>NC_053166.1:146607068-146915818 GCF_016835505.1 Polypterus senegalus
AGCACACCACCAGGGATGTGAATGCGGCCATTTCTGAACTGGAGAAGGATATTGAGGAACTTCATTCAGTTTTATGTAATAACTTTGGCAGCATTTTTGAGTCCCTCAAAACTAAGAAACAATTATTGATGGACCTTATAGACAAGAGAGTCAACGGCGCTCGTCCGCTCGAGAATGCAGTCGCTCACCCAGATGGGCGCTCCTACGCAATTTTTTAAACTGGAAAAACAATTGGCCAAAGTAAGACCATCAACTGTTTAAAAAATGACAAAGGTCAAGACCTGCTGGAGCCTGAAGCCCTTCGATCCTGGGCACACCAATTTTACCAGCGACTGTTTTCTGCAGACATTGAAGAGGTACATTTAGAGTCGAAAGTTTTTCTCCAGGACTTACCTCAGGTTCTAGATGGAGAGAAAGACTTCATGGAAACTACGATCTCTCTAGATGAGTTGACCACAGCGTTGAATGGGCTGAACATTGGGAAGTCCCCAGGAATTGACGGTTTGCCTGTTGAGTTTTTTAAAGCTTTTTGGTGTCACCTTGGCGCTGATCTGGCAGAGGTTTTCTGTGAAAGTCTGCGAGTGGGTGAACTGCCCCTTTCCTGTCGCAGGGCGGTTATCACACTACTCCCAAAGAAAGGAGACCTCACGGAGCTAAAGAACTGGCGCCAGTAAGCCTGCTGTGTGCGGATTACAAAATCTTCTCCAAGGCCCTGGCTAACCGGTTAGGAAGAGTCATGGCGAGTATCGTGAACCCGAGCAGACATACTGTGTCCCCAGCAGGTGTATTCTGGACAACATCTTCCTGGTTCGGGATGTGATTGATGCTGCCAGGCTCTTTGGGTTTGATGCTGGTCTTTTATCACTGGATCAGGAGAAGGCGTTTGACAGGGTGGACCACAATTACCTTTTAGCAGTGCTGAAGGCCTTTGGCTTTGGACCTTCATTCATTAAACACATTGGACTTTTATATCACAACGTTTTTAGTGTCGTGAAACTCAATGGAACACTAACCGCCCCGTTCAAGGTCACCAGAGGGATACGTCAGGGTTGCTCTCTGTCCGGTATGCTCTTCTCGCTCTCCATCGAGCCGCTACTACAACAAATTCGCATCCGCCTTCAAGGTCTGAACATCCCTCAGTGCCC
Organism: Polypterus senegalus; assembly: GCF_016835505.1. Lineage (NCBI taxonomy): Eukaryota > Metazoa > Chordata > Cladistia > Polypteriformes > Polypteridae > Polypterus > Polypterus senegalus. The sequence goes on from NC_053166.1 coordinate 146,608,214, forward strand.
GAATTTACAGCTCAAGGTGGTCGCGTATGCTGATGATTTAACCGTGTTCATCTGTCATCCTGGAGACATCACGGAGCTGAAACATTGCCTGGATGAATTTGAAAAACTGTCATCGCAAAAATTAACTGGGACAAAAGTACCGCATTTTTAATTGGCAACTGGAGGGATGGAGACCCACCGGGCCTACCTGGTGGCCTTAAGTGGAACAGAAGAGTCTTCAGATACCTGGGGGTGTTTTAGGACAAGGAGGAGTAGCTGAAGAAAACTGGGCAGACTGGGCGGAAAAAGTTCAAGCCAGACTGAAGAAATGGAAGTATCTTCAAAAGGAGATCTCCTGTCGAGGCAGGGTCCTCATTATTAATAACTTAATAGCCTCCATGTTCTGGCATAAGTTACAGTGTATAGACCCTCCAATATCGGTCATCAAGAACATCCAGGCAATACTTTTAGATTTCTTTTGGGATGGCCTGCATTGGGTAAAGCGCAGTGTCCTGTATCTGCCTGTAGAAGAGGGCGGTCAGGGACTCATTGACTTGGTGAGCAAGATGGAGGCCTTTAGGTTACAGGCATTACATCGGCTCTTATCGGCCCTGAGCACCTACCATGGAGACAGCTGGCCTTTACCTTATTTCGTGGGGTAAGGAATTTAAATTTTGCTGAACATTATTTTTTATTACATTCTGCCAACGTTGTTGGGTCTGACCTGCTGGAATTTTATAAATCTGCACTTCAGGTTTGGCACAGAAAGTTCAGAAGGACCAGGCTAAATCTGGAAAGTATTTTTGGTTCTTGGAAGAACCTTTAGTCTGGAATCCTCTTTTAGATTGTTCGTTATTATTTTCTGACTCATTCGTATCAATTCTTTTAAACAAAAGAATTTTAAAAATAAGACATTTATTTAATACAAATATGAGGTGCTGGCACACCCTGCCCACCTAGCGACAGTCCTGGGGATCAGATCAGTACGCTTGGTTGACATTTTTCTTAGTCAAGTACAAACAGCACTGCGGAGGTCAGGAGCGAGTTCACTGTGTGACGAGTACTTCACAGGTGAGGGACACCAGAAGCAGAGATGACATCACCCACCATCATTGTAAGACCACACGTCACTGACCACACTGACAGACCTGGACACCTTCTCAGATTTGGGACTCTGGTCGAGAAAGACTTTGAACTGTTTAACAAAAAAGAACTTTATAAACTGTGTGTCAAAGTGACATTTTATAACCAACTGAAAGGGTTGCCAGATACTTTGTGGAGGAAAGAACTGCAGGTCTCAGAGAACATAACACCTTCATGGAGAGCTTTTATAAACTCCCGTTACAGAAAAGACTTGGGGATCTGCAGTGGAGGATAATGCACTCGGCCTTGGCCACAAACTCATTTCTGAATATAATTAACGCTTCAGAGACTGACCAGTGCCCGTTCTGTGACACAAGGGAGACCATCTTTCATATGTTCATTCACTGTGAACGGCTGAGGCCTTTGTTTATTTTCTTGGATTTAATTCTTAGTGGTTTTGGTTTTGGTCTCTCAAAAATTAACTTTATCTTTGGTATTAACTATAATCAAAAAAATAGGAATAAGTCTGTTCTTGGGAATTTCCTCTTAGGACAGGCCAAGTTGGCAATCCTAAAACAAGGAGGAATAAAGAGAAAACCTCATGGGGACCGGCGCTCTGCTGCTGTTCAAAGTTTTAATTAAAAGTCGACTAAAACTCGAATTCATGTACCATAAACTAACAAACAATTTAGAAATGTTCAGCGACATGTGGGGACACACAGGTACTGTGTGCTGTGGAGGGGCGAACTGGTGATCAACTGGGAATGAAAAGCATTGGTGGGCTTCAACAATATGCTTTAATTAATGTGCGAGTAGGAGGAGTGTAAAGGAGGATTAGTGGTGGTCTTTGTATTATAATGAATTGTTAATTTTTATTAATGTCGGAGTAGGAGGAGTGTAAAGAGGGAGTAGTGGTGGTCTTTGTATTATAATGAATTGTTAATTTATTTTTATATTATTTATGTGCGAGTAGGAGGAGTGTAAAGGGGGCAGTGGTGGTCTTTGTATCATAATGAACTGTCAATTGTTTTGATTTTCTTATTAATGTGAGTAGGAGGAGTGTAAAGGGGAGTAGTGGTAGTTGTCTGATATTTACTTTTGTTTATCTTGAATATTGGGGCTGTTTATCTTATGACTGTGTATATTGTTAATGTTCATAATAAAGGTCATTTTAAAATTAATTATCTATCTATCTATCTATCTATCTATCTATTTTATAGCACCTTTCATATCTATCTATCTATCTATCTATCTATCTATCTATCTATCTATCTATCTATCTATCTATCTATCTATCTATCTATCTATCTATCTAATGTTGATTTTGTACCAATGAGGAGAACCTCAGTTTTGTCACTATTTAATTTAAGAAAATTTGAAGAAAACCAAGGGGGCACCCGAAAGTTTGCTGAGCCCTTGTTTACAGCACTTCCACCACACCCAGAAGTGCTGCCAGAAGGTCGACGAGCACCTGGAGGACTTCTGGGTGCCTTATAAAAGTCAGTGTCGAGAAGAGGTGGACAAGGAGAAGGAGTGGGGCCAAAGAGAAAGAAAGAGAGAGAGAAAGGAAGAAGAAGTAAAGTGTGTTTTGTGACTGTGACTATGCTGTGAATGTGGGAAACAGGTGGAAGGCATTTTTCACATGGAAAAGAAGAAAAATAAAAATGTGTGTACTGAACTTGTGTCCCGCGTCTGTCTGTGTCAGGGTTGAGGCTACTCCCAGTGGTCCACAATGTCCAGGGCACCGTGAAGACACCCTGAAGACACCACACCCTGCTGGAGTATCCAGTTTTACATCAGCAGAGACCAAACATCAATGGCCCTCACCAGTACATGCAGACTTGAGTTTGCCAGTCCAGTCTCAGCTCTACAGCCCCCACTCAATGCATGCAGTCCTTGGTCTTAATTGGCATTGTCACTCCAGCCACCATTGCTACGGATGACTCAGGAGGTGAAGGTCACAGCGTATGACATCGTACTGCTTTACCGTTTGGCTTATTTTATTCTCTAATTTCCCACAAAGAGGTTTGCGCCTATTGGACTGAAGATACAAATGCTAATTATGTTGAGTTTGGCAAACGCAGGTGGTGTTTAGTTCAGCTTCATTTTTCATGTAGTCACTGCTGATAAAAGTTGTCTCTCTCTCTCTCCCTCTCTCTTTTTGTGGCTCTCTTTCCAAATATAATTTATTACACATTTTATACTTAAAGGAGAACCTTTGCAATGTGCGCTTTTTTTTTCTGGAGGAAGTGAGTTAATTTATTACATTTTTATCTTACTTCTGTTCACTCATTTCAACCTCTTCTAGCTGGGCCAGATAATAAAATATTTGCCGGCAGGAAGACGCAATACCCCAACGCAAAGCAATTTGGCTCTTTCTGTCTCGCCCCGTCCCCATTTCATAGGAGCCACTTAATGCTCTCTATGGTGGCAGGTTCAAGAACGCAGACTGAAATGATTTAGAAATGACTGAAATGGACTGGTGACCTGTGTGGGGTTGGGTCTAACCAACACCGAGTGCTGCTGAGATGTGTGCCATCCTGAAGTGGGTTTTGTCAGTTATCTCCACATAGTGGCACTGCCGTCCAGGTTTGTGCTAAATTGTGCCAGCACTCAAAAAAAATAAAATAAATAAAAGTGCCAAAGGGGTCCTTTAGAGCAATTCCATTAGGGGAACTAGTTTTGATTTCCAAAAGGAACCATCCATATAAAAGTTCCAGAAAGAGCATTTAATTTAGATCAAGGGTGTCAAACTAAAGGCCCACAGGCCAGATGTGGCTCTTGGACTTTTTTCAGGCGGCCCTCTTCATTGATATTTAACAAGTATTACATACAGCCCATCAGTTTTCTTAAAGACCCCCATGAACTTGTCATTTCATCAATACTGTATATATTCAGGTAAAAGTCGAAAATCGATCATAAAATCAGATTCTGACTTATACACCCGTTCAAAAATACACTTAATTTTTTTTTTTTACATCTTCTTGTCTCCTCCAATCTCTCCTCAGTTTCTCAGACACATCGAATTTTGTTGCAGCAGCGCAGTTACCAATTTCTTTCGCCACTTCAATGACGTTTAATTTAAAACCAGCTTCATATTTTCTTCTGATCATAGATAAAGGTGTATGAGGGTGTGAGAGACAAAAACACAAATCAGTGCAAACGTCGCTTCAGAATAGTTCGGGTATTACCGTGTGGTCATGTAGGCACAATACATAGGAAAAAAAGGATGTGTGCTCGGTGGTTACTCTCAGGTGGTCGTCAGCATATCATAATCTCTGGGACCAACAGCGTGAGTTTTCTGCATTTGACTTATACAACCGACATTATAAAATACCAGAAATTATACAGTAAAATCAAGTCCGAAATATCCACGGGAGAACGTAAACAAGAGTATACATGGTAGATTGTATCTACTGTCACGTAAGTGATTCTGGGCGACAGCCTCAGGGCTCATTTATTAACTGTTATACTCCGAGCCAGGGGGTGGCGCTGTTGTCTGAAGCCCTTCTCCATTCTACAGAAAGGTTGATTGCCTTCTCGTCTGTCTCTGATGTCACTTCCTGTTTTGGCCTTCCTGAGTCTGCCCCTTCCAGCTTACAGACGTCATAACCAGCTCCAGCACCATCTTGGGGCAGTCTGAAGGGGGGCACGCCTCTGAACAAGGCAAACCGTCATTTTTTCAAAAGTTTTTCTTCTGTTCTTTTTGGGTATACATTTTACAGGGATCACTATGGTGGCGCACCTTTTTATGACGTTTCTTGTGTCTCATTACACCAAATATAATTAACATTTACACGTGCCATTAAAGTAATACTGAAGTGGGCCAGAACACATTGGTACAGAGTACTGGCACGTCTCAGTATTTAGCAGTTGTGTTCCACCAGTGTTGGGTGCGTACCAGCAGTGTTTATGAGCTCAATGATTTAGTGTACGTGTGTCATGGTGCTCTAAACTTCAAGCGACATCCCCATCATTCATCAATTAAATTAACGCATTTGAAACTGCAAAGAGAACCCCACCCCATTCATCAATCAAATTTTATTGTATCGTGTATTGGTGCCCAAAAGTCCAAGAGAGACCTCCATCATTCATAGATTGAATTCCAGTGCATCACAGCATTTGAATCTGCAAGTGTAACCGACTGTAATCGGCCTCTCTCTGCATCGTGTAAATGGCCGTCAACCCAGAGGCACGTCTTTTATTTTCCTCTCCAAGAAACTTTCCAAAACAAAAGGAAAAAAAAAAAGGAACAGGGCGTCACGTAAACGGCTTCTCCCCTGTGCGGCCGCAGCGGCCAACATGCTTCTAGCCTTTTATTTACACAATAAACACATTGCAAATAAAACTATTTACGAAAAAATTACTCAAATTTTTCAGAGAGAACTATTTACAATACAGATAGCTTTATACAATAAACAATATCCAAACTTTATAATTATATATTCTTAACAAAAAAAATATATACCATACCTTTCCAAAACAAAAGGAAAAAAAAAGGAACAGGAGGTCACATAAGCGGCTTCTCCCTTATGCCTATTAAATAATAAAGTAAATCAATTACAGATTATTTTAAACAAATCATTAATACATAATAAATGAAATTAAAATAAGGAAAAGCTTAGGGAGACCTGAAAGTACAACCTACTCCTACAGCATCCATCGTGCTTCTAGCGGCAGGGCCAGGAAACGTGGTGCCGGCAGGTTGTGAGGTGTAACGTTAATTTGCTCCCGTGCTACAACAGATTATATTGTCGGTATGCTATTAACTATTTACAGGGATCAACTAATTTTGGGGTAGTTCAAAACTAAAACAATGCGAAATTATAAATAACACTAGCCAACGTACGGCGAACCATACGCCGCATAATCAGGACGTTTTTTAATGATTTTTAAGCACAGGAAGAAAATTAACATTTGAAAAATCGGTAATGTAATAAATCAGCAAGAAAAGCAACATTATAACAATGCATGGAACGAACCAACACAGTAAAACAGTTTGCTATGGTGCACGCGGTCGTGCGTCGTAACTGAAAACTCGGTCTTTAAAGACTGCTTACTTCATTGTGTTTTAACCTCAGTTGTAAAGGATTGTTTTAAGGATCCCATGGGATACCGCTCGCAAACTCTTTTACACGCTGCATATGGCGATTCACCTCCGCGAGAATCATGCCTCTATGAACAGTGAACGTGGCTCGGAGGTGGCAGGAGTTGGTGTGCGTGACTCCTTCTGCGTGCGCCATGGGCGTCTTACTTGTCGGCGGCTCAGTGAGTCCATGCTTCTTCTGGCTTGCTTTCCATGGTTGTCTTGCCTTAGTGAACTATACACGAGGTGTGGCAGAAAAGTAATGAGACTGATTTTTTATTTACCAAAGTTTTTATTTTTTTCAAACATCAATGTTATCCCCTTCAAAGTAGTTCTCTTGGGCAGCTACACACCGATGGAGACGTTGTTCCCACTGTTGGTAGCAGCGCTGGAAGTCTTCAACCGGTATGGTCTTCAGCATGTCCGTTACACTCTTTTGGATGTTTTCTAAAGTCCCAAAATGACGTCCTTTGAGGACATTTTTCAGTTTAGGAAAAAGAAAAAAGTCACACGGACTGAGGTCAGGTGAATAAGGGGGCTGGGGAACCACAGGAATGCCTTTTGAGGTCAAAAATTCTGTTGTGAAGAGGGCAGTTTTTCGGCACCATTTTGGCACAGACCTTTCGCATGTGCAAATGTTCAGTCAAAATTTGATGAACGGTAAATCTGTTCAAATTTAATTGTTCACTCAACGTCCTTAATGTTAAACGACGGTCTGATCTCACAAGAGTGTTCACACATTCGATGTTTTCATTGGTTTTCGAAGTTGAAGTCCTCCCTGAACGGTGTTCATCTTCAACGTGTTTTCTGCCTTCCAAAAATGATTTGTGCCCGCGAAAAACTTGAGCTCGGGATAAAGAATGTTCCCCATAGGCCTGTTTTAACTTTTCAAACGTCACACTTGCCGTTTAATGGCACAACGTTGCTCCAAATTCCGCTGTTCCATTTTGCGTGACGCATAACCAAAAACACAACTTCGCTAATAGCAGTCACAAAAATCACGTAGTTAACGGAAGGAGTTGAAACTCGCACTGAGCTATGGGAGGGTACTGATACACGTGCTCTATCAAGGACAACAGCGCAGCATTGCCAGATCGCTTGCCAGTCTCATTACTTTTCTGCCACACCTCGTATGTAGATATTTAACATTGTTACACAAGAAGAACCCCACCCCCATTCATCAATTGAATTTTACTATATAGTGTAGTGGTGCTCAAAACTCCAATTGGGGCCGTGCATCGAATTTTAGTGTTTCGCCGTCCTTGAAACCCCACCCACACCTTTTTGATGGAATCAAGCAGATAACACCAGCACTTAAATATTTGCACTTCAGGCACTGCACAACCCAAAACCTGATTTTATTATATGTGTTACTTACCCCATGTAGTATGTAGTGATGGCCAAGAAAGATTTTTAAGCTTACTAGGGGGCTGTGCCCCCTTCTCGCTTCGCTCGCCAACCCCACATGGGTGCTACGCACTAGCCATTTCATGGCTCTCGCTTATGGGGAAGCGGATGTACAATTTAAACAGATTGTTATTTTCATGAGAATTGTTACATATGCATAATAGACCTAACTATTTTACATTACAGCGAGTAATTACCCATAGTAAAAATGAGTAAAACATATTAAATTGAAAGAAAATTATGTTGCGTTAGAGGTATTCATTGCGTTATACGTTTTCATTCTGTTTGGCTTTGAAATTAACACGCAAATACTTTTTAAACGTACACTTTTACTGTAACGCTTCAGTAAAAACAATATTTGGAATTAACTTTTTGTCAATATCGCATTGAATTTTGATTCTGTGTTTGGAGTTACATCATGACAACGCAACATATAACTCCCTGTGAATGAGTATCATTTCTTTCTCTCTAATAAATAAACCGACTTTTTCGAATGTTTGCCCCGGTGATTTGTTAATTGTCACAGCAAAAGATATTCTAATAGGAAACTGTAAATGTTTTCATACGAATGGCATATCAAGATCTCCTTTGGTGTCTAATGTTATCCACAGAAGATGTAATACATTACCTTTTTTGTCACCTGTTAAAATTTTACATGTCAGAATTGTTCCACCAATTGTGAATACAACTAATCTTGTCCTATTCCATAGCCCATCACTCATACATAAATTACACAATAACGTTACGATACATCCTTCTTTCAACAGACATTCTGCTGGTGGAAGACAGTGTTAACAGTTGTAGAAAATTCTATGGGATATTGTAAGTTGATGTTTTCATCTTCCGCACCATCACCACCAACTGTTTCAGCAGAGTTTATTGATACACATTTAACCAATTTGCCGTGTAACCAATCGACAATTTACACGTTAATTCGTTTCTCTGTGCTAGGATTGCCTGTGTGTTCTGTTGAGAACCCTTCAGGATGAAATTCTTCAATACGATTTGGACATAATGTCTTCTTTTATTGGGAACTTAAATTGAGGAAAACATAAAAATTTTAATGGCTGAGAGCGCAGGAACTGTGTCTGACAAAAGCATTCACGAACGAGAGATGAGAGGACTGTGGGCGTGGGCCGTTAACCGTAAATGGTTGAGAGGAGGGCGAGACTTCAAAAAATATCTTAGCAATAGTCTCATTTCAAGAATTTTTTTTTTATAATAGAGAGATGTTTTTGCAAAGATCAGTCATCACAACATTTCTGATGGAATGGGACCCAATGGTAACGAATATGGGACCACGACAAATATATCAAAATGTCCATGAGAAAATCCTCACATTACTCATGTTGCGAAACCACGCATCAAAACATCCAGTTGTATGTTCACAATAGGAAAAACTCATCTGTTTTCTACAAAAATATTGACAGATAAATAACTGTGGAAAATGAAAGGAGTTCAAAAAATTCAGACTTGAGCATCAGTGAGCTTTGCACCCTGGGAGCCAAGTTACCCAAACTATTCTCTAACATTTCAGTAATTACTTACAGCTCTGATATTTCTGATCATAAAATAGGTCATTAAATTAGCAATTGATGAGAAGAATTCATCATTAATTGTAGCATTACGGTATTTGAGGACTTCTCTAGAGTGCCTCTTTCTATCACACAATTTGGCTCACACAATAATCAGCACATCGTCGTCTCATAACAGGCTTATGTTTCAAGTTTGGTATTTTTACATCCAGCCATTTCAGCTCTAGACTATCCTCAAGAAAGTGTGACACACTGGAAGGCACATACGCAGACACCCTTCATCAAGAAATCAATTTTTTCAGTATTAGGAGACACTAAAAGGTTGAGATCCATCGAAAACCAGAGATCGAACATTTTGACAAATCTAAAGCTTTCACTTCTTCCCTATAGATGGTTATAGTAGGGGAGGGTGCAAAGCAAAAACAGGAAGCCCCTTCACTTTGAATTGAAGACCAATGAAGGAAGGAGGAAATGTGCCACATTAATGATTTGATTCTTTCCTTGTACCCAGTGCTGCCATGATAGGCTCTGGATTCCAATAATCTGTGAGCCAAGCAACTCTGAGAATGTTCTGTTATAGCAGAGCTATTTGATATAAAACCAAAAACACATCAGTAACACTAGAAGGAAAAAATGAGTCGGAACAGCCAGCAGTCGTGACCCAAAACCTCACACTATTATGGAAATTAATGAACCATCATCTGCTTTTGGATGGGCTTCAATAAGTGGGCCAAACTGGTGCTTCTAATTTGTTAGAAAATAATTTTTTCATTAAACTGAAGTCCAAAAGAAAAAAGAATTTATAGATACAGATGGGCTAGCATGGTGGTCTGCTGGAAAGTGTCCTGGGATTGAATTTGCGTGAAGTGTGTGTACTTTAATCTGTGTCTACAGTGCTTTTATGATAAAAAAAAAATACTGTATATTGTGTGTTAAAATAAATGATGAAGAGAAGCTATATGATTAAAAAATAAATATAATCAGCAAAATATAACTAATAACCAAAGAATGAAAAACATAACAATATAATTGAAATTCAGAGGTTTAAATCCAAATAGATAGATAGATAGATAGATAGATAGATAGATAGATAGATAGATAGATAGATAGATAGATAGATAGATAGATAGATAGATAGATTTGAAATACACTATATAATAGATAGATAGATGGTATCAGAGATAGCTGGGGTGGCGACCCGGCCGGGACGCCCCGGAAGACCAGAGGAGGGCTTGCGCCTTCCCCAGACCATGTGGGGGCGACCGCCCTTGTTGCTTTGGGGACCACGGGTAGAGAGCATTGAAGCTCAGCCCTGTAAGGGCCTGTGGTGACCGCGAAGGGGCGCCTCGGTGCCTTTGGAGCCCTGGACCTCAGCACTTCCGCCACACCCAGAAGTGCTGGGGGGAAGAAGACTGGGGACATCTGGAGTGTTTCCAGGTGCGCAGCCAGCACTTCCGACACACAGAGGAGTGTCCGCGGAGGAGTGTCAGGAAACACCTGGAGCCCATCTGGGCATGTATAAAAGGGGCCACCTCCTTCCATTCGATTACTGGAGTTGGGTGGAAGAGGACAGAGCTCGGAGGAGAGGAGTGGAGGCAGATCAGAGACAGTAAAAGGCATAGTGAGAAGGCCTGGCCTTAAAGGGGTGATTGGTGCTCTGGCACTGGGTTTTTGCACTTTATTGTAAATATTATAGTGTAAATAAACGTGTGTGGTGTAAAAACATCATGTCTACCTGTCTGTATCCAGGCTGTACCCGACAATAGATAGCTAGATAGATAGATAGATTTGAAATACACTATATAATAGATAGATAGATAGATAGATAGATAGATAGATAGATAGATAGATAGATAGATAGATAGATAGATAGATAGATAGATAGATAGATAAGAAAGGCACTATATGATAGATAGATAGATAGATAGATAGATAGATAGATAGATAGATAGATAGATAGATAGATAGATAGATAAGAAAGGCACCATATAATAGATAGATAGATAGATAGATAGATAGATAGATAGATAGATAGATAGATAGATAGATAGATAGATAGATAAGAAAGGCACTATATGATAGATAGATAGATAGATAGATAGATAGATAGATAGATAGATAGATAGATAGATAGATAGATAGATAGATAGATAGATAGATAGATAGATAAGAAAAGCACTATATGATAGATAGATAGATAGATAGATAGATAGATAGATAGATAGATAAGAAAAGCACTATATGATAGATAGATAGATAGATAGATAGATAGATAGATAGATAGATAGATAGATAGATAGATAGATAGATAGATAGATAGATAGATAAGGAAGGTACTATATGATAGATAGATAGATAGGAGGGTGTGTATGTATAAATGGCCTTGTGATGGACTGACGCTCCACTTCCAGGGTTGGTTCCTGGCTTACACTCAGTGCTGCTGAGGTAATATTTGGGCTTCTTCTGACCCTAAATTATATGAAGAAGCTGGCAAAGGTTATATTGTGCTACTTTCAGGCATATTTATACCTCTTCTCTAATTTATTTTGAATAAAAAGAAAATTACAGCCACAGGGAAAGATGACACAACAATTTCCCATCCATTGAATATTCATGAGATTTTTGGAGTTTTTCACATTATGGAGAGACATAATAACACTCATCTGAAAATGAGATTGAAATGATACTATATAGATAGATAGATAGATAGATAGATAGATAGATAGATAGATAGATAGATAGATAGATAGATAGATAGATAGATAGATAGATAGTTGAGGAGGTGTAATGGTGTGAGGCCTGTTAATACCCATTAATCATCGCCTGAATGTCACGGCCTAGCTGAGTTTTCTTCCTGACCATAAATATATATAAAATATAAATATATATGTAATCCTTGGATATGTATTTTTGTAGACTTATAGATATGTTATACAGTACCTGCCAAACAATACAAAGAGTAAACAACGTGTGTATTTGGGGCTGATGAGGTGTACACACTTTTTACTTCCCCTTGTGGGGACTGAACCTTGGACATCAGCGTCTGAGGCTTTGCACCATGGCAGCTGGTTTACTTATGTGAGAGGGTGAAGACCGGAGAATTACATGCATAGGTTTGAATCATAATCTGATATTTGAGTGGCTACCTACCTTGTTTTCCTTTTTAGTGATGTGACCTCTGGGACACCACAAATTTCCAAACCTCAGACACCACCTCACAGACATAAATCCCGGTTCAGATAAGTGTATTTATTTAACAAAGTAGAGTCAGTTCTCTACTCTGCTTTCCTCCACTCCTCTCAGATGAGTTTTGTCCTTCCTCAATGCCCGACTTCAACCTGCCTGGGTGAGGCAGAGTGGCTCCTTTTATGCAGGACCACGGAGTTCTTCTGATGTCAGGATATTGCATGTAGGAAGCACTTCCAGGTCATGTGGAGTCCCCACAAAGTAATGACAGCCAATCCCAAGGAACCCAGTAGGGCTACCCCATGGGGCTACAGCTCCCATCATGCCCTGCAGGTATACATATGAGTACCCCAGACCAGGAATGTTGCCATTTTAAGTGTTAGGGGGGCACATAAAGTTTTGGAAGGCAGTCCCTCCATTATACTGGGTAAGGGTCTTCAGTCTTTGAGACGCTACATCTGTCATCATGTTGGCTCCTAATGTCCGTCTCCAGGCTGAGGCAGGGAATGTCCTCAATCCAGTTTGGAAACTCTGCAGAGGACATGTCCCCAAGTCTTCTTGAACCCCGAGACGTGAGCAATGGCCTGGTGATGGGGGTCTTATTCATCTTGGCAGATAACAGTCCCCGGCAGTGTTCAAAATAAAAAAATAAATAAATAAAACAAGCCAGAGAGAGACGGGGAGACTCCATTATTCTATCTTTTGGCACCTGTTTTTATTAATGAGTGAGAAAAAGACCCTTGGCACTGACAGCAGTTCCACCAGATGTTAAAAGAATCCCTGTAGAAAAATGAGTGAGAGGAGGATGGACCTGTCAGGCTGGATGAGAAATATTAATAAAACAAAATCCAAATCAGCTGCTGTTCACATCAGCTGCCGAACGGATGCGCGAATCCACTGCAGGCATTTTCCCCGTATGTTCAACACTTTTCACGTCCCAGTTTGGAGATCCCGGCGCCTCCTTCCTGAGCCACCTTTTTAAAAAACGAAACTGATTAGTCCCATTTTAGTTTTTAAAATGTGTTTAAATTATTGAGGACTGATAAATAGCATTGAATCTGGATGTCAGGAAGCTGTTGGATAATTTATGGGTGACACATATGAGGCAGAAAGGCTTTCTATTATTTTTACCAGTTGATTTTATTTATTCTGTTTTCAAACTTATTGATCTTTGAATATCCAGGTTTTTTTTTTTTTTCCCAGACTTTAATTAAGAAAAAAATGACACGACTGAATAACGTATTCAAGAGTTTAATGACTGGTGAGTCGGAAGGCAAAGGGTTTATGAATGGTAATGGAATCCATTAAAACTTTTTTTTTTTTATTCGGTAATTTAATTTATGAATAATAAAGAGCCGTAAAAAGGTACAAACTCTTGTAACGTGCGGCCAGTTGAGAGTCATTTAAATCTCCCACAGCTAGAACACGTTTCTTTATGAGGCTCATTACGGCTTTCATTCGGCTTTTTTATACAACTTTTCTTGACAATGAAACCATTTTACACAGACACGTGATCGTTTTTCTTTATTTTTCCCGCATTTACAGAACCTGCCGTCATCTGTTCCCTCCGCCACCCCTCAGTCTGAGAGGATACCAGTTAGCCTAATGGGCCAACTCCACACATCCTTTAAGATGTACAGTCATGGCCAAAAGTTTTGAGAATGACACAAATATTAATTTTCACAAAGTTTGCTGTCTCAGTTTTTAGAATGCTAGGAAGAATGTTAGGAAGAGTGATCAGATGAATAGCAATTCATTGCAAAGTCCTCTTTGCCATGAAAATGAACTTAATGTCCCAAAAAAAAAACATTTCCACTGCATGACAGCCCTTCCACAAAAGGATCTGCTGACATCATTTCAGTGGTCCTCTCGTTAACACAGGGGAGAGTGTCGAGGAGGATGAGGCTGGAGACCACTCTGTCATGCTGATTCAATCAGAATAGCAGACTGGATGCTTTAAAAGGAGGATAGTGCTTGAAATCATCATTCTTCCTCTGCTAACCACAGTTACCTGCAAGGGCAGTCGTCATTGCTTTGCACAAAATGGGCTTCACAGGCAAGGATATCGCTGCTTGTTAGGTTGCACCACCACAAGTACACCAACTCTTCGTTATTACACACGCTTTTATTAACTAATGTCTCCCAACACCAGTCCCGCACACAGCACAGTGTTCCCGCTCCACAACACCATTCCTCGGGCCTTTCTCTCCCTGTCCGTGGGCCGCCTTTCCTCTCTTAACAGGAGCTTCGTCTTGCTCCCACTCCTGACTCTAGCTCCCCGATTGTAGGGAGGCAGCCCCTTTCATTCCCACCCGGATGTGCTCCAGGTGCCTGATGACGTCTGTTGTGGCAGAAGTGCTGCTTTTTCACCCGGAAGCACTCTGGGCATCCATGGAAGGGTCTTGCTCAATCTTCCTGGGTGTGGCAGAAGTGAATGTTTCCCGGGCTCTCTGAGGCTCGGGCGCCCCCTGGAGGTGGCCACGGGTCCCAATAGGCTTGAGCCTCCTTGCTCCTCTCCTGTGGTCCCCTCAAGATACAGGGCGATTACCCCCTCATGGCTCAGGGTACGTATAAGCCACCTCCCGGTCCTTCCAGGCGTCCCGGCTGGGTCTGTCCCCCATCCTCCTGTGACAATGTATATACTCGCGGATAAGTTCTGCCACGGACTTGATTTGACCGTATAATTTCTGCCATTTTATAATGTCGTTCGTATAAATCGAATGTGGAAAACATGCGCTATTGGTCCAAGAGATTATCATATGCTAACGCCCACCTGAGAGAGTAACCACCGAGCACACGGCCTTTTATCTTCTATGTGGGTGCTGCAATGCGCGGTATCAGCTTGTGCTCCTAACATCTCTCTCTTTCTCTCTATTGTGCCTACATGACCACACGGTAATACCCAAACTATTCCGAAGCAACGTTTGCACTGATTTGTGTTTTTTGTACCTCACACCCTCATACACTTTTATCGTATTAGCATCCCTTATCTACAATGGAGCGTTCAATCAGAAGAAAATATGAAGCTGGTTTTAAATTAAACATCATTGAAGTAGCGAAAGAAATTGGTAACTGAGGAGCTGCAACAAAATTTGATGCGGCTGAAAAATTAAGCGTTACATTTTTGAAGGGTCATATAAGTCAGGGTCTGATTTTATGATCGATTTTTCAGGTTTCAATACCCGACTTATACATGAGTGTATATGGTAAATCAGGCATTCATCGGATCATCAAGAACTTTGAGAAGAGGAGTTCAATTGTTGTGAAGAAGGCTTCAGGGCGCCCAACAAAGTCCAGCAAGTGCCAGGAGTGTCTCATAAAGTTGATTCAGCTGATGTGCCCTGCTGCATTAACTGTATCAGGCCAGTCATTTCATATATGGCGTTCGATTCAGAGTCATCAAGTCCAAAAAGAGTGCATTGATCTTAAGTGTGTGTGTCTGCAGTAACATTGGATGTCAAATGTTGTCTCTCTGTTTATATATCAGATCTCTGTAACAATGTCTTCTGTTTTTTATACTTTCCTGCTGCAAACACATTTCCCTCTGGGATAATAAATAATTATTTTAATATTGCATTTATATAGCACTTTTCTCACTACTCAAAGTGCTCAGCAATTTCAGGTTAAGGGCCTTGCTCAAGGGCCCGACAGAGCAGAGTCCTTATTGGCATTTATGGGATTCGAACCGGCAACCGTCCGATTGCCAGTGCAGATCTCTAGCCTCAGAGCCACCACTCCTCCTGACAATAAAGTCCAAAACCTAAACGTAGTGGGAAGCAGCGATGGCGTCTCAACTTCTCCAGAGTCTCTTGTAAAGTGTAGCCTGTGCATGAGCTTCTCTGGGAAGACCCACAAGTGCTCCAGTAGGTGGTCTCATAAGGGCCTCTGCCTCCTCAGTTAAGCAAGTCAGGGAGGAGCAGAGACAAGAGCTCACCTGACAAGGAAGAGGAGGAGGAGGAGGAGGAGATGGAGGAGTCGGGGAGGTAGGGAGGAATACGCAACTTAGGGTAGTCCACTTGAACTGGCCCAACAAGTTTGCTGTTTTATTCTCTTTAATGGTTTTGTTTTTCCTTCCATATTTGCACCCCCTTGTATCTTTGAGTAATAAATTATCCTTTGCCCCCACACGAGATTAAACTTTTGTCTTTCTGAGCTTGGGTCCTGCTCACCCATTGCAGTTGTGACCAAAGCAAGAAAAGAGAGTTGTGGTGAGCAGGCATTTGGTAACTATAACTAGTATATAACAGCATGTTCTGCCTAAGAGAAGATATAAAAGATAAAAGGAAATGAAAATAAGGATTCTTATCCATGAAGTGGAGAGCCTGGAAATGCATCTCTAAACACAGCAGCACAGGGAAGTGAGGGAGACATCATTAATATCTCTGAGAGTAGCAGCACAGGATGGGGATTTGTCTCCAGAAGCCACGCCTCCCCCTCAATCATTTGGCCAATGGCATGTTGTCCTGATTGATCTGCGTCTGTTTGCTGTTTTTCTTTCAGGAGGAACAAAGATAAGGCCTTGGACAGGACAGGACATAACACCTCAAACGGCTGATAAGACTTCAATTTGGTGTTCCTCTGATTGATGTGGTTTGAGTTCCTTTTACCAGTTTTACGGAAGCGGCTCCTGTTCAAGGTGTCTAGGCTGAAATAATCAGAGCTCAGTGGGTTTCTGATAATTCCTCTGTTTCTGTTCATCTCTCCTGACTTGAGGTGACTTTTCCTTAACCTCCAAAATAAGTGAGGGTTTAATATACTAAGACATGCTATGTGGCTGAGGGTTATTGTGAGAATTAAAGGACAACCAGGAGACGGTCAGCAAAGAAGGAGATGTAGTCAGGCCAGGCAATCAAAAACAGAATCAGGCAACCTGAACGAAAAAGATGAGATCTTCATCAGTAATGAAAAGTAAAATGAGGTTAATATACTGTGGAAGTACAAATCTAGCATTAAGGCCTACTTAAAAAAGAAGCTAAATACACCAAGAGAACTTTTTGCACGTTGCATGTGCATCCAGCAATGGATATGGCATGTGGTGACCATCACCTATTTACAGTGGATTCAGAAAGTCCCCTTCACTTTCTGCACACTTTGTTTAGATTTCATTATAAATGGATGCATTTGCCGTTTTTTTTTTGCCCATCAATCTAAATACAATAAAAAAATGATAGTGTGGTTTACAAATGTATTAAAAAACAAAAAGCTGAAATCTCTCATTCATACAAGTATTCAGGCCCTTAATTCAGTACTTTGTAGAAACCTCTTTGGCTGCCATTCCAGCTTCAAGTTTTCTTGGTCAGTCTCTACAAGCTTTCCACACCTGGATTTGGCCAGTTTATCTCATTCTTCCCGGCAGATCCTCTCAAGCTCCATTAAATTGGATGGGAAGAGACTGTAAACTGCCATCTTCAGGTCCCTCTACAGATGTTTTACGAGGTTTAAGCCTGGGCTTTGGCTGGGCCTCCCAAGGACACTCAGACTTGTCCCAAAGCCACTCCAGCGTTGTCTTGGTTGTGCCCTTCAGGTCAATTTTGAGCTGAAAGTTGACCCTTCGCCCCCGTCTGAGGTCACATTAACACTGGAACAGAGTATCTTCAAGGACCTTTCTGTATCTGGCTGCATTCATCCATCCCTCAATTCTGATAAGTCTCCTTGTCCCTGCCATAGCATGATGCTGTTGCCGCCATACTTTACTATCAAGTGAATGACGCTGATAGCAACAATATATTGTCATCATTTAGCTCTGGTGGAATCACCATTAATTTTACTGAATCAGCCCGCAATCTAGGTGTTATCTTTGACTCTAGCATATCATTTAAATAGCACATTACAAAGTTGGCCAAATCATGTTTCTTCCATGTTAAAAATGTTGGGAAATGAAGGCGTTTTTATAAATATGAGGGATGATGAGAAATTAATTCATGCATTTATTTCTAGTAGGGCTGACTACTGCAATGCGGTGTTCACTGGATGTTCAAATTGTTCTTTTTACAGCTTCCAGTTAATCCAAAATGATGCTGCAAGAATTATTACAAGAACAAGTAGTACTAGGGTGTTGTACGTGTTAGCCATTGTGAATGTAGTGAGAAGTCAAGCAAAAGGACACCTTTTATTAGATAGATAGATAGATAGATAGATAGATAGATAGATAGATAGATAGATAGATAGATAGACAGACAGACAGACAGACAGACAGACAGACAGACAGATAGATAGATAGATAGATAGATAGATAGATAGATAGATAGATAGATAGATAGATAGATACTTTATTAATCCCAAGGGGAAATTCTAATTATTGACTAACTAAAAAGATTACAATATGCAAGCTTTTGAGGCAAATGCAAGAAGTTTGCATATTGTAATATTTTTAGTTAGCCAATAAAAGATGTCATTTTGCTGGACTTCTCACTACAAGAACAAGAAAATACAAACACATAACTCTAATTCTTAAATCCTAACAGTGGTTCCCGGTTAAGTTTAGGGCTGATTTCAAAATCCTACTTTTAACATATAGAGCCTTAAATAGGCAAGGACTAGCTAACTTACCTGAACTCATCATTACTTACAAACCAGAGCACACATTAAGATCTCAAGATGCCGGTCTGCTTATGATTCCAAGGATTAATAAAATAACAGTGGGAGGTCGAGCTTTTAGTTACAGGGCCCCTAAACTGTGAACTGGTCTGCCTGCTACTGTAAGAGATACCCCTTTGGTCTCAGCTTTCAAATCCCGACTGAAGACTCACTACTTCAGTTTAGCACACCCTGACTAGAGCTGCTGATTGACTGTACAGACTGCATCTCTGTTGTTAGTCATTAACACTAAAACATAAGCAACATGATAGTCAGAATTTGTTACTAAACCTCACCTATTCTGTTTCTCTTCTAGGTACTCAAATGTGGCACCTGCATCCTACATACCGTCCCCACAAACCCATGGGTTCAAGTTCCATTTCCACAACTCAGACTGCTGCCGCGAAGGCATTTCTTCATCACAAGGCCCGACTGTCAGGACAGCATTACACAGACATTCTGCTACCCAACAGTCACCAACTACTAGGATTTTACACTACTACAAGTGCGGAGAGCGCAATAAAAGGCTTTGTATTTATGGCACATGTGCTTCAAGCCTGCACTGTGCAAGGTGCTGTCCTTCAAGGACTCTCCTTTAACAACATTTAGTCATTTTGCTGGTGAAAATAAAGTAATTTACAGTTTCATTATATCTTTGAGAAAGGTGCTGTTGATGATAAAACAGTTACTTTCTAATGCATTTCTTTATGTTTTTGTGACTTTTGATTGCATTTATTATTATCACATATGCATAGACTGAAGCATCCTGGTAAAAAAAAATGGGACCAGCAGTCAGTGTGCTAAGAGGCGATGTGATTGAAGTGTTTAAAACTATGAAGGGAATTAGTAGAGTGGATCCCAGCTTTTACTCTCATTTTTCAGTAAGAACATGGTGACACATTTGGACAAATTTCATGCTTTTCTTCATACAAAGAACCAGAGACACACAGAATGGATTACCCGAGTAGTGTGGAGAAGAGCAGAACATAAGGGATCTTCAGATCGTGACTTGATGTTATTTCGGAAAAGCTACGTCACGGATGTCGAACTTCGATCCTGGAGGGCTGCAGTGCCTGCAGGTTTTCATTCTAATCATCTTCTTCATTACTGACCAGTTTTTGCTGGTAATTATCTTCTTTTAGTTCTCTTAGTTTTAATTAATTTGACTCAGACCTCTTAGTTGTCTTGTCTCTTTTTCTTTAATTAGCAGTCAAACAATAATGAGACTCAAAACAATCATGACCAACTCACCCGTGTCCATCACACAATATGTGAAAATAAAGAAAGGTGAAGGTCTCAGTAAGGATGATCTCTCAGGTCACCAAAACATCTTGACGGTGTTTTTAGAAAAACAGAAAAATCAACAGTTCTGGAAATGTCTGCTGTGGCAGAATGGGAGCAGTAACAAGACATGGAATTAAATAATGGGTTTAATTAACAGCAAGATTTGGCTTCGCATTAAGAGATTGGTTGGAGTGAAACTGGCCAGAGTTTGACGTTCCGGTTTATCTGCTCATCTGTTGGCTCGTTTCAAGTCTCATTTCTGTTTGGATGCCTTTTTAATGAAGAAACGAATCAATTCAGAGGTCGGAATCCTTAAAAACAGGGCTATTAAAAATTAAGGGAAAGGAGTTAATTAGCAGTAAAAACTTGTCACTGATTAGGAAAAGGGTCAGAATGAAAACCTGCAGCCACTGCGGCCCTCCAGGCCTGGAGTTCAACACCCGTGAGCTTCATGAATAGGATGGTCGAGCAGTTGGGTTGAATGGCCTGTTCTCATCACAATTGTTCAAACGTTATAACAACATCACATTTGTCAATAGTTGCCCACCATTCAGGTCTGCAGCTGGCCTAGCGTCTCTACACTGTAGCTCGAAGACCAGAAGACTGAGAAACGAGTGGCTACGTCAAGCCATTTGCTTGCGGCAAGAAATTATGTGGATGGTAGCAGTGGGCTTGCCCAGAGATTATGTTTCAGCTTACTTAGTAGTAATAATAGTGATAATAAATATTATTATTATGATTTACATTTATATACTGCTTTTTCTCACTCCTCAAAGCACTTTTCATAGTGAGTGGTGAGCCACTTCATCCACCACAAATGTGCAGCATCCACCTGAATGAAGCAACGGCGGCCATTTTTGCCCCTTTACGCTCACCACACATGAGCTGTTAGGTGGTGAAGGGGTGAGAGATGGAGACAGTAAGAGACAGGGGATGATTAAAGGGCTGGAATGGAGAGGACCAAGATGGACGATTTAGCCAGGACTTCGGGATAAACTCTACTCTTTATGAAGAATGCCCAGGAACCTTTGATGACCGCAGAGAGTTAGGACCTTGGTTTTACATTCTCATCCAAAGGACAGCGCCATTTTTATAACACTGGACTGGGGCATTGGGATCCACATTCAGACCATTGGCTAAGCACCTCCTACTGGTCTCACCAACACCTCTTCCAGCAGCAGAGCAAGCTTTCCCTAGATTGTCTCCTGTCCAATTACTGGCCGGACCTGAACAGGCTTAGCTTCAGGCGGAGGAGCTCTTCCTCGATCTTCCACCATCATATAGTCAGACTCAGTTTTACATTTTATTCCACAAGTTGGCATCATTTACATGGAATGACATTATGAATCATTTTACGTCTTCGATGGCGATTTTTCTAGTAAACACCTGATGACACTCGTCCTTAAATTGACAGGTTGTCAGCCATGGCCAAAAACGGAGAGAATAATTTAATAAGACTAATAAGACGCCATGCCGCATGGATAGCTTCTTTTCCCTAATTATGTACACTTTTCCTTATGTTTGTTTGTTTTACTGTTGATAAACTGCTATTTTTAGTGTGATAGATTCTTTTTTTTATTTTAGTTTTGCTACATCAGCTGTTCCCAGAAATCTCAAGGACATGAAAAGATGCCAGTGGGAAGTGATTTATGCCACCATAATGGGCACATAGAGTTTTTTTTTCCTAAAATGTATTCACACAGCATGGAAATATATATATAAATACATACAGTGCATACATTCTTGAACCGCCATCATTCTGTTAGGGATCATGGGGGGCACGGGGAGCAATGTTAGAAGTAACACTGGAAGGAACTCCATCTAAAGAATAAATAAAAGCATTGAATCCGTCAATCTAGTTCAGAATTGGGGGGTAACTGAAACCTATCACAGTAACACTGGACACAAGGAAGGGGACCACCCTGAAAGGTGCCAATCCATCGCTGAGCCCACTCACACACTTGCTAACACTCCACTTAGAGTCGCGATTTAGTTCTTTTCCTTACCATGGAGAAAACATCTGAGATGCTTGTGGCCTTGGAGTCTTTGGAGGTTAAGATTCTGTGGTTATGTTAGGCATCTCAGCACAGGATGGGTGGGCAGCCAGTTGGCCGAAGTCTCCAGGACTGTCGTTGTGTCTGCCTTTGTCTGTTATAACTGACTGCAGGCTTCCCAGAGGTTTATTTTCTCTAGTGATACAGCTGTCTGGAGTTTTCTGGTTTCCTCTTCTCCATAGCTCAGTGATTATATTAACGCATAGACGTTGTGAACCGCTATTTATGTTACTATGTGTTTAAACTATCTGCGTCTTTAGGGGTGTGTGTGTGTGTTACACAATTAGTCATTTCTAAAATGGTAACTGCATTTTGTCTGTGACCTTTCAGCACTTTGATCAACACCAACCACCACATCACTATGTGCCACCCATGACAGGGAGACGTTTAATGTCATTTCAAAATGTTCCAACAGCGCACCCGCCATTGACACACATAAAGTTATTTTAGATGCTTTCTTCGTAAAAGGAGAACAACCTGCAGAGAGATCCAAACTGCTTTTTCCAGCAATGACAATCTGATGGTGCCATCTTGAACATCTTGTACAGGGGATATTTTAACCTTTTCAGCTGACAGATCTCAGGCTGAGCAGGTCTTCACAAGCTGAACTAGAGCAGGATTTATAATGCTTTGCAGCAGCCTTACTTAATTGGACTACAATTCCCAGAAACTCCGGGAGTACGACACCATTGGGCAGTTTTGTGCTTACCACAGGGGTTGCTGGGTGGAATGAGATGGCAAGCAACTTTTACAAAAGAAGCCGTAAGACGCCACAAAAAAGGATTGCGATCACCTGATGTCTATTTCTTGAAATGATTCACCTCACAACTGGATTATTAATTCTATCTCCTGTTGGATGTAATACAATTTTTTCTTGATTTACGTTCTTGTCCCTTGCCTGATTGTTTGTCTGATTTCACTTTGGTTAGACTACATCTTTGGGAGCACTCCCAATCTCTACAAATCTTCACATAACAACTGGAACAAACTGACGACCCCAAGACAGTGGGCAGGTTTAACACTAATGCTGGTGGTTCCCCTTGACCACAGTCAAGAGGGCTCACTTCAGGTTGGGCAGAGTAGATCAACCCACACCCCTAGAAGATCTGTTATGCTTGAGGATGAGGGGTTCTGAGAGGAGGGCAATGAAGTGCTTTAGGGTCCAGACCTTAAAGAGACCCGTTCCTCAGGTGACTGAAGGACATGTCCGAGGGTGCTAGGATACCTGGAGAAGCTAACTATGAAAGTAATTCTGTAAGTAGCATGGGGAGTGTGCACAGATACAGCCCTTAGACGGCACTTTCAGCCATGTGTCCCTGCTGCTGAAGCCCATCAACCTGAGCACATGACCAACCAATGAGCTTCAGATATGGACCCTGGTCTGATGATGGCTTATGGAGCCAGGCGGTAGTGTGACATATGGGTAACATATAAGGTGGAGCTGGGTGGCATGTGGTAGACCTGAGCAGTTTGATGGAAGCGGCCACTGAAGAAGCCAGTGGTCCTTTTTCAGGTCTGGTGTAAAATGGCTAATTTCACTTGTCTGTCTCTCGTATCCACAGGTTGTTACAATATCAGTGTTAGAGCAGGGATCCACATTACTAAATTCGAACACTTTGAAGTTCCCTCATGGCTGTCTGCAGTTGCTATTCCTTTGTTCCATCTCATCTCATCTCATCTGACCCTCTTTACCTGGTGAGGGTTTGTGGTTCCTTTGTTCCTTTCATGTGTAATCTTTGCAGTGCCTACATGCTGGTTTGGTGTTTTGTGTGTTGTGTTTACCCCATTTTTTTAACACCCATTGCACACTCAACTTACCAGGAAAGGGGGGTCTCTCTCTGAAATTGCGGTAGTGGGTAGTAACGAGTTATATTTCCTCCGTTACATTTATTTGAGTAACTTACTAAAAAAATTTTACGTCTAAGAGTAGTTTTACTGCACCATACTTTTTTGCTTTTACTTGAGTACTTTTCTGAAGAAGAGACGCTACTCTTACTCCGCTACATTGGGCAACACTCGACTCGTTAACTTTTTTCCTTTTGCACATTACACTATATTTTTGAAAGAGAGAAGTCGCCAGTGGATCTACTGCATGACTGTTTCACCAATCAGACGTAGCAACAATAATCACATCACTCCGTTTCACCAATCAGATGTAGCCATGCAGTCACATGACCACACGCAAACTTCCTGCATCTTGCGGCCTGTGAGAGACTTTTTAGTCATGCGGGACTCCTGTTCACTGCTAAACGGTCACAGCTTCACTGATCGTCGTTCCCAAGCCTGCCTTTCATGTCTTTTAACCTCTTTTATTTTCTCCTTTTCTTTGATTCCCTCTTCTTTTTTGTGCTGACCCGTATATATACACTCCCGTCTCGGTGGGCCTTAATCACACGCCTCAGGAAGCCAATGAAGCAATTGAGAACGATCGGACCCGTATGTGCAGGTGCGACTCGCTCCAACTACCTCATTAACTCCCCATGGTCGTGCACAAGGCCGTTTGAAGGAATTTGGGGGCCCCAAGCAAAATGGACATGGAGGCCCCCCGCACGCACGCACGCACGCACGCATAAAGGAACCACAGCATAGCCATACAGTTTAAATTCACTCACACTTTATATAAATAAAAAAGGTTTACAGTGCAAATACTGCTGTTGCATATACTGTGCATAAATAAAAAAATGTTTAGAGTGCAAATACTGCTGTTGCATATAAAGTGCATAAAATTTGAGCATTTTCAACAATTGAACATTTGCAAAAAACACCACTGTACCATAAAATCAAATATACATTAAAAAAGTGCACAATAACTAAATCCAACATACTTAAAAACACACACACACATACATACTCACATTTTTGGCTTCCTGAAGCATAATTCCGCTTCATGACTGCCGAGGAAGTTTTGTATTTTGCCGGCAGCAGAGATTGCGTGGTTGGCTGGCTGCTGTCAGCGAGGGGGGCCCCCTTGAGGGGGATCCCGATAACAGTGTCATTGCACTTTACTGCATTCACTATCAATGGGGCGCTCACACAGTTTGTCGCTGCATTTTATTCTTAACCAGTCGTTGTCTTGGGGCCCCAGGCCAGCTCGGGGCCCCAAGCAATTGCTTGGTTTGCCTGCCTTGTCGCGACGGGCCTGGTCGTGCAATTGTTCCCACGGATTGAATGGATTTGAAACTGGCCTTTTTTTAATTTTTTTTATTTTTTTGAAGCCACGGACCCGCTGCAACAAAAAGTACATATGCAGTATTATACTGTCAGTGTACAGGATATCTCGTCACTGTAAGTAGAAAAACTGAGATTTGGAACTTTGCTTTATTTGTGCATCTTTATTTTGTAAAGATGTGATTTATTTTTACTCATTTTTTGCACATTATTTTATATTTTTGTCTGTCTTTGTAAGAGCCATTTTCCTAGTTCTATAAAATGTATGAATATTTACTAGATGATAATGCATAAAATATGGGAGGTTCCTAAAACCCCCGTGAATAGAATTGAGTTGGTATTTTCCTGTCATTTCTTAACAGTTTTTGAGTAAACAATGTCCTGTAGTAAGTGTTTAGCCTTGCCTTGTGTAAGGTACAGAGGCATACAGTTTTTTAACCGTGTCCTTGAAAGAATTCTTTTTTGTGCTCGCGTTCGTGCTTATGCCCGTCACTGAGCCTGGAGCAAATCTAAGTGCCAACGGCCTAAAGGTCTTTTGAGTGTGAAGTAACTCATAAATTAAAATATCTAAGTTTTGAACCGTATGTTTAAAGCATACAGAAGAAGAAATAAATAACCTTTAAGTACAGAAGTAACCAAAGCTTCATAAGAAAAACAAGATACATTTTTGCCTTTTTTTGCCTTTATTCTTTGTGTGTTACTATTTTTCTTTTTATTCTTGTATGGATTATTTGCCTTTAACTTTCACTAAATATTTTTAAAACGAACTTTTGGACTGAGAGATTTCTTTGACAAGCGTCTTACCCGTGCCTGACTTCACCTTATACATCGGCGGCTACAGTCTTATTACAACATTTCTAAAAAAAGAAATCATTTATTATGTTCAAACAGTTACTCAGTACTTGAGTTGTCTTTTCACCAAATACTTTTGTTACTCTTCCTTGACTAATTTTTTGGATGACTACTTTTTACTTTTATTTGAGTAATATTATTTTGAAGTAGCGCTACTCTTACTTGAGTACAATTTTTGGCTACTCTGTCCACCTCTGGAAATTGCCTTTCCCAAGATTTCTTCCATTTTTCATCTCCGTAGGGAGTCAAGGCTGTCATAAAATAAGGCCTGTTAAAGCCCTTTGATGCATTCCTTGTGTGATTTTGGGCTGTAGAAGAAATCAGTTAACGTCAATGTTGTTGTGCTAACACGTTTGAATCTGAATACCCAATCCCAGAAGTCTCAGTAACTGGTGTCGAGGCTGTGATTATTCACACAAAGCAAAAGCCGTCTGCTCCCAATGGTTCTGAAGTCAAGCCAGCAGAAGATCTGGGATCCCGTGCTAACATCCACCCATCCATCTTTGCTTAACTTTTATAAAGAACCCCAGAGCAATCGGACTCCATCTTCAGACCACAAGACGACGTGAAGATTTGTTTTTACTTGTTATTCATATCTTGACAATGCCGGTGGGGTCTTTAGGCACGCCAAGCTAGAGTGCGTATGTCAGTTGTAGATGCCACCTCGTTTTCTCTGAATGTGTACCTCCTTTTAGATGGATTACACTGAACATTAGAACAATGTAGACAAGAGCAGCCCAACCAAGTTCACCAGTCCTATCCACATAATTCTTCTAAAATAGCATCAAGTCGAGTTTTGAAGGTCCTGCTGTCTACCAACACTACCTGGTCACTTTTTCCACTGGCTGGCTCAAATCCCCCCAAGAGAAATACAAGACCCTTGAATGTCAGTAATGAGTGAAACAGCATTGGATGAGGGAAGGACCAGCAGTGGGGTCCTGGCATAATTTCGTTCATTTCCATGACTCTGATTAGAATGAATCTCATCATGGAAAGATTCAATGGACTCACGGGTGGATTTATTGCAAGTGTATGATATACTTATTCTCATCATTTTCTCTGCCTTTCTGTCTAAATTCTCCAGACGGAAAAATATTTTCCTTGTTGCAGAGAGTTTCCTCCACCATCTCAAACTTAATAACAAATCCTGGAAAATTAAATTCTGCAGGATGACCAATCCTTACGGGAGATCACGTCTAACAGTCCAAGTGTCAGTTATGAAACTCTTGTCTGTCAAAGCGCCTTTATAGAGGGCTTGTGCAATACGACAGGAAAAAACATGTCAAGTCCCGGCAAGTACCTAAAGCCATATCCAAAAAGATGATGGCATCGAAAGGGATGCCATTTGTACTCACCTTGACCCTCTGCTTTTAAAATCTCACATGATTTGTGGTTTTCCCCTCGCTTTTCAGGTCTGCAGTATGTAAATGATGGCTGCTACCCAACCGCTGAATTTTAAGAACCAGAGAAAAAGAATCTCGTGTTCGGAGCGGCTCCCAAAATGGAACTACAGGGAGTTGAGTACCTTTAAGTAATTTAATAACTGTTGCTTCTTTCAGAAAGAAAAAACCTTTCGGCAAAAGTGCTCGATGTAACTGCGACAAAGGCAATTTAATTTAGTAATGTGGCTGGATGAAAAATGGGAGCCTCAGGTTTAATAAGAGGAAAAAGACAAGCATATATCATCTAAAGGGATAATTATGAGAAACTATTTTGTGTGATCCAGCTAAATCACGGCTTTTAATGCTTTCTTACTCCTGTCAGTAGAGGGAGATTTAGTGCTTTAAAAATGGGGATTTTGCAGACTTCACTGCCAAGAAAAAATGAATTGTCTCTTGATAAATTGCTATTGGGCTTTCTACTTGAAATAAATACACTTACACTGAAATAAATGCCAAAATACAGCTAGAGAATTTATATTCTTCACTTTTGTATGTCGGCTGATTGGCCAAAAGTGACAGTGTTATTAAAAATGTCTTTCAGCTTCAACACATAATGTCACTGCCGAGTCAAGAGAGCATCCCTTATGGAGGCTTGATACATGGATCAAATAATAGCAATCATAATAACAACATTAATGAATACTGTACATGCATGTGCCGCACTCAGTCGGGCTTCCAGGCTCAGAATAAAGGAGGCTTCATTTCCAGGGATATTAGCAAAAGACGGCAAGAACGCAGTAACATCACTTATTAGGACAGCCACGAAGAATACTTCATACAGAAGAGCTCTGACGCTTGGACTAGTGTGCTCTCATTTTCTAATTTTAGAGTTTTGAAAAAAAAAAACAAAAAACTCTCATTTGTTTTGTGTGTGTGTGTAGCAGGTCAGTTAACTCTTCTGGGGAAAAACAGCTGGATGAACATCAGGAACAGTTTAACCGAGGGTCTCTGTCAAGCTGGGGACTGCTTGTACTTTTCAGTCAGTTTATAAAACTTAAACAAATTGATACCCATTGTTCTTAACAAAATTAAATGTATCTAGTAAAAATCTACAATACTGTATAGTGCCTGTCATATCTATCTATCTATCTATCTATCTATCTATCTATCTATCTATCTATCTATCACACAGAGAAGAACAGACACATGGAGTGAAGCGTCAAGGCGTGTGGGAGAGAGGAGGACTTCAGGGCCATTCGCAACTCGACTTGATGTTATTTTGGAGACATTAGATGGATAGGATTGGCAAAGCTTTGAATTTTTGAAAGCGTGCTTTCAACTTGTCCTTATGTGTTTAATAAATGTAGATTGTAAGGCCAAAATGGCAAATTTATCCGTTTAAAATTAAATCTATGACACACTAAAGCGTGCATAAACTGAAGGGCTCTGAATACTTTCCGAATGCACTGCAAACCTATTTACTATTATTTTAATACATGACATTCTGATCTGGCACCTACCCTGGTAACATCTGGATCAAGTTAGGAACTCTTAACTCTTAACAGGTGTGTCGCAAGGTCCACTCACACATAGGACCCCACAAGGGCTGGTTAAGAATTACACCTCTTTAGACTATGGGAGGAAAATCAAAGCACCCAGGTAGACCACCCATCACAAAGAGAAGGTGTGACATGACTTGAACCCATAACTCTGAATCCATTAGGCTGTAGTGATAACCAGGGCGCCACCGATATTATGACCAGTAAACTCTGAAAAAGACCCTAAACAAAGTAAAATGATTGCACTGCTATCTGATTTATGGCAGATTCACGCGTTTCCCTCTGTTGTTTAGCAGTGAGCCTTGCATGGCTGCAGTCCTCCTCTAATAAGCTTCTGCACAAGGAAAACCTTTTGATGGTTTACATTTAGACAAGTCTGATTTTTTTTTCTTTTCCTGCCGAATGAATATGATAATATTACTTCTTAACGCTCAGCAGAGATATTCAAACAAAGAAAACAAGCAATTCGCTTACGCTAAGCCGCCCTGTTCATGGAACATCCACATGCCGCTAAAGAACCTGACTACCAATTAAGCACAAAAATCACCAGAACAAATTGATGTAGTGACTTATCCACAATTTTTCTTTTAATTTTACTTCGGGGAGTTCAGTTGCCAGAGCCGCCTTGACGCAGATGCGCGCTTTCCTCTTCTCTTTAATTGAAATCCTCTGTCTTGAGATTTAGTAAAAATTCATCCTGCATAAGACCTTAGCATTAAAGCCAAACTGCAGGAGGAGAGTGGTGTGTCAATCGAGCAGGATTTGGAAACGAGGCCGTGTGCTTATGCACTTATGCCTTTATTTAAATGTGTCGGATATCTGTTAGGCAAATGTCACCTTAAACTACACATCCACTTTTTGATAAAATGTTGTTGGAAGTCGGCGACCGCTGTTCAAAGTTGAGTAGCCATAAAATAATCAAATAATAAAATCAGTGTGTTTCTACTGCTGCTGATTGGTGTGTAGCAGTAATGTCAATGTGCGGTGAAATGCATTCCTATGGCATAGCCAGGGTTTTGTTCCTGAATCAAGTAAAGCTTTCGATAATTGAATATGTTTGCTGTTTATTATCTACCAGCTGTCCCCCACGGCTCTACCTGCTTAGTAATGAAACAGGACAAATTTTAAAAATCAATTAAATAAACAGGTATTGCTAGCTAAGCGGATGCAAGGTAAGCTCCAAAATGTGGACAGAGGTAACCCGATTCGAACAGAGGCTGGTGCATGAGTGAGTTGAACCCTGCGCGGCTCCCCACTCTTGATGATACGTTTCCCCTTCCCCTTCTCCCGAGCCTCTGTTTCGGATTAGCACAAATATATCATTCCTGCAAGTGAACAATGATACTTAGCGCTATTAAGGAAGTCGCAAAATCAACCGGAATGTTCAAACAAATTCTAGAAAAAAACCCAAACTAAATCTGTTAAGTAGTTCTTTCATTCGCCAGCTAAGCCGAGGTAAGGAACGCCCCAAGGCTGCCACATGAGTGCGGAGGGCCCTGCCCGGCTCCCCACTCCTGACGTCACGCTTCCCATTCCCCTCACCTCGCGGCCTCTGTTTCGGATTAGCACAAATATATCGCTCCTGCAAGCGAACAATGAAACTTAGCGCTTTGAGAGAAGTCGCAAAATCAACCGGAATGTTCAAACAAATTCTAGAAAAAAACCCAAACTAAATCTGTTAAGTAGTTCTCTCATTCGCCAGCTAAGCCGAGGTAAGGAATGCCCCAAGGCTGCCACATGAGTGCGGAGGGCCCTGCCCGGCTCCCTACTCCTGACGTCGCTCTTCCCCCTCCCCTCGGCCCACAGCCTCTGTCTCAGATTAGTGCAGTAATATGCTACTCGATTAGAGTGAATAATTCGCTTCTGCAAGTGAACAATGATACTTAGTGTGATGCTAGAAGTCGCAAAATCAACCGGAATGTTCAAGCAAATTAATCTATTAAGTAGTTCTCGCAGGAAAAGTGGACAGACATACAGACAGACATTGGATTTTATATGTATAGAGAAAATTTTGCATGCTTTTCATAATGTGTTTGGTCCTCTGGTGTATTATGTTGTTATTTTTTAAGTATGTTGTGACAAAAAATTAGACAGCAGACAGAAAAAGGTTTGGGGATGGCAACCCCATATACTGAAAAATCAGAAAAAGTAAAAGAAACATGGGGAACATAAGTGGAGTTCACAACTGAACTGACTAACAGGTTGTATACTGGTCTTAAATATGCTGGAAAAAAGGAAGAAATGGAGTCAGTGTGGCTGGAACAGGAACTAATATGGTGGTAAGATGGATTCTGGGTACTGGAAATGACATCATCAGAGACTGCCGGAAGTGATGTCATCAGTGGGTGGATCGGTGATGATGTCATCGAGAAGCAGGGTCTTTGGCTGAACTGCAGAGGCATAAAAGGATAGAGGATCAGGTGCGAGCGCCAACGCCCAGTCCGGCTGACAAGTAACACTATTTGAACTTGTAAACTGTCCTCCATGTTCACATGTGTGACAATGTATCATGCTTATTTTTGTGTTCATATTTAGTTACACGATACAATACAATAAAATTTATTTTTGTATAGTCCTAAATCCCACAAGGAGTGCTACAATGGGCTTTAACAGGCCCTGCCTTTTGACAGACCCCCAGCCTTGACTCTCTCTCAGGTAGTCTGGGTGTGCGGTGGGTGTCAAAAAAATGGGGAAAAATACCATACAATACACAGAACAGAACACAAGTAATCCTTAATACAATATAATAGTACAAAAAGAAATATTACAAGGACAGAGCAGAATTCAACAATAGTTGATATTACATAATACAATTTGGATAGTTATGTGGCCTATCCCCTTAAATAGAGCATCAGGGGACAGGGCCACTACAAAGATCCTCTGAAGGACCACCTAGTGCCCATTTATTCTAGGCAGAGAATTGGGTCATCCAGAACGGCACTCACTTATTAGAGTGAAGATCTCTGGAGGACTTTAAATACAAATTGTAGGCTAGATTTGTTTTCTTTGGCTTGCCTTTCCGGGCTTATTTTTTGCATTTGATTGCCTGGTACTGCGATGCTTTAAATACATTTTTTTCCTAATGTGTTTGTTACTAAACTTAAAAAATGTGAAAATCAGAGTATATTCTGGCATCATTTTTTTGCCTTATTAAGATTCTGGAATTATGCAATTATTATTTTTAATATACTTTCATGTTATTGCAACACCATTTTTTTTTTTACGTTGATGCCAACATTTTGCTAGGGCACATTGCTCAGTTGCTAGGGGCGTGGTTCCAGAAATCAATTAGTGTGACCTCATTGGCATTAAGCTTTAAACATCTGGCATGGCGTCACTGATGCATTTGACATTACTGAAAGTACATTTAGTGCATTTGAGGGGCTGACAGGTTAAGAATCCTTTGCCTTCTCATTATGACTGTAAGTCTGGCTTTGGCGTATCAATGTAGACTCTCTTGGTTGTGACTTTCGCTACATCTGCAGTTACAATCTATCTCCTGATCCTTTCTTGCAAATTCTTTTTGTAGCAGAAACATTTGGGTTTAGAGAACCAAGTTGCTGACCCCAAGTTGCAAATCAGCTGGACTGGAATATTAATTATAAATACAAGATGGGATTCCTGCAAGAAGCCAACTCTGAAAAGGAACATACAGAAGACAAATTCAACTTCAAGAAAACCCTAAGCCTAAGGTAAAATGACTACATAATGTCGTAAAGTAACACATAAATTAGGCAGCGTGGTAAAACTCAACGTATTTTACACGTACATGGAAACAGTGCACATGTGCAATGCAAATCACAGGCGACAGAAACTGGTAGCCACACTCACCTCCTAAAACTTCATATGAAATGGAATACCTGCACTTCAAGATATTTATAGCGTTTATGTATTTACTTATATATGTTGTTACTCATGAGCTCCTGGGGACCAAGCAAGATAAGCAGTACCAACCCAAAGCAAGAGGAGGCGCTGTCACTAACCATTTGTTCTCTTCTACCTGCAGCTCCAAGAAGAACCCCAGTGAGGCCGTGTGACCTCACTTACAGAAACTGGAGAAGGCCCCGCCCCTATAAGAGTAGACATGTCGAGAGAGAAGTGTCTCACTTCCAACGTAAAACTCTTAGCGGACAGAGCTCCGGTGTTACCTGAAGCTGTCTTAAACGCTGGATTGGCCTCATTTCGTCTAACTTGCCTATAAGCTGACGTTTGTGTTTTATTTCAATTAAATGGAGTTGTCTGGCTGGCTCCCCAACTGTTACTGTGGACTCCTTCAACCATCGGGAGATTACAATGTGTAACAAAATTTAAGTTAAGTCAGTAACGATAATATGATTACAAGAATTGAATGTAGTATACTGATTTGTTTCTGGTAAATACTATTAGCTTACCATAACTTGTTACTTTGTACCATGTTACTCACAACTCCACTAACTGGTAATAAGGACCTGACTCTCAGTTGACCTACAGTCAAGAAATCCATTGCTGAAGCTGCTCAGCCCACGGAGGATGACGCCTTCTTGGCAGCATTGGGTGTACAGTACGCCAGCCCATCATACGGCACATTGACGTCCTCACACTTATTATGGACAAACACAGGGCTGTCAGTCAACCAACTGTGTGCAATGTTTGAGGAAGCTGGAATAACACCAAGTCATGGAGGAGATGTGCAAGCCCTACACAGACGGCCTATGAGCTGGGGCTGAAATGAACATTTTGTAGCCGGGCAGCATATTCAGTAATCACTTTGCCATTCATCAAGAAACTGAGGACGATTTAATATGAATAAAATGAAAAAAATTAAACAAATAAGCCATCACCCTAATGTTTAGATTGTCCAATTAGATAGATAGATAGATATGAAAGGCACTATACAATAGATAGA
The DNA here is from genome assembly GCF_016835505.1 of Polypterus senegalus. Lineage (NCBI taxonomy): Eukaryota > Metazoa > Chordata > Cladistia > Polypteriformes > Polypteridae > Polypterus > Polypterus senegalus. The sequence goes on from NC_053166.1 coordinate 146,642,250, forward strand.
TAGACAGATTGGATGATTCTCTTTGTTCTTGTTTTTTATCATATGCAGCTTATTTTGTTCATTTTCTTTTTTTTGAAGTGCTTTATCAGCTCTTGCAACTCTTTTTCTGTCTTGATCTAAATTTTGACCTTCTTAAATAGACTCATAATTTGCTCTTCTGCCATTATAACTGACTGAGAAAAAATCATTAAAAGTAACAGACAAAAAAGACAGCAGTCATAAGAGTATAAGAAATCCAAAGAACGAGAGGAGACCATTCAGTCAATGAAGCTCATTTATTTAGCTAATAGCTCAGCTGTCCCAATATTTCTTCCAGATTCTTTATAAAGTCTGTCAAGGTTTCTGCTTCACCTCAATGCCTTGGTTGTTTGTTCCTGATTACTTTGCATGAGAAGTGTTTCCTGGGGTTCAGTCTTAAATGCACTACTCCACTGGTGTGATTCAAAGTTTAGTTGAAAGAGTTCAGCTGCATGTCCTTTATCGATGACTTTAAGGATTTTGAAAATCTGGTTGAGTTCCCCACATTGTCTCCTCTGCTTGAGACTAAACAGGTTTAATTCACCGAGTCTGTCACAGTGGGACTCGTCCTCAAGTCCCATGATGCACCTGGTTGCTCTCCTCTGCTTGAGACTAAACAGGTTTAATTCACCGAGTCTGTCACAGTAGGACATGTCCTTCAGTCCCATGATGCTCTCTTCTGCACAGTTTCAAGTGCTGCTATGTCTTTTTGTATCCCAGTGAACAGAACTGCACCCAGTACTCCAGATGTGGTCTCACTACAGCATTATATACTCCAAACATAATGTCCCTTAATTTATATTCAATAGTTTTTATGATATAACCTAATATTTTATTTGCCTTTTTAATCACTGATCAATTTTAATCACTTCTGCACATTGCTTAGATGATAAAAATGTTTTCACGACATAAACCTTTTCAGAGGTCCCTTCCTGTAGCTCAGTGCCTCCCATCTTAAACTTATAACTGATGTTCCTTTTGCCTACGTGTAGCACTTTGCATTTTTACTTTCTCGTATACATATTATAAAGAAAGTATAAGAATCGTCAAAAAATTCTACCTCAAGATTTTGATGAATCTTGACCTTCCAGAGTCTGAAAATACCATCTGTGTGCCTGTGTGTAAACACGATAACTCAAAATCGCTTTGACGTAGGTTAGTGAGATTTTGTACATCTTCTTTATATCAAAAATACGGAAATGGTACTTCAACTGAATACTTTCGCGAGTTTTCATGTAAACTATGGTTATAATTACAGATAGATGATTCAAATTTTGAATAGATATTTATAATGACAAAAAGCAAAGAGATATGATATTTGAGAAAAATTACTCAACTGGAAGTAGTATTTTATTTAAACAACCATCTGATTTTTTTTCTATCATGGAAAATAAATGTGTACACGATATTAACAACTGTATTAAATATAACGCATATTCTTTCAATAACTATTATTAATTTTATTTTAATTTATATATCATCAGTTTAACAATAACGTGTAAACGTTGAACATGCCATGTAAATATAAAGATTTAATGGGAACAATTAGCTGCTACGTCCCCATCTATCCATACATCCATTATCCAACCCGCTATATCCTAACACAGGGTCACGGAGGTCGGCTGGAGCCAATCCCAGCCAGCACAGGACGCAAGGCAGGAACAAATCCCGGGGCAGGGCACCAGCCCACCACAGGGCAAACACACCAAGCAGACACCAGGGACAATTTAGGATCACCAATCCACCTAACCTGCATGTCTTTGGACTGTGGGAGGAAACTGGAGCGCCCGGAGGAAACCCACGCAGACACGGGGAGAACATGCAAACTCCACGCAGAGAGGACCTGGGAAGTGAACCCACGTCTCCCCATCATGGTCTTGGTAATACATTTAATTTTATACTAGTTTTTTTATTTCCACTATCATTATCATAATTAAATGTAGCTAAATGCAGTTTTACCTATAGCAATTTATTGCAACAAATATATAATACTAACACTTTTTCTAAGTTTTTAGTTGACTATAACTCTTTTTACTTTGAGGTAATGCATATGTAATCATGAAAAAATTCCACCACCGTTTTTGACCTCCCTGAGTGCAAACATATCATCTACTCTCTCTCTCTCTCTCTCTCTATATATATATATATATATATATACACAATCCTAAGCCTAAAATTGCAACGATTTTATGTGATGTTTTTATGTCACGTTTTTGCCACACTTTAAACCAGGCTTATTTTAAAACCTACATATATATGATTCATATAATTTTTTTCAGAACTTTAATGTGATGTTATTAGATTTTCCGTTCTTATTCCGTTTTTGAATTATGAACTAAAATAACAGGAAAGTTGTTTGTATTTAGGTGATTCTGTTAGCTGAAGGTCGAGTTACGATGACCCATTGCATACCACTTTAGTTTTCACGTGATTTTTCCTGTTGTTTAAATGAGTGATTTTTTTTTTTTTATCTAATAAGATATCTAATACTCATCGAGCATAGTGGACCTCAGTTTAACAGGAATACTCCAACCAGTAAAAGAGTAAATATTTTATTCTCAGTTCATGATTTTTACTCTGTTAAATAATAATTAATTTTTCCTTTACATATATTACACACCTTGTGGCATGGATTGTGGACTATCTTACAGACAGACCTCAATATGTGCGTCTTGGGAACTGCAGGTCTGACATTGTGTGCAGCAATACAGGGGCGCCGCAGGGTCTGTTCAATCTATATACATCAGACTTCCAATATGACTCGGAGTCCTGCCACGTGCAAAAGTTCGCTGATGACACTGCTATTGTGGGCTGCATCAGGAGTGGGCAGGAGGAGGAGTACAGGAAGCTAATCAAAGACTTTGTTAAATGGTGCGACTCAAACCACTTACACCTTAACACCAGCAAGACCAAGCAGCTGGTGGTGGATTTTAGGAGGCCTAGGCCCCTCATGGACCCTGTGATCATCAGAGGTGACTGTGTGCAGAGGGTGCAGACCTTTAAATATCTGGGAGTGCAGCTGGATGACAAATTGGACTGGACTGCCAATACTGATGCTCTATGTAAGAAAGGTCAGAGCAGACTATACTTTCTGAGAAGGTTAGCATCCTTCAACATCTGCAGTAAGATGCTGCAGATGTTCTACCAGACGGATGTGGCGAGTGCCCTCTTCTACGCGGTGGTGTGCTGGGGTGGCAGCATCAAGATGAAAGACGCCTCACGCCTGGACAAACTTGTTAAGAAGGCAGGCTCTATTGTAGGATTAAAGTTGGACAGTTTAACATCTGTGGCAGAGCGACGGGCACTAAGCAAACTCTGGTCAATCATGAAGAATCCACTGCATCCACTGAACAGTGTCATCTCCAGACAGAGGAGTAGCTTCAGTGACAGACTTTTGTCACCGTCCTGCTCCACTGACAGACTGAGGAGATCGTTCCTCCCCCACACTATGCGACTCTTCAATTCCACCCGGGGGAGTAAATGCTAACATTAATTTTATTTTAATTTTTTTCATTTTTATTACTATTTAATTTAATATTGTTTTTTGTATCAGTATACTGCTGCTGGATTATGTGAATTTCCCCTTGGGATTAATAAAGTATCTATCTATCTATCTATCTATCTATCTATCTATCTATCTATCTATCTATCTATCTATCTATCTATCTATCTATTAATGGAATTTTGTGATTTTGGCCACAAGTGGGGCAGGCCTACCAGGCCACAACTGGGGGTTGGGCGGCAAAGTTTTAATATGAATGGTTAATTATAAATAGAGATAAAAGATTGCGTATTGATATTATCAATTAGTTATGATGAGAAACAGAGATATGATATTTGAGAAATATTGCACAACTGGAAGTGGTTCTGAGAACCTTTTCTTCTATCTCAATCAATCAATCAAAATCTTTATTGTCATTGTAGCAATGAGACATTGTACAATGACATTTTTAGGTGCAATTTTACAGTGTTTAAAATTAAAATAAAAATAAAAACAAAACACAATTACTCAAGTTACAACTAAAATAAGGGAATAAAATAAGTATCCAAAATTGTCCATAACAGCAGAACAATGTTTTCCACTCATACATACATACATACATACATACATACATTATATTGCACTTGTCCCTTATCTAATGTTAACTTAGAATGAAGGTACACTCGGTCAGATTGACCACTTAGCAGCATTCAGCATGGTGATGGCTGAAGGATAGAAACTGTTTCTCAGTCTATTTGTCTGAGTCTTTATGGATCTGAAACATCTGCCTGAAGACAGGTGTTCAAACAAGGCATGGCCTGGGTGTGATTGGTCCTGAAGAATTAACAGGAACTATGTAGTTCTTCTAGTGAGGGAGTGCTGGGCGACCTTAGTAACCCTGTGGAGCTCTTTCTTCTGTGCTACTGTGCAGCTGGAGAACCACGCACAGAGACAGTAGACCAGGATGCTCTCTACTATGCAGCGGTAAAAGGACACCAGCAGTTTCTCAGGGATGTTGTTCTTTCTGAGCACCCTCAGGAAATAGTGTCTCGTTTGGACCTTCTTCACTACCTCAGCAGTGTATGTTCCCCAGATCAAGTCCTCCCTAATGGTGACTCCCAAGAAGTGGAAGTCTGAGACCCAGTCCCCATTGATGATGAGTAACTGGATGTTGTCTGCCTTCTTCCTAAAGTCCATGATGAGCTCCTTGGTCTTGGCTGTATTTAGGAGCAAGTTGTTATTCCTACACCACATTGTCAGCAGCTCCACTTCATCCCTGTAGGTGGACTCATCCTTCCCAGAGATGAGCCCTACTACCGTAGTATCATCAGCGAACTTAATGGTGTTACTGTAGTGGGCAGGAATGCAAATCATGAGTGTAGAGGGTATAGAGCAGTATCTCAGCATACAAGACAGTTCGAGGGGAGCTCACTTCCAATTTTTTGACATCAAACTGCATTTTCCAAGTGTTTGTCCAGGTCTTTCTGAATCGTCTGCCTTTGCTGTAATTTTAGTATGGTCTGCAAATTTCACAAGCTTGAAATCAGAGCCATTAAGGTAAAACAGAAACAGACCCCAGAGCCCTAGAGACCACTGATGACCTCCCTCCACGTGAATCATTCTCCTCCCATCTCTGCTCTGCCGGCTAACCAACTTGAGATCCAGTTTGGCAGGCTCCCTCCGATGCCTACAGCTACTACTTTCAGAATTCATCTTCAGTGTGGGAAGACTGAGGCTCTTTGAAAATCAATTCTGCTTTTGTCAAACTATTGCAGTTGCCTGTTCAAAAAAAATCTAAAAGATTGGTTTGGCAAGATGTCCCACTCATACAAACGTACAGATTCAGCAGCCAAGCATGGGGTTGCAATTAACCATTGTGCCACTGCTCCACCCTGCATGGTCTCGTATAGTTAAGTTATTTATTTGCTTATTCTTTTTCTGGCCAACTTGGACACCAAAGCTCAGACGTTATCCATTTACATACAAGTGGACCCCCATGCGCTTCCACCTTTTCACCTCGCTGTAGTCTTTCTAGAAAGGACCCACATTTCAAAGCAATTATCTGCAGAGCAGGTTAAAAGTCAAGATTTCATTCGGCTCCAAACAGCAGCGCGGAGAGAATCTGCACTTTAGGATATCCTACCTTCTCTCTCCCTCGCGTCTGACAGGGATATAAAAGGGAAAGACTTGATATATATCTTGACAGTAATCTGTGGGTAGTAACACATCTGTTTCAGCGAGGTGTCATGCTCAGTTGGATTAATTGTGAAGGGAACACTTGAGTTTGTGTTATGCCACCGCCTTCAAGCTGCAAACCCTGTGCCTGCTTCAATTAGTCATTGTTGACAAGTTGACTGCATGACAAGTGATAGGCTGCATTTTAAAAACAAAAACTGCAAAGAACACACTGACACGACGGAAATGCCAGGGTCAGCAAAGCACACGGTTTTTTTTCTCTTTCTGTACCTTAGAAATTTTCAAATTGCGAATAATAAAATCCATTGGACCGCTTTTTTTTTAATGAATTTGCTTCATTTCAGGATGGGATTGATTTTAAATATTTGTCTTATTATTATTATTTTCTTTCCAAATACAAGAAGCTCCAGAAAATAAACATTCATAGAGAACATTTGCTTGAGTATTAGAAATCAGAAAAGAATTAGAATGGGGGCAACTCCTTGGAAGTGCCATGCTTAGTGCTGCTGTCCCAGACCCTCCCAGTAACAGGTTCAAATCCTGACCCGGTCAGTTTGTGGAGTTTGTAAGTTGTCCAATTTGGGTTTCCAATCGCATCACAAAGAAGGGCAGATTTGGCTTATTGGTGTAGCTGGCAGCTCCAGACTGGAGAATATTGCCCTTCAATGAGCTGGCAGTAATCTAGGTCTGATTCAAGCCATGGGCCCAAACATAGGGACGATCATTTGTGCCAAAATTAGAAGTAAACTGTGGATGAAACTGTACTGGCCTCCCCTGTTGGGTGTCCTGTTCTCTTTTTTACATTGAGGCAGGAGGAAGCGTCATTCAGTCTTCTTTATTTTCTATATCCTGCAGGGGTAACACTCTTAAACATACTAGAAAATCATGCTTGCAAAAATTTCAGAAGAATGAAAGCATTAATGAAATGATGATGAGGGAGAGAAGAACATCACACAGTCAAGTAAGAAAAGAGATTATTATAATAAGTAGTGACTTGTGAGGGTACTCACTGTTACAATAGTCACATCATAAGTATGGGATGTTATTATAGTCACTTACAACAGCATCAATATTTACAATAGAAAGTGTAACATGAACAGGTTCACAGAACGTATTAGATAAGAAGGGAAATGCAGGGCACACTGTCACATACGTGTGAGTAGGAGGCAGCTAAAGGGCTTGAGCAATTGTAATACCACATCAGACCAGAAGGGCGGCGGGGTGCACGGACTGTCTTTCTCAGTTCCTTGCAGACCCTTTCTGGGAAATCCCGCCAGGGATGATGTCACTTTCCAGTCCCGATAATGTCACTTCAGGTTCCGGTGCCCTGGATGACGTCACCCCGTGATCATCAGAGGAGACTGTGTGCAGAGAGTGCAGACCTATAAATACCTGGGAGTGCAGCTGGATGACAAATTGGACTGGACTGCCAATACTGATGCTCTGTGTAACAAAGGTCAGAGCCGACTATACTTCCTTAGAAGGTTGACATCCTTCAACATCTGCAATAAGATGCTGCAGATGTTTTACCAGACGGTTGTGCCGAGTGCCCTCTTCTATGTGATGGTGTGCTGGGGAGGCAACATAAAGAAGAAGGACGCCTCACACCTGGACAAAGTGGTGAGGAAGGCAGGCTCTATTGTAGGCATGGAGCTGGACAGTTTGACATCTGTGGCAGAGAGACGGGCGCTGAGCAGACTCCTGTCAGTCATGGAGAATCCACTGCATCCACTGAACAGGATCATCTCCAGACAGAGGAGCAGCTTCAGAGACAGACTGCTGACACCGTCCTGCTCCACTGACAGACTGAGGAGATCGTTCCTACACCACACTATACGACTCTTCAGTTCCACCCAGGGGGGTAAATGTTAACATTATACAAAGTTATTATCTGTTTTTTACCTGCATTTTTATTACTCTTTAATTTAATATTGATTTTTTATCAGTATGCTGCTGTTGGATTATTTTCCCCTTGGGATTAATAAAGTATCTATCTATCTATCTATCTATCTATCTATCTATCTATCTATCTATCTGTCACTTCCGGGGCTGGCGCATTTGATGATATCACTTCCGGTCCTGACAACATCACTTCCTGTTCCTGCCCCTTTGATGACGTCACTTCCTCTACGGGCCTTTAAAGCCACCATCTTGCCTCTAGTTAATCAGTTCTGTTTTGGACTCAGCCTTGTGATCAATTCTGTTCTCATTTAAACCTTTTACAGCCAGGCACATTATACAGGTGGCTGCCCCAAACCTTTATGATGTCTGGTGTCCATTATTATCGCAACACGTAAGTCAGTATGTGTGAAGTGTGGTCTTCAGGTAATGTAGTATACCAACGTCTATAATAATTGTTGGAAAACGCAATTTGTTGCATAAACATTATTGTCAACGAAAATATCCCCCTGTGCGTAACCTGCAAGTACCTGAACGTTTAACGCTTTCAATGTAACTCTGGAAAATGTAGTTTTGAGTAAAAACAGGGCCTGGCAAATTAAACGTTTGTCCTTGTGACTTGATGATAGACATACAATAAGCTATCTTGTTTGGAGTTGTCAGTGTAATCCCTGTAGTTTTTCGGTCATAATGTTTTTTGTTGTCTGGCAGTTTGCCGCTGCTCTTCAGAAAGGTTGTGTGTGTGATTCGTTTTTCATTCACTGTTTAGGTGCAAGACATTCTGCCGCTGATTGTTGTATAGCGGGTCCAGTTTTAAATAAATAATTGCTGGGCTTGAAGCTTAGCGAGGGGGCGTGGTGGTTGAGTGGCTGAAGCAGTTCCGGGGGAGTTCGTGGTGTGCCCGTTTCTCACATAAGTGCACAGGCAAAAAACCGTCCACATCTGTAATTGGTCGCGGGGCTGCTGATTGCTACAGCTGCCACATCCTCTTCATAAATAGAAGCGTGAGGCGGTTTGGAAGAGGAAGAAAGAAGGAAGAAGAAAAAAGGAAAGAGAAAGAAAAACGGAGGTTGCAGGAAGCAGTGCAGAGAAAGCCGGTGTGAGAGAGAGAGAGAGTGAGAGAGAGTGAGCGAGCGAGCGAAGGCTCACAGGCAGGCAGCTGGACCGCGAGCCTCAGAAGGGGTGTTTGGCCGACACTAGGTGGGGCAGAAAAAAAGCAGTTGCTCCAGTTGAGTGATTAAGGAGCTGGAGTGACCGGAGAAGGAGGACGGCTGGCCGCGTAAGGCCAAGATGGCAGAGGAAGTTGGGGAGTCTTGGGAAGGTGTGCCTCAGCGTGAGAAACCTGGCTGTTGAGGACCCCAAGTCTCGGTCCGGTAAGGAGCCAGGGAACAGAAGGGAACCGGACAGTAGAAATGTCAGCTGCTGAGAAGGCGACTCTCCTGTTGCGGGGCCAAGGCGGGAAAAGCAGAGAGCCACCAGATAAAGGAAGACACCGGACTTTGGTTTTTAAAGGAGTCTACTTCCAGCCATTGCTTTAACCTCATTGTTTTAACAGACTTTTTGCTATTTATTGAATGTTTTAACCTCCACAATTTCACCTCTGTTTTTATGGATTATTTATTGAAGAATTTTGAGAAACACTGCACTATTTATTTGGACACTGTTGTTTTGCTGTTTGTTTGTAAGAAAAGCACTTTGCACTTTTACACCATCCCGTTGCTATGTTGTGCATCACTGCCGTGCTCATCGGTAACATTACCGACGGTGTCAGGTTCTGGGCTCCCGTGAGGATGATGAGAACATTCAATGAACCTGCATCGTCGCACTGATCTTCAGATAATGTCACTCTGTGGTTTGTCATACATTCTCTTTTTTTGTTCTAAGGCATCTTGCCTGTGGTGGTTGGTCTGGCGTGATGTCAATGTTTCTGGTTCTGTGCGTTGGTGTGAGTATGTAGGCCTGTGAGACCGCTTCTATTGGTAATAGCTAGGCTGTATGTGCCTTTTCATTTTATTTTGAGGTGAAGGGAAAAGGAGGTGTAAAATGGTATAGTCGTAATGCAGTTTCGGTCAGTAACAAAGTATGCACCGAATAAGCAGTCGATAATTGGTCACATTGAAGATAAGCCTAAGACCAAAACTCTGCCAACAGCGCAGATTCCTTACTATTGTTGTGGAGGGATATAGTAGTTGTGGCAAGCAAGCATGGATGGACACAAGCAAAATAATATAAGGATATCATCAAAGCAATGAAAGGAAGTGTGTTACAAAGAGGAGTTCATGCTGCGTCCTTTTATACAGTATATTCCAAATTCAGATCTTAATCACCATTCATAACTTAAGCTCTAATACCATTGGTTACACCTGGTTGATAAAAGGACATGGCAGAACAGAGATACCTTAAATGGTCTCTATCAGCCTGGTCCACTTGGCCGGATGGCCGCTTGTCAGTTTCGTTAACCAAAGATTTGTTCCTGACCTTAAGGTGTTAAAGTACGCTGGCCTCTTAAACTTCTGCATGCCCATACAGTTTTGAGCTTATCCTTCACCGACCAGTCGACCACAAGTTCCCTGTTCCACTCTTATCGTGACTTGTCAGCCGCAGACAAGCCAAGCAGCATACATGTCAAAGCAAACACGCCTTGAAAGAAAAGCACATTTAACTTTATTTTCTTTTAATTGTTGAATCATTGCTGTTAACTGCAATAATAAAACACGCTTGGTCCCTTTTCTGTGGTGGGCTGGCGCCCTGCCCGGGGTTTGTTTCCTTCCTTGTGCCCTGTGTTGGCTGGGATTGGCTCCAGCAGACCCCCGTGACCCTGTAATTAGAATATAGCGGGTTGGATAATGGATGGATGGCTGGATGGATAGTCCCTTTTCTTACTTAGTTCAAACTTCTTTGTTATAGCTTTTATAAGCTCAGAAGAGTAGAGACTCACAATAAACCCAGTAGGCAATGTAGCTGGTTTTTCTTGTCTTGTCAGCACACCTACCTTACATGTCAGGGGCACACTGAACCAGGGTTCAAATTCAACTTCTACAAATCCCAACTGACATACAATACGTGCACAAGTGATGCATTTCATTTGGGCACGTGTCGTAATTAAAAACCTATCAATCAAATGACCGCTTGCTTTTCACTAAATGACACAGTTTTATTGTCAGTTTAAAATGCAATATAAATACATATTGCATTTTAAAATTTGCCCATAGATTGTAAAGAAGGTGTATTGCATTTGGCTTAGCAGCAGCTCTGTGTGTATCGCATTTCGATTTGAGACCACGCATTAAAACTAAATGTAATCAAATCATCAGAGGCTGATTTCAAAATCGACCTTTTAACTTACAAATCCTTAGTTAGCCGAGGTCCTGCTTAATTACCTGAACTTATCATTACTGACAAACCAGGAACACACATTGAGATCTCGAGATGCCAGCCTGCTTAAAATTCCAAGGATTAATAAAATAACAGTGGGAGGTCGAGCTTGTTAGTTACAGGGCCCCAAAAACTGAAGAACAATCTGCTTGCTAATATAAGAGATGCCCCTTCGGTGTTAGCTTTGAACTCCAGGCTGAAGGCTCACAACTTTAGTCTGGCCTACCCTGACTAGAGCTGCTGATTAGCTGTGCATACTACATCTATGTTTGTCTTTTGAAAAGAAATATTTTGTACACAATATTTCAAAACCGTTACTAACCCTCCTCTAATCTCTTTCTCTTCCCTGCCTCTGGATGGGTCACTTGGTGAAACTGCTCAACTGCCAGGCTGCTCTCCTGCGTATGGAAAACTCATCTTGGATAAAGGAGCATCAGAATCATCGGAGAGAAAGATCCTCTCATCAGATTGGGTGGCCAGCACAGTCTCCACTAAAGAAAACCCAGGAGTGGGTGAACAGCCAGGTGGCCGAGGTCTCCGGGACTGCGACTTTTTATTTTTGACTTTTATCTCCACTCTTGTCAACTGGCCATAGTAAGTAAATTAATTAATGGACAGATACTGTTGTTTTCCTTTTATGCTTAATCAGTTTCTACCTTGTTCTCCTTGTGTTTTCACACATCTGCATTTATATGTGTACCAATTTTTTATGCAGTAATTAGTCTAATCTGCACTGGCATTCTATATGAGAAATGTTCACAGCACCCTGTGTCTTTGCACTCAATGAAGAGCATATGTCTTCTTCTTCTTTCACTGCTCCCATTAGGGATTGCCACAGCAGATCATCTTTTTCCATATCTTCCTGTCCTCTACATGTTGTTCTGTTACACCAATCATCTGCATATCTTCTCTCACCACGTCCATGAACTTTCTCTTAGGCCTTCCTCTCTTCCCCTTGCCTATCAGCTCTATCCTTAGCATCCTTCTCTCATTATACCCAGCATCTCTGGTCTGCAGATGTCCAAACCAACACAATCTCACCTCTCTGACTTTGTCTCCCAACTTGAACTGATCCTCTAATATACTCTTTCATAATCCTATCCATCTTCGTCACACTAAGTGCAAATCTTACCATCTTTAACTAACATTGTGGGTTATTGAGTGTAGATGCCAAAGTTATCCATTTAAAAATAAATCTATGCAGTAAAGCTTGCAGAAAGTGAAGGGCTGTGAATATTTTCTGCATACTCTGGTCGAGTAAGGAAACACAACTATTTTCAATAAATTTTGGGGCATCAACCCAGGTGTCCCCTCTTACTTCAAACTGAAAATCCAATATAAAGTGCAAACCCTCAATAGCGAGGAGGCATTGAAAACAAACAGAAGGCAGTAGGGAGCTAAATACGGGCTTCAAGTTTTAGTTCCTTTGGGAAGGGGTCAATCACAGTGGACCTCCATCCTGTGCCGTGCTCTGCTCACAGAGTGACGCCACCATTATATCGATCCGTGATTTATAAGTGGGAGACCAGAAGGGGAGGAGGAGTCATCTGCCCTCACTGGGTGTCTTCTCAGTGCTCTGGAGGGAATAGGAGAGGACATGATTAGCAACAGCGTCCCCTGAGGGTGATCCACAGACAGACACACATGTCTGACAATGCCTAGTTGAGGACATCATGCAATGTCACTTCCTGTATATTACGGCTCAGCAAGAGAAAGTAAAATATGAAATGGAACGGGCCACACAGTCTGGAAATGCAGTCAGAACAAAGAGCAACATCGATTCTGAAAAGTTAGCCCGGCCTTTTAACAAGTCACCAGAATCGCCATCAAGAAATCGTAGCAAAAAGGTTCTTAAACCATAAGATGAAAGAGAGCAAAAGCAAAGCGAAAATAATTTTTTTATATCTGATCGGATAAGGAGGACATGCATGAACATCACACAGCTGACATCACACGTTTGCAGACCCTCGGCTATCCTGACAGAGCAACAGCTTGACAACCGGAGACTCCAGGAGTCACCAAATAGTTACACAGGTAGATAAACTTTAACGACGATGTGGAAAGACATTGAGGACTTTGTGAAAAGCATTCTGAATCCACAAACAGATGCGAGATTTGTGTCCTCCAATGTACACAAACCCAACATAACAGGGAAAGTTCACAGGAGACGTCTGAAACACTTCAGAAACTAAATACTGTGGGCGGTTGATTTGTTTCGAACCTAGTTTTATTAAGCTTGACTTGCTTGTTGGCAATGTTTATTTGATTTTAATAAAATCAATTAAAATGCTTAAAAAAATCATTACACTGTGGTCACATGACCAAACATGTCTCCAAATATGTAAAAAAACAAAAACAAAATGGCAGGTGAAAATTAATAAAAGCTAAAAATAAAGTTCTGCACACCTCAAACCCCCTGAATCCTGGCAGAATTTAATTGTTCTTTGCTTTTTCCACATTCAGAGGCTGCTGCCAACAAAGGAAAGTCCTGTCATTTACAACAATCACGTTGTATTCCTCTGAACAATGGAGTGGTGCCATAAATGTGCTCTACAGCAGGTCTCTTACCCCGAGTTGGCCATAACACCACGACGCCGACGGACAAATAAGCCTCGGTTGGCCAGCATTGCTTTTATTGTCCATCTATTCATCTACAATGTGGGATCTGCTCTGCCCAATTTAGAGTCTCAAGGGTCCGAGCCCATCCTGGCTGTGCCTTTATTGGCTCCTTCTGTACCTGCTGCTTGTTTTAATACACACAAAAAAGGACATTTGCTCCTTAAATAATAAATTGAATTTATTTTATTCCTCAGTAGTGTTGTTTTAGATTTGAAAGCAGTAGTGAAAAAGAACAAAAATAATGAAGAGGCAATCCCCACTCCATTTTTTTGTTTAAGTAGGCCACATGGTAATACACTCACCGTCATGGCATCAACAATGATTAATAGCAAAGCAGCCTTAGAGTAACAGCAAATCAGTTATTTGTTTTAATATTTGCCCAAAGACCAACCCTGGAGAGAAATGAGTCCTTTGTTATGACTGCTGGAAATGTTGTGGAAGGACAAATGAAAAAAATACGCCACATGTGGGTACATAATAAAACCCAGTGAAGTTTATTTGTAGTTGGACTGGGGACGGGCTTCGTCAGGATTGTGAACCTGCAAATACGTCCGCTTGAAAAAAGCCTGAGCCTCACCAAGCCCCCCACACGCTCTCCAGTTTCATGGCAGTTTCACAGTGCCAGGTGGGCAGCATGGTGAAATATCTTTAAACTTCTGATCCACTGTGTGACCCTCAGATAGCTGTGCCATAAAATGGTGGGCTCACATTTGTCACACGTGGACCTAATATTATTTGTTTAACCGTTAAATACACATACATTTGAAAAAGAAGTCAAGTCATTCCAACATTAAAGGTTTCATCGATTATTTTTTGGTTTGTTTTTTGCATGTCTAGTGTGAATGGTTTTTGTTAACACTAATTTAAATCCACTTAGGTCAGGTCAGGTCAGGTTGGGGAGCATGCACTGGTACAGTGCGTTGCCGTACCCACCGCATGATAAAACAGCTCAGTAAACCCCCAGGCAGACATGCTGTCCAGTTCCACGCTCCGGAAATGAATGACTATCTGCCACAGCCATGTGTTACATGGGCATCCCCCTGGCCTGGTCCAATCACTCGGGTTCTCAACAATGAGATTCCTATGATGCCCTCTGGGAATTGCACCACATGGCCGTAGTGCCGTAACTGACGCTCCGTCACAATGCAGGTAATGTGCCTCATGCGGGACTCCATGAGCAACACAAAGTCAAACCAGCAGTACCTAAGGATTATCCGAAGAGACACAACATCGAAGGAGTCCAGTCTTCATCTCATGTCACTGGATAGCATCCATGTCTCACAACCATATAGCAAGATAGGAAGCATCAAGACTCTAAAGACTTGGACCTTCGTCCTTTTGCAGAGATATGGGGAGTGCCACACACCCCTTTATCAGCGACCTCATGACCACCCATGCTGTCCTAAAACGTCAACTGACTTCACATGAAGAGTCACCAGATACATGAATGTCACTGCCAAGGTAAGTAAACCTCTCAATGAGGTCGACACTCTCCGCAGACAGACACACTGATGATGGCCATGCCCAAGAGGTCATTAAAGACCTGGATCTTGGTTTTTATAAGGACACTCGCATGCCCAGACACTCAGAGTCTTCCATCTAAATCCACTTACAAAAATGTGATAACAAACATACAGAATATTGAAAAATATCATAAAGCACACACGCCCAGGTAATATCTGTTATAATTCTGACCTGTAGCATTATATAACAGCAAACAGACAGATTACCATTAATGCCATTCCTTTTCATTTCTGTATGCATACCTGATGTGTGTTTCTACTCCCTGAATCTACGAGCAAATCTGTTATCAGTTAGGTGATCACCAAAATTCCAAAATCATGTAAAACAGCCACAAACTCATATCTGTTGTACCAATGAGCCACAAAACCGCAACAGAAATTGGAAACTTTAACAGATAGATAGATAGAGAGATAGATAGAGAGATAGATGTGAAAGGCACTATATAATAGATAGATAGATAGATAGATAGATAGATAGATAGATAGATAGATATGAAAGGCACTATATAACAGATAGATAGATAGATAGATAGATAGATAGATAGATAGATAGATAGATAGATAGATAGATAGTTCATTTTAGCGGTGAACTCTTCTTTATCAATAATTAGTCCTGGGGTTGCTGATAATTGTCCCTTTTGTGTTGCATGGGAGACCGTGTTTCACTGCTTTGTGTTTTGTATGAGGCTTTGGCCTCTTTTCCCTCTGATCAAAAATCTTACTGTAAGATTGGGCATTGAATATAACAAAGTGGGCTTCTTGTTTGGGTGGAAGGTAACAAAAAGAACAGGAAATAACGTAAACCTTGTGAACTTCATCATAGGTCAAGCAAAACTGACAATATGGAAAACCCGCAAAAATAAAATCAGTGGGGCTGGGCTTCAGGATACAGTTGGGTTCTTGAAAAGATTATGCAAGAGTAGAATCTTAGTGGATTTTATTTTTTACAAATGTACAAAGAATATGGAAAGGTATAGGTATGTTTGGTATGTAAATAGTTTGCTATGTGAATGTAAAGATAATGAGTTACACTTGATGTTATAATTTTTTTCCCTCACTTATGCTTAATTAGAGTGTTTTAGGACAGCTTTTTCTCGGTAAGGTTTCTTCATTTGATATATTGAATAAGATAATTTTTATTTTTTTGGTAATATAGTTTTGTCTGTTGGGTGATGTTATACACTGTTTTTACAATTATATCAATAAAGGTGTTTTTAAAAATAAAAAAGAAGATAGATAGATAGATAGATAGATAGATAGATAGATAGATAGATAGATAGATAGATAGATATGAAAGGCACTATAAAATAGATAGATAGATAGATAGATAGATAGATAGATAGATAGAT
This sequence comes from Polypterus senegalus, assembly GCF_016835505.1. Taxonomy (NCBI): domain Eukaryota; kingdom Metazoa; phylum Chordata; class Cladistia; order Polypteriformes; family Polypteridae; genus Polypterus; species Polypterus senegalus. Next base: position 146,658,710 of record NC_053166.1, read on the forward strand.
AGATAGATAGAAAGGCACTATAAAATACTATATTTATATTATGTGTGTGTGTGTGTGTGTATATGTATATGTGGGGACTCTTCTTAGGGTGTGAAGGCTGAGAGGATTTGGGGCTGTCAAAAACAGCTCCTGTTAAAGCTCACTGAAGCATTTCTTGTGTGATTTTGGCCTATAAAAGACATAATTTGTTTTTGTAATATAAAGACTGAGAAGCTGAAATTGTATTTGCAAGCTGCAGAGAAGGTGAGATTCTTGGCTTCTTTCTCCTTTGAAGGCGTGAGGAGACTGAGCATCTGAAGAAACTGGAAGGGAATCTGCTGATGTCCATGGCCAGAGCAGTCACCTGAGGCTGGTAGTGGATGAGAAGGAAGGGCACACAGCAGGACACAAATGATATTTCTCTGACCTGGGAATCTGACGTTGAGGTGAAGGAATCAGCTGCGTGGTTCAAGCCTGTTAAAGTTGTGCCAATATGGTGGCACTTGAGCTTATTGTGTAGTTTTTCAATTGCCATGTGTTTGACTAACTCCATCACGGTAGCTCTCTATTGAGTCAACGGTGCCAAAGGAGGAAGGGAGGCTTGCCAGTCTGGCCATTTATCACAGGAACAGCACGTCTCAATCTGAATTAAACCATTCAGGAAATAGCATAAGAAATGCGTTCATTCAGATAAACCAGCTCTGCATTGGCCGGCTGTAAGTGTTGCAGTCCGCAGGTCAGTGGACGGTTCTGCGAAGCCTGTACTTAAATATAACAGAAATAAGGCCTCATTTTCAGTTCACGTTGGGCATTTTAGTGTGTGATCATGTCTGGACTTACTCCTTGTTAGATTAAATTAGTTACAAAGTTTTTCTAAATTGTATTCTCCTCTTAGATTTATTTATACATGATCTGTACAGTTAGTAGAAAAATGAACGTTTTCTGGGGAGAGACTTTTTAAGAAACGCGTGGCTGTCTCAGTGTGCTGTTAAACTTCAGCCCAGCTGCTAGATTTGCATACCCAGATGTGTGTTACACAAACAGCTGTGGCTTTCCATTCATTTGGCATCAGGACTGTTTCAGTACTATCGCTCAGTGGGATTTTGATTAACATCTTTTCATTAAAAAAATGGCAAACTTTCCACCAAAACTGCATATGTAATGGAGTTGTAGCTGCACAGTAAATTGTTACATTTATGGGTATTTAGGTCTTACAGTTGTCTAGTAATGCACATCAGACCCAAACAGCAACTGGGAGGCGGTGCAGCAGACAAGCAACATGTCAGAATCAAAATGAAGTGTCAAGCAATAAAGATTAGTCATTTTGTAACAGACTTAGTCCTGAACAGTATCATGGGGGGTGCTGGAGCCTACCCCAGCTAGCATAGGGTGCAAGGCAGGAACAAATCCTGGGCAGTCCGTCAGTGAGTCACAGAGCAAACACACACTAATTAATAATAATAATAATACATTTTATTAATATAGCACCTTTCAAATGTTGGAGGACATCCAGTTAGGAGACCTGGGTTCGCTTCCCGGGTCCTCACTGCGTGGAGTTTGCATGTTCTGTGGGTTTCCTCCCACAGTGCAAAGACATGCAGGTTAGGTGCATTGGCGATCCAAAATTGTCCTTAGTGTGTATTTGGTGTGTGGGTGTGTGTGTCCTGAGGTGGGCTGGCACCCTGCCCGGGAATTTGTTCCTGCCTTGTGCCCTGTGCTGGCTGGGAATGGCTCCAGCAGACCAACGTGACCCTGTGTTAGGATATAGCAGGTTCGTGCAAAGCTTGTATGTTAAAGCATAAAGTAAATGAAAGTGTCCTCAACCTAATAATAATCTAGTCTGGGTAAATCCATCCATCCATCCATCCATTTTCCAACCCGCTGAATCCGAACACAGGGTCACGGGGGTCTGCTGGAGCCAATCTCAGCCAACACAGGGCACAAGGCAGAAACAAATCCTGGGCAGGGTGCCAACCCACCACAGGACACACACAAACACACCAAGCACACTCTAGGGACAACTTAAGATCGCCAATCCACCTAACCTGCACGTCTTTGGACTGTGGGAGGAGACCCACGCAGACACAGGGAGAACATGCAAACTCCACCCAGGGAAGTGAACCCAGGTCTCCTAACTGCGAGGCAGCAGCGCTACCCACTGCGCCACCATGCCACTCCTGGGTAAATCTCTTTTGTGTAAATACTTATTGTAATGGCAGGGTCTCTGGGTCTGGCACTTGTCCTGGGAGCACTGGCCACAAGGCACAGCCAGCCATGGTGGATTAATCAAACCCCTGAGGGAAGAAAACAAAATATCTTGAGAAATCCCCATACAGACAGTAACCCGGCCCAGGATTTGAACCCAGTCTCCTTGAGTGGTGAGGCAGGAGCATAACCAGCGTGCCACCCTGAGAAAAATAATCCATAATACATAAAAAAGAATCTTTAAGAACTGCTATTATATGATTGGGCTAACTTTGGAAATACCCACACAGATCAATTTAATATTCCTCTGCATCAGAATATCCTTTGAATTTTCATATTCCATAAATACATTTTTATAATTTGACTTCTTCTTTTTTAGATAATATCTCACCGCCTGAAGCAAAGCAGCAAAAGTCTGTAATGTTTGAATAATCGCACATCTGTTTTTCACGAGGTGTCGGCCTTAGCTGGATTAATTCTGAATACAACCCTGGAGTTTGGGTGTTGCCTTCCCCACCTCATGCTGGGGGTCCCATGCCCACTTCAATTAGTCTCCACTGACTCGGAAAAGGATTGCAAGTAACGGGCATGCATTGAAAATGAAGAATGAGCTGAGACGATGTGAGACAGAAGGGGTCGAGTTACCAGCGGACCCCCGTGTTGTAGTGTTGAAAAGCATGAGCGGGAAGTGTGGAAAGCCATTGTTACCAGCGTGGAAGGGGATTCTGTGGAGTTTGAGCTATTAAAGCAACTGCACCTCTTCATGAAACAAATGAGAAGTGCTTCATTACCGTGCTACGCAACTTCAGGTTTAATTGAAGTAAGTCAAAGTGAGGACCTGTAGAGAAAAAAATATGCTGTGTGTGTGTGATCAAGAGATATGAAATGTGCCATGGAGGACTATTTTTGATTCTTAAGAGTTCTTGTGATCAAACCAATGTAAGCCTCTGGGGTCTTTGTGTAGGAAGCATAGGAGGACTGCATGTGATGCTAGGATTCTGGTGGAAATGGAAGACCTCTTTTAGGTGGCATTACATTACAGGACTCAACAAGAATTCTCGTCAGAGAGTATGGAACCTAAGCTAAACACTAAATAAACTAAAAAAAAAATAAAAGTAGAATCCAAGATGGGGACCAAAAACAAAAGTAAAAGTCACAAGCCAAAAAAGAGTTTCAACAAAAGTCAGAAACCCAACAAAATCTCACAATGAAAGGACAGCACAAATGAGTTGCTAATGACTCAGTAGAGAACTGAATCCAACAGATGGTACATACACACCTGGGTGGCACTAAGGAGACCTGGCTTCACGTCTCTGGTCCTTCCCGGTAAGGAGTTTGCATGTTATCCCCGTGTTCATTTCCTCACAAAGTGCAAAGACATGCAAGTTAGGAGGATTGGCGATACGGAACTGGCCCTGGTGTGTGGTTGGGGTGCGTGTGTGTGTGTATGTGTGTGTGTGTGTGTATCAATCAATCAATCAATCAACATTTATTTATATAGCACATCTTCATACAAAAAAAATGTGCTTTACAAAATGAATAGAAAAATAGAAGATACAATAAAAAATAAACATAAGTCAACATTAATTAACATAGAATAAGAGTAAGGTCCAATGGCCAGGGTGGACAGAAAAAACAAAAAAAAAAACTCCAGACGGCTGGAGAAAAAAATAAAATCTGTAGGGGTTCCAGACCAAGAGACCACCCAGTCCCCTCTGGACATTCTACCTAACATAAGTCAAACAGTCCTCTTTGGATTTAGGGTTCTCATGGAAGGACCTGATGATGATGATGGTCACGTAGACGTCTGGCTTTCAGTCCATCAATGTTGGTGTATCATGATGCTTTGAGTAGGTGGTGGTGGCGCAGGCCGGAAAAAGAAACAGAAGAGAGAGTAGGGGTCTGTACGGATTTTGGAGCCCCTGTGAATAGTTATTATGAAGAATTGAACATACAGAGTATCAGGATTAAGTTAAAGTGAATGTATGTGTTCACCCTGTGGTGGACTAATGCCATATCTAGGGTTTGTTCTGCCTTGTCTCCCGATGCTAGCTGGGTAGGCTTCAGTGACCCCCGTGATCCTGTTCAGAACAAAGTGGTTCAGGAAATGGCCGATTCACACCTGAAGCCCCTAAATGTATAATTATAGGAGGACGATTATAACTCATACAAAAAATAAATAACATGCAATTAATTGGGGATAAATAACAACATTACCCAAAACTGAAAAACAACACAAAAGAGAAAACTCATTTTAACACTATGAAATTATAAAAAGCAGGATAAAAGTAAATGTCATCCACAGGAACAAATCTAACCATACAAAATTTGAAATCTGCAGATTAAACAAAGATTCATTTTATTAACACTTTTTTAACATTTTCCACTTTTAAACCTACATTAATTTCCCTGGAATCTCCACTATTTATGACTAAAGAAAACGTATGTCACAATAAAATGCGTCCTTTGACGTCGGATATGTACCTGCAGCATCTGAGGATGACCTCAAAGCTCTGCTTAGAGGATCTGTTCAAAATGTGTTTTAAAACAGGGCAAGATTTAATAAATACAATTTTAAATAAATAAAATAAAATAAAATTTTAGGTAAAATTTTGGCAAGATTTAATTAATAAAGTTTTAAAATAAGCATTTACATTGGGGTTTCCTCCCTCAGTACAAAGACATGCAGGATTGGCAATACTAAATTGGTTCTGGAGTGTGTGTGTGTGTGTGCGTGTGTGGTTGGAGTGTGTGTGTGTGAGTGTGTGTGTGTGTTTGCCCTGTGGTGGATTGGCACTCTGTCCAGAGTTTATTCCTGCCTTGCACCCGTCCTTATCTGTGTAGGTTTCCTCCAGGTGCTTCGGCTTCTTCCCAAAGACATGCAGGTCTGGTGGATTAGCAATACTAAACTGGCTGTGGTGTGAGTGTGTATGTGTGAGTGAGTGTGTTTGCCCTGTGATGGACTGGCATCTTGTCCAAGGTTTATTCCTGCCTTGCACCCCAAATCTGTGTGGGTTTCTTTCAGGGGCTTCTTCTCACAGTCCAAAGACATGTAGGTCTGGTGGATTGGCGATGCTAAATTGGCTCTGGTGAGTGCGTGTGTGTGCGTGAGTGTGTTTGCCCTGTGATGGACTGGTGCCCTGTCCAGGGCAGAGGCGGCCTTTGGGAGTGGCGACTAGGGCAATCGCCCCAGGCCCCGTGCCCAAAGGGGGCCCCGCGATAGGAGATTCTTTTGTCACCGTCAGCTCATCATACAAATATGCGGGGCCTCTGCAAGACATTCAAATCCGTTATAGACTGAAACACTTTTTCTTCAGAAACCACTCATGAACGCGGACTTGTTACTTCAGAAGCCTTTTCCGGCATCTATACCAATAACCAAGAAAGCTCTTAGCACGATATTTTTGGTTTCAAAATACCGTAATGATTACGCCCTTCAGTTTCGGATTTACACTGGGTCAGCAAAGAAGGCGACGCTAATACCATGCAGGTGTCTCCAAATGGCCTTATCTCGACTCTTCTTTCTTGTCGAAATATAGAGTGAGAAATCATGTTTCTTGCTTTTGGGTGTACGGTATATAGCCTACACTTATGGCTCTCGGCCCCACATAAGATACTCGCCCAAGGTCCCGCGTACTCCTAAGGCCGCCTCTATCCAGGGTTTCTTCCCGCCCTATGTTCGCTCGGATAGGTTCCAGCAAGCACGTGAACCTGTTCATGACAAAGCAGTTTAGGAAATGACCCATGAGCCACCTGATGGCTCTAAATGCATAATTATAAAAGAAAGACATTGGGGGACAATTATAACTAAGAGAAAAAAAAAGAATAACCTGCAAACAACTGGGGAAAAACTACATTTCACAAAACAGAAAAGCAAAAAGAAAAAGTTTAACACTATGAAATCATAAAAATCATTAAAAGTGATTGTCACCCACAGGAACAAATTTAAGTCCCATGGTTAGGAGCAGGTGCTGATAGTGTTAGGCCATAAAATATTTTAAATGTGCAGATTATACATGGACACCTTTAAGAATGTAAGAATTCTCATGAATTCACTTTATTAACATTTTGCACTTTCAGTTTCCATGGTATCTCTACTGTTTATGACCATTGAGAATGTATGTCAAAATAAAACGCGCCCTTTGACGTATGGGTATGCACCTGCAACATCTGAGGATGACCTCAACGTTCTGCTTAGAGGATCTGTTTAAATATGGCAAAATTTAATTCATAAATATATTGGGGTTTCCTCCCTCAGTCCAAAGATATGCAGGTCTGGTGGATTGGCGATATTAAATTGGCCCTGGTGTGAGTGTGTGTGTGCGTGTGTGTTTGCCCTGTGATGGACTGGCATCTTGTCCAAGGTTTATTCCTGCCTTGCACCCCATATCTGTGTGGGTTTACTTCAGGGGCTTCTTCTCACGGTCCAAAGACATGCAGGTCTGGTGGATTGGCGATATTAAATTAGCCCTGGTGTGAGTGTGTGTGTGTGTGTGTGTGTATGGGTGCGGTTGGTGTGTGTGTGTGTTTTTTCCTTGAGATGGACTGGCACTTTGTCCAGAGTTTATTCCTACCTTGCACCTCGTGTCTGTGTGGCTTTCCTCCAGGTGCTCCAGTTTCTTCACAGAGTCCAAAGACATGCAGGTCTGGGGGACTGGCGATGCTAAAGTGACCTGTGAGTGTGTGAGTGAGTGAGTGTGTGTGTTTGTCGTTAATTTATACCTTGAGTTTACTAGCTAGCTGAGGTTGGCTCCAGCAGACCCCCAGTGACCCCCTTCAGGACTAAGTGGGTCAGAAAGTGACTGACTGATTTACATTTACATTGGTTTTTTTTTTATTTATTTGTATTTATTTATTTTTTCCTAAACTTTTTGCCCACGCTCTTGGCTCTCCTCTCTTTCTCTCAGTTGGGGGTAGAGTTCTGTTCTGTTAGGTTTTCTCTCCTTTTGATCCTTTTTTCTTTCTTGTTTTTAGCTTTCTGATGTTAGGTGGGCAGTCAGAGAACAAAACAGCAGGATCTAAAAGAGACAAAACCTAACAAACGAGAACTCTACCCCCACAACTCTTGGTTTGTAACGCCTTGTCTTTGTCTTTCTGTAGCGCGATTCTTTAACTCAGTTTTTCTCTTTGCTGTCAACTGGATTCTCTCAAAATGATTGTACCCCTTGGCCCAAGGCATTGGGAGGGTTGCATTTCTTGTTTTGTATATTTTACTTTTGTTTATGTCCTGTCATTTTCACTTTCATTTATAAAAAGTTGATCACAAAAAATACTTCCTAATTTTTTTTTTTCTTTTCATTTTTTTTTTCTTCTGCTTTGGCTATGACGTTATTTGTTGTAGAAGTTCAACCTGATTGTATAAAATGTTTTTTTTTTTTTTTCAAATAAAATAATAAATTAAAAAAAGAATAACTTCAAGTTCAGGGGGGTATTTTCCGTACGTCGCTTAAATCATCCGAGATCAGATGCCTCATCTTGGATGAGTTAATGCCGGTGAAACTCATCCGGGATAAGTCGGTTTTTCAAACGCAGCCGTGTAGTAGATTCGTCTAGCTGGATCTAATCATCCGAGATGAATGCGTTCGCCCGCGCTGATTGAAAAGCCCATATATATTGAGTCTAGAAAACATGAGCAGCAAGTCTTTGATAGGCTGCAACAAAATGACGAAAGGACGGGCGCATTTTTTTTTTTCACACAAGCGGAGCAGGACCTTTTATTCGAAGGATATGAAGAATTTCAAGATTTAACATACACAAAGGCTAACACTGCAAAAGCAGCCCAAACCAGAAAAGACGGCTGGCAAAAAGTGGTTGACAAATTAAATGCGTAAGTAGTGTGCATTGAACTTACTGAATGCAGCGTTTCATTTCCTATGTGTCAGATTAATTATTATTTAATATGTCATAATTCCAGATCAGACGTGAGCACAAGGAGAACATGGGAACAGGTTTAAAGTGAAGTACAAGAATATACTTCAAACTGGTAAATATTGGTATATAACTATTTAAAGAATTGTTGACATGAAGAATCACATATAATATAAAAAGCATTGATTTTAAAGCTAATAAGAAAGCAGACAAGCAAAAAACAGGTAGAGGTCCACGCGGTCCAGACCCAACCTCTGCGGAATACAATACAATACAGTTTATTAGCCCAAAATCACACAGGAAGTGCCGCAATGGGCATTAACAGGCCCTGCCTCTTGACAGCCCCCCAGCCTTGACTATCTGAGAAGACGAGGAAAAACTCCCAAAAAAAAAACCTTGTAGGGAAAAATGGAAGACACCTTGGGAAAGGCAGTTCAAAGAGAGACCCCTTTCCAGGTAGGTTGGGCGTGCAGTGGGTGTCAAAAGAAGGGGGTCAATACAACACAATACACAGAACAGAACAAATCCTTAATACAGCATAATAATAAAAATGTTAGAAGCATGGAGCAGAATTTAACAGTAGATGATATCACATAATAAGATTTGGATATTTTTAGAGTCCTGGAGACCTCATCCATCAAGCTGCCTCCCCATTTGGCCATTCCACGGCTGAAAAGTTGTTCGGCCAGCCAATCCGATGAAAGGACCCCTTTTTCCCATGATTCCTGTGATCCTCCATCAGGGATGACTTTACCACAGGCGGGCAAACAACGTGGTACCAATTGCCACATTTGAGTACCGAAGAGTTGGCTCTCCAGCAAAATGCCCATCGCCATGTTTCTGAGGGCATTCCAGGGGGAAGCTCCTCCTCAGAACCAGTGGCAGGATGCAGTGGTCACTTCATTTCAGGTAAAGGATGGTCATTGCATATATTTGTCCTCAATGTGTGCCATAGGCATGTTCCGTATAGCCCTCTTTTTTGTTGGGTCAGTTGCAGGGAATGTCATATCCCTAGAACTTGTCTGACCAACGAGATATTGATGAAGGTCAAATATTTGATGAAGACACCGTGTCTGATTATTCATCAGGAGGAAAAATACATTTTCCAAATACTGTTTGAACAAACTCCACTCTGGTCAGTCCCATGTGCCCTGATCACATTTGGAAATCCTGCGTAATGAGAATGTTAGGCTGATTGTGAGATTCTTTATGGAACTGTGGGTGTTTTTGCCTGTGCACCTGCAATGGCACCTCTTTTATTGTCCAGGAAACGCAGGTGTCCAGGAAACACTATGAAAACCCGAAGGAAATATTTCAGAGCCAAACAGACGTTACATATTGCCTGGTAAACTGCACTTTTAGACAGATTTTTCCGCATTACAGTATATAAAAAAAGTGCCGCTTGCAAAAAACCTCAAAGCAATGCATACTGCCTGTGTGGTTATGAGAGCCTGACTTCGCCTAGTTTGACTTCGAATATAAGGTGCTGTGGTGTATGGCCGGCCATTCATCCCGGCCAATACCCCCAAGCCACCAGGTGGAGCTCTCCCTGCAGCATGGAGGTTCCCCGAAGACCATCATGGACATTGGAGTCCTGCTGGATATCGTGGGGGCCACTAGATGACGCTGCAGGAAGGAACGATGGTTATTTACCCTACGGCCCAGAAGTACGTCCGAGTCACATGGACAAGGGGAATGACGTGCTTCCGGGGTGAAGAAAAGGACTTTTTTATTTGACCCGGAAGTGATAGGAGATCACATGGACTGGGGATTGGAACACTTCCGGGTCAGGGAATATAAAAGGATTGTGGGAGCTCTCAGACGGCGAGCTGAGCTGGGTGGAAGGGTGGCAATGCATCTGGGAGTGGTGGAGAGTTTATTATTGTGATTATTGGTTTGTTGAATGAGTATTGTGGAGAGGAGGGTGCTTTGTGCACTGTTGTTAATAAATAAAGTCAATTATTGGACTTTTATCTGGCGACTTGGACAAGGGTTCAAGGGAGCGATAGCGCCCCCTATCTGTCACAGTGCTAATAAATCTTTGAGGTACAATATACCCAACGGCTAAAGCGGTATCTTTTGAAAAGAATTTCCTCCGGGAGCAATAACGGATCTTGCCGATCGTGCAAAACCCTCCCTATATGAAATTCTGTTCTTATAATTTGTGCACCGAAATTAATTAGTCGCACATTCATGAGCAGCGAAGCCATGACTGAATGAATTCCACGCATGGACACTGATTAAGTGTGTGAGCTAATCCTTGTTTACATAGAACAAACCTTCTCCGAGCAGGTTTGAGGATTTGGATGTGCTGCTATGACAACACATCCAGCAAAAGTTTCGAAAAACCGACAGATCCAGGATCATGCCAAATCGTCAACAATTACCACATACGAAAAATACCCCCCAGTTTTCTTGTAGAGTCATTCCAGTTTGTACTTTGTGAAGAGAGCAATATACAAAAATGAAGTGAGTCAAGGAATACACACTGTAATGAAAAAGCAAGAGAAAGAGAAAGGTTTGGGGAATCCACTCCCATATAATGACAGGCAACACAAAACAGCAACGTCGAGGTAACATAAAAGACTGAGTCTCAAATAGACTTACTGAGGGAAAAGGGGCGGGCTTTTACAGTTGCTGTGTAGGAAGAGGCGGGACTGTGACGGGGATGGCGGAAGTGAGGTCAGTAGGTGGGCGTGGTCAGGAGAGCAGGGCAGAACTTGATGCTGATTTACCCGGGTTTTCCTTCTATTAATGTGTAGAAGAGGAAGAAGAGAGGTCAGTGCACTTTATGAACCCTCGACCTGACTTCTTACCCTCAGTTCAGCCCTTTGACTGGTATGACAACACCAAGCTCCAAATGAATGAAAGAAGAGCACAACCATCCTTGATTTATTATTCTCCAGTATTTACAATTCCGTGTAACATTTTATTAGTCTTTTTTAACAGCTTCTGCATATTTTCCGGAGAAAGAGATTGATGTGTCAACATAAACCCTTCAATCCTTCTTAGAATTTGTTTCTTGTAGCTTAATAATATTTCTGCTGCATTGTACAGTTTGTTTTCTATTTCTGTGCATGCATTTCATTACCTGCTTTGCGCAGTTTATATTTCGAAAGTCTTATCTGAAACCCCACTTCGCACCCAAGATAAAACCACATGAGTTTTATCATAATATTAGAAAAGAAAAAAAGAAAAGAAAAGAAAAGCTGGCGAGCAGAGCAGTCAATTGATGAGCGTAATCTGAAGATACACCTGGGATCATCAGCTCTGCCCTGCGTGTCTTCAGTTGCACAGATGTTTCTCGGGGTGGGCTCGAGGATTACTTTTCAATGTCTCAGCACGAGCTCTTCTTGCTAATGTGAGCTATTTAACTTCTGGAATGCTGTGAGAAGGATGACAGACTGGAGGATTTGTTTTGCTTTAAATACTAAGCACAATTAGAGCACCTGAAATATATGAAAAATACATTTTTCAGCAAATGCTTGGCCTTGTCCTCTCTGTTCATCCATCCCGTGAATATTACCATAACAGACACGTTGATTTGAGACGTGATTCAGTATACCAGTTAACTTTACATTAAGACGCAATTAAATGAACGGATTTTCAAAACTGGCAGGGCAGAGGAGGTTAGTAATTAAGGAGCTCCAGTTAAGAGCTGGGAATCTCACATCAGCTTGTCTGCCTGACCGGAAGTCCCTTTTCTTCACGAATTCATTTCATGAGAATAACTGAAGTAATGTTTTTGGGTGAACACATTGTCACACACATGCGCATGGGAACCAGCTGAAGGGCCTAAACACTAGTAATTCTACGCCAGGCCAGGGGGTGGCGGAGTGTACTGACTTTCTCTCTCAGTCCCTTGCAGACCTTTCCCGGGAAATCTCGCCTGTTGCCGGCCCCAAGGATGATGTCACTTCCGGGCACAGGGACACCACTTCCAGTCCTTTAAAAGTGCCATCTTGCCTCAGTACAGGCAGTTCTGTTCTGGGCTCTGAACTAAGCACATCGTGCTATTTACAACTACTTTTGCAGCCGATTCAATTATACGGGTGTCTGCCCCAAATCTTTATGATGTCTCCGACTCATTCTTATCACAACATTTACAGTGGTGTGAAAATCTATTTGCCTCCTTCCTGATTTCTTATTCTTTTGCATGTTTGTCACACAAAATGTTTCTGATCATCAAACACATTTAACCATTAGTCAAATATAACACAAGTAAACACAAAATGCAGTTTTTAAATGATGGTTTTATTATTTAGGAGAAAAAATCCAAACCTACATGGCCCTGTGTGAAAAAGTAATTGCCCCTGAACCTAATAACTGGTTGGGCCACCCTTAGCAGCAATAACTGCAATCAAGCGTTTGCGATAACTTGCAATGAGTCTTTTACAGCGCTCTGGAGGAATTTTGGCCCACTCATCTTTGCAGAATTGTTGTAATTCAGCTTTATTTGAGGGTTTTCTAGCATGAACCGCCTTTTTAAGGTCATGCCATAGCATCTCAATTGGATTCAGGTCAGGACTTTGACTAGGCCACTCCAAAGTCTTCATTTTGTTTTTCTTCAGCCATTCAGAGGTGGATTTGCTGGTGTGTTTTGGGTCATTGTCCTGTTGCAGCACCCAAGATCGCTTCAGCTTGAGTTGACAAACAGATGGCCGGACATTCTCCTTCAGGATTTTTTGGTAGACAGTAGAATTCATGGTTCCATCTATCACAGCAAGCCTTCCAGGTCCTGAAGCAGCAAAACAACCCCAGACCATCACACTACCACCACCATATTTTACTGTTGGTATGATGTTCTTTTCTGAAATGCTGTGTTCCTTTTACGCCAGATGTAACGGACATTTGCCTTCCAAAAGTTCAACTTTTGTCTCATCAGTCCACAAGGTATTTTCCCAAAAGTCTTGGCAATCATTGAGATGATTCTTAGCAAAATTGAGATGAGCCCTAATGTTCTTTTTGCTTAACAGTGGTTTGCGTCTTGGAAATCTGCCATGCAGGCCGTTTTTGCCCAGTCTCTTTCTTATTGTGGAGTCGTGAACACTGACCTTAATTGAGGCAAGTGAGGCCTGCAGTTCTTTAGACGTTGTCCTGGGGTCTTTTGTGACCTCTCGGATGAGTCGTCTCTGCGCCTTGGGGTAATTTTGGTCGGCCGCCACTCCTGGGAAGGTTCACCACTGTTCCATGTTTTGCCATTTGTGGATAATGGCTCTCACTGTGGTTCGCTGGAGTCCCAAAGCTTTAGAAATGGCTTTATAACCTTTACCAGACTGATAGATCTCAATTACTTCTGTTCTCATTTGTTCCTGAATTTCTTTGGATCTTGGCATGATGTCTAGCTTTTGAGGTGCTTTTGGTCTACTTCTCTGTGTCAGGCAGCTCCTATTTAAGTGATTTCTTGATTGAAACAGGTGTGGCAGTAATCAGGAAATTGAACTCAGGTGTGATACACCACAGTTAGGTTATTGTTTAACAAGGGGCAATTACTTTTTCACACAGGGCCATGTAGGTTTGGATTTTTTTCTCCCTAAATAATTAAAACCATCATTTAAAAACTGCATTTTGTGTTTACTTGTGTTATATTTGACTAATGGTTAAATGGGTTTGATGATCAGAAACATTTTGTGTGACAAACATGCAAAAGAATAAGAAATCAGGAAGAGGCAAATAGTTTTTCACACCACTGTATATTAAACAGGTAAAATAAAAGAAGAAACAGGAGATGTAACATGTAAGAGACGGCTGGGATACCCAACCCGAGAAAGGGAAGGATAGAGGAAGGCAGCTTCATCAGGGCACTGTGTAGCAGGGCCACATAGGGGTTTTTTGTTTCTATGTGAGAATGTCCTGTTGAGTGATTATTAAATGTGAATGACAACACCGGGTGCACCGATTTCTGTTTGTAAGTTGGGGTCGTTGTCTTTAAACAGGTTTGCACTGATGCGGAGGTGCTTGTGGGCTTTGTAGTTTGTGGTTTGTATGCACTGTACCAATAAAACCGGAAGAGAAGGATGTGGTGGGACTTTTCAATAGGACCATTTTCTAATCAACATCATCTGCAGCAGCTCCTAAACTTTTCAGTTACTGGACATTTGTTGCAGAGAAGGATGGTGCTCAGCCACTAGATGTAAGGACGGCGGTGGATGTTTTCCTCCCAATCCAGTGGAGAAGCTTTTTAGGAAGTCACTGAGCACTGGAGAGATTCCGAAGGACTGGAAAATGGCAAATATCATCCCATTATATAAAAAGGATGACAGGGCAGATCCAAGCAACTATTGGCCAGTAAGCTTAACATGCATCACAGGAACATTAATGGAAGGAATTATTAAGGATAAGATTGAGCAACACATGGCAAGGACAGGAGTTATTCTGAACAGTCAGCATGGGTTCAGAAGAGGGAGGTCGTGTTTTACTAACATGCTGGAATTCTATGAGGTTGCAACAAAAGCATACGATCAAAGTGGAGCTTATGATATTATTTATCTGGACTTTCAGAAAGCATTTGATAAGGTGCCACATGACAGGCTGGGCATCAAGTTAAAAGAAGTGGGAGTTCAGGGTGATGTTTTTAGATGGGTGCAGAATTGGCTCAGACACAGGAAGCAGAGGGTGATGGTGCAAGGAACCGCTTCAGAACTGGCCGATGTTAAGAGTGGTGACCAGCAGGGGTCAGTGCTGGGGCTGCTGCTATTTTTATTATATATAAATATTTTAGATAGGAATATAAGTAACAAGCTGGTGAAGTTTGCAGATGATACCAAGATAGGTGGATTAGCAGATAATTGGAATCCGTTATATCGTTACAGAAGGACTTGAATAGCAGACAGGCTTGGGCAGATTTGTGACAGATGAAATTTAATGTCAGTAAATGTAAAGTATTACACATAGGAAGTAAAAATGTTAGGTTTGAATACACAATGGGCAGTCAGAAAATCGAGAGTCCACCTTATGAGAAGGATTTAGGAGTCATAGTGGACTCTAAGCTATCAACTTCCCGACAGTGTTCAGAAGCCATTAAGAAGGCTAACAGAATGTCAGGTTATATAGCGCCTTGACGTGTGGAGTACAAGTCACAGGAGGTTCTGCTCAAGCTTTATAACGCACTGGTGAGGCCTCATCTGGAGTACGGTGTGCAGTTTTGGTCTCCTGGCTACAAAAAGGACATTGCAGCACAAGAAAAGGTCCAGAGAAGAGCGACTAGGCTGATTCCAGGACTACAGGGGTTGAATTATGAGGAAAGATTAAAAGAGCTGAGCCTTTACAGTTTAAGCAAAAGAGGATTAAGAGGTGACATGTTTGAAGTGTTTAAAATTATGAAGGGAATTAGTACAGCGGATCGAGGCTGTTATTTTAAAATGAGTTCATCAAGAACACGGGGACACAGTTGGAAACTTGTTAAGGGTAAATTTCGCACAAACATTAGGAAGTTTTTCTTTACACAAAGAACGATAGACACTTGGAATAAGCGACCAAGTAGTGTGCTAGACAGTAAGACGTTAGGGACTTTCAAAACTCGACTTGATGTTTTCTTGGAAGAAATAAGTGGACAGGACTGGCGAGCTTTGTTGGGCTGAATGGCCTGTTCTCGTTTAGAGTGTTCTGATGTTCTAATGACTATTCTGCTGGACTCCAGTGGTAGGACAGAATTTCACCAGTGCGTTCCGCACTTCTTTCCATCATTTAACCCTAGTTTCCATTCCCAGAATCACTTCATCATTTACAATAAGGACTTTTGTCCAGGACTGCAAACGTTGTGTGGGGATTTGTTTGTTGGGTGTGTTTAGTACTTTTTGTGTTTCTAAGTAGCAAATATTGATCATTTTATATACAGTTAGGTTCATAAATATTTGGACAGAGACAACTTTTTTCTCATTTTGTTCTGTACATTACCACAATGAATTTTAAATGAAACAACTCCAATGCAGCTGAAGTGCAGACTTTCAGCTTTAATTCAGTGGGGTGAACAAAACGATTGCATAAAAATGTGAGGCAACTAAAGTATTTTTTTAACACAATCTCTTTATTTTAGGGGCTCAAAAGTAATTGGACAAATTAAATAACTGGAAATAAAATGTTCATTTCTAATACTTGGTTGAAAACCCTTTGCTAGCAATGCTAGCCTGAAGTCTTGAACTTATGGACATCACCAGATGTTGGGTTTCCTCCTTTTTAATGCTCTGCCAGGCCTTTCAGTTGCTGTTTGTTTGTGGGCCTTTCTGTATGAAGTTTAGTCTTCAACTAGTAAAATGCCTGCTCAATTGTGTTAAGATCAGGTGACTGACTTGGCCATTCAAGAATTGTCCACTTCTTTGCTTTAATAAACTCCTGGGTTGCTTTGGCTGTATGTTTTGAGTCATTGTCCATCTGTATCATGAAACGCCACCCAATCAATTTGACGTCATTTAGCTGGATTTGAGCAGACAGTATGTCTCTGAACACCTCAGAATTCATTTGGCTGCTTCTGTCCTGTGTCACATCATCAATAAACACGAGTGTCCCAGTGCCACTGGCAGCCATGCACGCCCAAGCCATCACACTGCCTGCCTCCACCGTGTTTTACACGCCTTCTCCATACTTTTTTCTTGCCATCATTCTGGTAGAGGTTGATCTTGGTTTCTTCTGTCCAAAGAGTGTTTTTCCAGAACTGTGCTGGCTTTTTTAGATGTTCTTTAGCAAAGTCCAATCTAGCCTTTCTATTCTTGAGGCTTATGAGTGGCTTGCACCTTGCAGTGCACCCTCTGTATTTACTTTCATGCAGTCTTCTCTTTATGGTAGACTTGGATATCGATACGCCGACCCCCCTGGAGAGTGTTGTTCACTTGGTTGGCTGTTGTGAAGGGGTTTCTCTTCACCATGGAAATGATTCTGCGATCATCCACCACTGTTGTCTTCCATGGACATCCAGGTCTTTTTGCGTTGCTGAGTTCACCAGTGCTTGCTTTCTTTCTCAGGATGTACCAAACTGTAGATTTTGTCACTCATAATATTGTAGAAATTTCTCGGATGGTTTTTTCTGTTTTCGCAGCTTAAGGATGGCTTCTTTCACCTGCATGAATGGAGAGCTCCTTTGACCGCATGTTGTCTGTTCACAGCAAAATCTTCCACATGCAAGCACCACACCTCAAATCAACTCCAGGCCTTTTATCTGCTTAATTGATAAGACATAACGACGGACTTGAACACACCTGCCCATGAAATAGCCTTTGAGTCAATTGTCCAATTGCTTTTGAGCCCCAGAAATGAAGGGATTGTGTTAAAAAAAAATACTTTAGTCGCCTCACATTTTTATGCAATCGTTTTGTTCACCCCATTGAATTAAAGCTGAAAGTCTGCACTTCAACTGCATCTGAGTTGTTTCATTTAAAATTCATTGTGGTAATGTACAGAACCAAAATTAGAAAAAAGTTGTCTCTGACCAAATATTTATGGACCTAAATATGTGTGTTTGGTGTGTTTAATCTTAAGGGGCTTTTTCCTGGGTGTTGTTGATATTCGGGTGGCAGGGTAGAAATTTGGGTAGGGCTTAGGTGTTGGCCTGATTTTATCTGTCCCTCATTTTAAAAGCGTAAAGCTATACGTCGGGTGGGAGGGGTGTGTGTGCTACAACTGCCTTCCTCAGAACACTAGATGGAAGCTCACCTAGGTTTCAGCGGTTCCCCAGATTCCCACAAGGCACCATGGGAGCTGGAGTTCTTTATATCAGCCCTGTTGGGTGCCACCAGGGTGTGCTGTGAAAATGGAGGAGCCGTATGACACAAGGTTTCCATTTTCCATTCAGAGTGATATTCTGAATGGTGCTGTTCCATGAAAAGGCAATTAATGACAGAAGATGATGTTGCCACACAGAATACAAGGGTAAGAGCTTGTAGGAGGCTTTGTGCAGTGCACCAAATAAAATGGCAGCTGTGTTTGGGGGTTGAGAAAGAATGAGCAAAGACAAAATGATACGATACATTACACATCTTAAGGACTGATCACAGTGGGATATAAAAGAAGAAAGAAGAGGAGGTCATGGAGAACCTGGACCTTAGTGCCTGTAAAGAAGATCTCCAAGAATCAAATGAGACAGAACAGCGGGGTTTCTATTGAGAGGTAAGAGCAAGTTTGACAGTGATGGTATCGAACAAGAATAACTTCTTCTGGAAAAGGATAAGGAAAACATGAGGTGAGATTGGAATCAGAACAGAGATGATTGAAGAAAGGTAATTGGAAACTGAAGACTAATAGGGAGTGACTGTGAGACAGTTACAAAGCACATGGAAGAAGGTTTCAGGAACGTTTAAGGAACACATGTGACAATGGAGGTCAGTGAACAATCCTGTAGCAAATTGTTAATGGCTGACCTAAGTTGGATATAAAAGAAAAAAGAAGAGGAGGGTGTGGAGAACCTGGACCTTAGTACCGAGAAAGAAGCTCTCCAAGAATCAACAAAGAGAGAACAGGGGGGGTTACCATCGAGACGTCAGAGCACGTTTGGCAGTGATGGTATCCAGAGTGAACAATCTCTGCTGGGACGTGGCTGATAAACAGTGTGGAAAATTTAAGGAGAAGGAAAACATGAGGTGAGATAGGAATCAGGACAGAGATGACTGAAAAAAAGGGATTTTGAGACAGTGACATTGGGGCAGTTCTAAAACATATGAAGGAAGGTTCCAGGGACATTTAAGGATCAAAAATGACAAGGGGGGCCAGTGGATAATCCCACAGGAAAATGTTAAGGACTTAGTTAGATATGAGTGGGAAAAAAAAAGATGAGGAGGGCATGGAGGTCCTGGCCCTTATTGCCAGAAATGTCATGAAAGACGTCTCTCAGAGTGTGAATACTTAAGAGACGCCAATAAGGAAAAGAAATGGGCTGTTCCAGTAATATGGAATAGGAACGTATCTGAACGGCAAACAGGAATATCCTAGAAACAGGAGCAGGAGTATCCTAGAAAAAAAAAATACTGAGGAAGATTGATAAAGGAACCGAAAAGAATTCATAAAGTAAGATATATTATAAATTTGGAGGTAGACAATACTGATGGACTAAGCATTTATCAATAAAATATTTTTTCTTACTGATTATCTAAGCCTTTATTGATAAAATTATTTTTATTTTATTTTAAGAAATCACATTAAGTTAATAAATCATTATTTTATTTTAAGAAAAAATATTCTCATTAAGCTTTTTACATAACAATGCAGAATATAAAGAAAATGTTCCAAAAAACTGAATAAATTAAAATTACAGAAAAATTAAATGGTTGTTGCACAATAAATTGTCTTTATTTTGAAAATTGCAGTTGGATTTATGTACACATTTTTTTTTTCTTTCATGGTTTTATAATTAGATTATAAATAAATAAATAATGCATCTTTTGTTCATCACTGTGTGATTGACTGACAGTTTTTTTAGATAATTAATATAGTTATATTTTTAGAATACATTTCTTAAACATTTGCTTTTTTACTTTATTTAATCAAATATAAATATTTATTTTTTAGCTATTTATTTATGGAGATAAAAATGTAAAGACATAATTATGAATGTTAATAAGAAAAATAACCCTGTTCTTAATTTAAAGGAATTTAATTTATGTAACCTAGTGACCTCAGGAACTCATTTTAAATTTATCAGTTGGAGTTTAAAAATAAACAATTATTATGATTGGTTTAGCTTAATGACTAGGCTCCGCCTCCACCACAGTATATAAGCACCAAAACACTGCTGCCTGCTCAGATGTCTTTTTGGCTTGTGTGGGTGTGGAGAGAAGGAAGGAAGGAAGGAAGGAAGGAAGGAAGGAAGGAAGGAAGGAAGGAAGGAAGGAAGGAAGGAAGGAAGGAAGGAAGGAAGGAAGGAAGGAAGGAAGGAAGGAAGGAAGGAAGGAACTTAAAAAGAAAAATCAATCAGTCAGTCTAAGATGTTCAGTGTCAAAATCCATTACTTATGAAATAGTTCAAACAAAGCATTTTTTATTTACTTTATTTGGAAAAAAATTGCATTCTATACAATCAAGTCTAACTGATACAATGAAGAAGATTACATTCTGCACAATCAAATCAAAATGAACAAAGCAGAATTCAACCCCAACATGAGAGAAAGAGAGGAGCGCCAACAGCAAGAGCAAATCTATAAATGAAGGGAGAATGTCCTTTTCCCCAATATCAATGCTTATTCTAAAATTTTGATAAGATTCTGCCATATTTTAAAAAAAAGTTTTGAACAGATCCTCTACGCATGAATGTGATTTTTTGTCTAATTTCAAATAGTATAGAACATCAGTTACCCACTGACATATAATAAGTGGGCTGGGATTCTTCCAGTTAAGCAAGATAAGTCTACATGCCAGTAGTGTGGTGAAACCAAATAACAATCAATTTGTCCTTCTCCACTTTAAGCCCATCTGGGAGTCCACCAAACACAGCTGTTAATGGGTAAGGAGGGATTGTGACACCAAGGCTACCTGATAGGCAGTCAAAGATTTTTGTCCAAAATGATGCAAATTTGGTGCAGGCCCAAAATATGATCTATTAAGGCTAGAAAGATTGTAAGTTCACATGTTGAATTTTGCCCTGGAAACATTTTGGACAATTTTGAATGAGATAAAGGTTATCGGAAAAAGATTTTAAGTTGAATGCTTTGCACATATGGAGCTGCAGTGTATTCTGTGCATGGCTGCCTTCCACTCCTTTTCTGAGATATTAATTGAAAGATCCTTTCCTCATTTATCCTGGGACCTTTGAAAGGAAGGAACTTTAATATATATTTTTATCGTATTATTGAGATGCGGTCTGAGTCTTCAAAACTGATCCGTATTTATTCTGGAACAGAAACGGATGATGGGTGGGAAGTTTGAAAATTTGGGAAAGTTCCTTTTCTGATTTGAAAGTAGTAGAAAAAATCTGTTGATGGGAAGTTACATTTGAAGAGCCATTGTTCATAAGATACAAAGAGATTGTCTGTATATAAATCTCTATGTGTTTTAATCCTGGACGTTTTCCAAGTATTAAATACTGTGGCCGTTTTAAGAGGAGAGAAAAAGGTGGTTATCATGTAGAGGTGCAACAGATAAAGGCTTCACGGCCTTGAAGGGCTTCCTGCATTGGTTCCATATTCTGAGTGATGGGCAATTGGGTATATTGGTAGATTGATAATAATTTGTATTTACTGGGGCACAAAGCAGGACATATAAAGAAGTAGTGCAAATTTTTATTTCTATTACAGACTAGGCTTATTCATGTTGATCAGTTTGTGTCAATGGCCTGGTCTTTAAGGAAGCATATATTCCTAAACTTTAAAACCTAACATATAGATTAATAACAGCCCAAGAAGAAAGAAAGACAGGCAGACCGAGAAGGCACACCATAATGAAAAAGTAAATACAAAAGGCACTAATAATAGATGGATGGATGCAGGGCTGGATTAAGACCACCAATGGTGTCCCCCTCCACTCTTCTATTGCTTAACAGACAAAACCTTAAGATACAGTAAGTGCTGAAGGTGAAATAAGAGCTTAAACTTGCCTTGTGTATATGAAAAATCAATGAAAGAAATAATAAAATAAGCAGTTTAAGGGTCCATTATTCAAATCAGACAATGTGTTGAATAGTAGCCAGACCAGCCAGCTTTCTTTAAGCTCTTACACAGATTTTTGGAACATAACCACAAAAGGTCGCCTCACCACTTCTTATAGGCTTGATTCTTGGAATAATAAGCAGCCTGTTATTAGAAGATCTAATCTTATAACGTATTCCAATACTAGCTGTGTAAGCCCGTGCTGTAAAAAGCCCGGGATCCTAGAAACTATTGAAATCCTCAGGAAAAAAAAAATTGAAATGTAGAGATGTCATGTAATTGAAAGGAACTACTCTGGGCGTCTCTCTCTCCTAGGAGGATTTGTTTTGCCGAAGTGCTTGCCTCACTTGTGCATTAGTGGCTAAGTGACTTTGTCTTTCTTCGGAGGTTTCGTTTTGCCGACGTGCTCGTCTCGCTTGTGTATTAGCAGCTAAGCAGATGTATCTCTTTTCTTGGCGGTTTCGATATGGCAACTGAGTCACTTACTTTGAGCTTCATGTTGTAGCCTCGCACTTCCGGGCCAGATAGACAGACACAGACTTCCACCCATAAACGTTTATATATAAGAAATGAAGGTCTGTCTTTTTTTAACATTGTGGTTACACATTATGCAAACTTTCATTAATATTCGAGTTCCTTGGGTGGTATGCTTTTCCCGTATAGAGGTGGCATGGCGTCACAGTGAATATGCTTTGTGTGTTTTCTCCTTGTTCAAGTGGGCTTAATCACTTATGGCAATAGGTTCTTGAATTCTCCTGCTGTGGATTCAGGGTGTCCATCCAGGGTTGGTTACTACGTTGGGAGCTTCAGCTCGTCACAACCCGTTTGAGTGAATGAGTGCACAATGCAGTGTCACTGACGTTGCATTTAGAGCTCACTCTCCAATGAGTCGGCCTCTGGTGGGATTAGATTGGGTATCAGAAGGCCTTACTCTGAAATGGTGTCCAATCTAGGAAGGATTCCTGCCTTGGACCCACTGCTGTCATTGTTAGGCTCCATCTCTGCCCAGCCATGTCTGCGCAAAGGTACCTCTCAATGGGGCTGATTCCTCTGTTTTTGCCAGGATAGGCTCCAGCTCCCCACAGCCCTTGTTAGGTGAGAGTGTCTTACAATTGGGGGATGCATAGACCGTAGAACTTTCTTGCAGCTGACTCTGGAGTTTCCCCTGTGCCTCTTTTTGTCTTTGCCACGCTACAGTTTTCATTGGCACAGTCTGTCCAATCTCAGCTACTGTAGCTTATAAGTTTCTCAGAGGTCTCTTTGTGGTCCCTCTCACTTGTCACTTTCTTGATGAACATTCAGTTTTAGCCGACATCTTGCTATAGCAGATTAACAGCTCTCCATCCATGTTGTTATCATTGATTTTACTGGATATTCAGTGATTTGGATATTTTCTTAGATAGTTAGAACTTTATTTGTCCCCATGGGGAAATTTTGGCGTTTTACAGAAGCTCTTTGAATAAATAAATATCCATCCATTACCCAACTCGCTATGTCCTAACTACAGGTGTCTGCTGGAGCCAATCTCAGCCAACACAGGGTGCCAGCCCACCACCGTGAATAAATAAATATTACACAGATAAATCTGCACACAAGTTATAGTCTGAACAGACACCAAAATGACTAAAAGGAAAGAAAGCATATGACTTGGCAATCCCAATGAGGCACTGTGAGGCTTATTACCTTTGGTATAAAAAGACCCCCGCAGTGTTTCATGGTGCTTTTCTGCTGAATGACTTATGGGCTGAAAGTCCTCAATGTTGGTGCATCAGTGAGAGGATGTGCAGCGTTGCTCATAATAGCATTAAGATTTATCTTCATTCTCTCCTCCTCTACAGTTTCCAGGGGATCCAGAGTGTGTCTCGTAACTGAGCCTGCCCCTTTAATGAGTTTGTTGATTCGGTGGGCCTCTCTTGAAGTGATGCTACAAGACCAGCATACCACAGCATAGAAGAATGCATTGACTTACTGTGTATGTGTAGTTTTGCAATATTCCCCCCATAGTATCCAGAGGGATTTGACCCTCAGCCTGGTCGCTGTCTGTGTAGAGTGTGCACGTTCTCGCGGTGTCAGTCTCCAGGTATGGTGTGTATGTATGGTAAAGCTAAAATGGCCATGGTTCTCTTGAAGTGATGTTACCAGGCCCAGCACACCGCAACGTAGAAAACGCACTGGCCATCCCCGACTTGTGCTCTCCGTGGATTTACTTGGCATGTTCGTTTGTCTTCATTGTGTAGGTTAGCCCACCCTATTGACTCCACACAAGTTGGTCCTTCCACATTCAGATGAATTTAAACAATAATCAACTGAAACCCCAGACAGGTGACCTCCATTGAACGTCTACAACCAGTTGGCTGCCCCAATGTCGATAAAGGGGCTGAATACTTACACCAATCCATTATTTTGTGTTTTACATTTGTAATTCATTTCTGGCCACTTTGCAGAGATCTGATTTAACTTCAACATTCAAGAATCTTTTTCTATCGTTTAGTGTCAAATATTTTAAGCTAATTTAAAATTAATTTGAAATGTCTTGACACTGCACTCTACAGTATGTGTGAGAAACTGGACAAACACTCTGCCAGATAATGAATTCAATTAGGTGCTACATCAAGTATGGCAGCACAGATGTTCCTGTAGCAGCCCACTTAAACAGCCATGGACACTGTGAGAGGAACTTCACATGGCTTATGGGCAACTTCAGAACACAGCAACAGAGAAAAAAAATGGGAATTTAAACTCATGCTAACATTGAACACGTTACAACACAGTGTAAATAGAGACATGAGTCTTATGGCCAGATATGACTCGGACTGACGCAGACAACCTGTCTACAAACCCACATTGTATTGAAAACCTCATCAGAAATGTCAAAAGACATTGTCAGACAGTTATCTTATCCAAAGATCTTGACCATACATTGTTCTCCTCTCTTGCTAAATAAATCTTAGCCTGAAGAAGTCTATTTTTTTACATTTAAGATGTCTCACTTAAAGATTTTCCAATGTTGTATCTGTCCTGGTGTCTACATAAAAACAGGGAACTCCAGTTTCTGTATTATATTTAACCTGAAGGGGCCTGAGTTGCATCAACAGCTTGCATATTGTAAGCTTTTTAGTTAGCCAATAAAAGGTGTCATTTTGCTTGACTTCTCAGTTAGGAATAATAAAGACTTCTGCGTGCAAACCAGTCACCTTGGATTCTGTAATGATCTGAACTCTCCGATTCCATGATATTATATGTTGCTGATAATCTCGAGGGTCCTCGGGTTGATAATTCACGTCAGGTCTGTTGTTTTTAATTCTAGGATGGAGTCCTAATGTGCTGTTAAACTCTATAGTTCATTGTCAAGTTTAACAAGTTGTAGAGATCCCTGTGAATATCCTGCAAGCATGTCGTTTCTAATTAAGTATTCTCTCCTGTCTGTACTCTTTGGGTGCCATCACTAATCTGTACGGCTTTAACATCAGGATTAGTAGGCAAAGTCTAAGGATCCCAACAGAGACATCCATTGGTGGGTGCACCTCATGTTGAGCATTATTTCTCTCATCGTGGAAAGAATCTGCAAAATCTGGCAATAAGTGGGTGTCTGATATACCGATTACAGAGCACTCCCCATGACATAACTGTTGTTAGATTTCAGAATGACATGGACAACCTGTCTACAGACCCACATTGTATTGAAAAACTCCTCAGAAACGTCAAAAGACATTGTCGGACAGTTAACATATCTAAAGATCTTGACCATACATTGTTCTCCTCTCTTGCTTAATGAATCTTCGCCTGAAGTGGTCTATTAATTTTTTTTCCAATGTTGTATCGGTCCTGGTGTGTATATAAACACAGGGAACTCCAGTTTCTGTTTTACATTTTCCCTGAAGAAGGGGCCTGAGCTGCCTTGACAGCTTGCATATCGTAATCTTTTTAGTTAGCCAATAAAAGGTGTTATTTTGCTTGACTTCACACTAAACTAATTTAAGAATAAAATGTGAAAACCCCCCAAGAGTACTTTTTATGCTCACTGCATCCAATATGTGTGCCAACAGCTACAAAGAGAGAGACAAAAAAGACGCCCTGATTTTTACTTATTAATTCATTTATTTAATGACCTTGACGTTCATCGCTCCCCGCATCAGGAAATGTGAAAGCATCCCAAGCGTAAGTGGTGCCATTTTTGTCAGATCTTACTGTGACGTGATGCCAGTTAAAACAATTCCTTATGCAGGAGCCCAAGCCGCTCCTACCTGTCACCTAGCGTGGCATTATTTTATGGTGAACACCTTGTTTGTGCCGACTTTTTGGGGCAAACCTTGATTTGAGTCAAGGAAGTTCAAGTGCTGCACCTACAGTAGTGTCAGTTTTCATGTCCACAATGAAGACAAGACGAGGAATACAAATTAAAGTGAAATTCTCCTTTTCATAAAGCAATGTCGTGCTTCATTAGTTGACTTGATTGTTCTTTTTTTTTCACAAATGTTTGCTTTTTTGCTTTTGAGGTGGACAACACAAACATCTCACTTCATGGTTGAATCCTCTCAATCTGCGTGTTTGCATAACCTCTTCTCTGCGGCTTTGATTCTTAAAGATGATCAGCAAACATAAAAGCAATCGATCACGGCTCCTGACCTTTATCCATCTGTAACTGGCAGTTCAGAAAAATGAAAAGGCTAATGACAAACTTGTTTCCATCGGCTCAGAGCAATTTTCAGTACTGAGCAGCCATTATAATGAACAATCAACAGGGGCATATTAATAACTCGCATTTTCAATATTCCACAGGCTGTTTACTCTTTTGGCATCCTACCTATTTTAATATAATTTGACATTAGAAAAGACAAACCGTGGCGCTGCACCTTTGCTGTTTAACTACTAGGTAGTCATTAATTTTATAAATGGGCAACATATGCGGCATTTCATTAACATAGCATAGAAACAAATATCAGATATGAAAATAAACGTGGTGAATAAAGCCTTGGGAGTGCACGTAGGGGATGAAAAATATATGCAAAATATGTATAAATCAGAATATTAAAGATATTTCTTTCGGGAGTATGGAGGAGTGACTGAAGAGCTAAGGCTGCTGCCACAGCGCGAGGCCCTACAGGGCTCATTCTGTGTTTTGTTGCATGACTTCCCTGTGCTCCTTCTGTTACCTCACTCAGAGGACTCCTGTCCAAAGACATGCTGTTAGGTTAGAAACATCAGAAAAACGTTGGACAAGAACAGGCCACTCAGCACAAGCAACCCTGCCCATCCTATCAACCTAATTCATCCAAAATAACATCAAGTCAAGTTATGAAGGTCTGGAAAGTCCTACGGTCTACCACACTGCTTGGTCTCTTATTCCAGGGATCTGTTCTCTGTGTAAATGATGTTTATTTGAAATGTACCCTTAACAACTGTGTCCCCGTGTTCTTGATGAACTCATTTGAAAGTCACAGTCTCGATCCACTGGATTAATTCCCTTCGTAATTTTAAACACTTCAGTCGTGTCTCTTCTTAATCTCCTTTTCCTTAAACTGAAGGCTCAGCTCTTTTTTCTTTCCCCATAACTCATGCCCTGTAGCCCTGAATAAGCCATGTTGCTCTTCTCTGGACTTTCTCTGGTGCTGTTATGTCCTTTTTGGATGCCAAACCTGTAGATCAAACTGCCCCCAGGACTCCAGATGAGGCCTCACCAGTGTGTTATAAAGTTTGAGCAGAACCTCCTTGGACTTGTACTCCACACATCATGGTGCTATACACTCACCTAAAGGATTATTAGGAACACCATATTAATACGGTGTTTGACTCCCTTTCGCCTTCAGAACTGCCTTAATTCTACGTGACATTGATTCAACAAGGTGCTGAAAGCATTCTTTAGAAATGTTGGCCCATATTGATAGGATAGCATCTTGCAGTTGATGGAGATTTGTGGGATGCACATCCAGGGCACGAAGCTCCCGTTCCACCACATCCCAAAGATGCTCTATTGGGCTGAGATCTGGTGACTGTGGGGGCCATTTTAGTACAGTGAACTCATTGTCATGTTCAAGAAACCAATTTGAAATTATTCCAGCTTTGTGACATGGTGCATTATCCTGCTGGAAGTAGCCATCAGAGGATGGGTACATGGTGGTCATGAAGGGATGGACATGGTCAGAAACAATGCTCAGGTAGCCCATGGCATTTAAACGATGCCCAATTGGCACTAAGGGGCCTAAAGTGTGCCAAGAAAACATCCCCCACACCATTACACCACCACCACCAGCCTGCACAGTGGTAACAAGGCATGATGGATCCATGTTCTCATTCTGTTTACGCCAAATTCTGACTCTACCATTTGAATGTCTCAACAGAAATCGAGACTCATCAGACCAGGCGACATTTTTCCAGTCTTCAACTGTCCAATTTTGGTGATCTCGTGCAAATTGTAGCCTCTTTTTCCTATTTGTAGTGCAGACGAGTGGTACCCGGTGGGGTCTTCTGCTGTTGTAGCCCATCTACCTCAAGGTTGTGCGTGTTGTGGCTTCACAAATGCTTTGCTGCATACCTCGGTTGTAACGAGTGGTAATTTCAGTCAAAGTTGCTCTTCTATCAGCTTGAATCAGTCGGCCCATTCTCCTCTGACCTCTAGCATCAACAAGGCATTTTCGCCCACAGGACTGCCGCATACTGGATGTTTTTCCCTTTTCACACCATTCTTTGTAAACCCTAGAAATGGTTGTGCGTGAAAATCCCAGTAAGTGAGCAGATTGTGAAATACTCAGACCGGCCCGTCTGGCACCAACAACCATGCCACGCTCAAAATTACTTAAATCACCTTTCTTTCCCATTCTGACATTCAGTTTGGAGTTCAGGAGATTGTCTTGACCAGGACCACACCCCTAAATGCATTGAAGCAACTGCCATGTGATTGGTTGATTAGATAATTGCATTAATGAGAAATTGAACAGGTGTCCCTAATAATCCTTTAGGTGAGTGTATAACCTGACATTCTGAATCTATATAACTTAAAATTTTAAACTAATTACCTTGATTCACTGGACTAATTCCCTTCATGATTTTAAACACTTAAATCAGGTCTCCTCTTAATCTTCTTAATCAACAAGTAGTTCCTTAGTTTTGCTGATGTTGAGTTGTTGACGATTCTCAAAGTTCTCCCCATCACTCATCTCCTCTCTCATCGACTTATCAGTACACCCCATAAGTGCAGAATCACTTGAGAATTTCCGCAAGTGATGCGACCATTTATAGTTGTTAGGTGTGCAGACTGAAGAGAAAAGGTGACAGGACTGATCTTTGTGGCAAGTAGGGGACTTGTCATTCACTGTCATAAGATGTCACTTTGGATCAAAGCTTCACATCTAAATATAAACGAAGGCGACTTTTTTTCTTTCTTTCTTTCTTTCGCTATTTTAAATATTACTATTCACTAAAAATAAAACCTTACTCCTGCATCACCAATCAAGCACATGGGGGGAAAAAGCAAATGAACTTCTACTTTTGTACTTTTTAATCTTTTTTTAATCCTCATTGTTCAGCACATCTTTTTACATACACACGGTGGCTTCAGGCCGGAAAGGAAATGCAGGACAAAAAAGCAACGTAACGCCATCCAGCAGGTTTCCAAATATGGAAGAGAAATAATGGGGCTGAGAAGGAGAAACCTGACCCTGCTCCCTTAAGACCGTAAGATTTATCACCTACACAAAAAGGATCCTGGAGAAAAGAGGTCCATTGACCACAGTAATAACTCATAGCTTGTGAAGGCATGCTAGATGCTAGTCTGGTATTCGCTGATAGTGCCTTTATTATGTGACGGCGAGGACATCAAAAGCCACTCCAATATGAAGGACACATTCAGTTTTATGCATTCCTTTGTTTCGCCCCCTTTTCCATTGTTACCGCAGCGCCTCGCACCAAAGGACCGACCCACCATTTCATTTGAATACTTTTTTTTTTTTTTTTGGTCCCCCGCATTTGATTAATTCTGCTTTTACAGCTGACAAATGGTACTTATCACTGAAATTATACATCAATAATATTTAAAATATTTAAAAGTAGCATCCATCATGTCAATCTACCTATTTTTATAGGGAAATTGTAAAAATAATGGGAAAGTGTGACAAGCAATGGAGAGAGATATTTCATGCATACATACAGATAATCCATTCTGAAATAACAAGGGGCTTCGAGCCATCATTTATCATGTGCACTACATTCATCTTGTGCCGTATATGTGCTATACGGCGCTCCGTGTATGTGTTATATGAGTATGACCTTGTGCCCTGAGGTTAGCAGGACTTGGCACCTGCTATGTGCCGCGTGTGTTTTATTATTCTCACCTTGCTGGTCATTTATACTTTCACAGTGCAGAAGGCTGTCTGGTGTGTATTATTATTATTATTATTGTTATTATTATTATTATTCATTTCTGACCATTCTTATTGTAACTGTGTGATTTGCATTCTGTGTAATGAAATGAGCAGCGTTGTCCTGTTGCAGCAATTCATAAGTATATACAAAAATTAAAAGTAAACTGCTAAATTTGTTGCAATTAATTCTTTTTTTTTTGGAAGTTTATGCTGGTTTTTAAAAGAGGCCTAGTCACAACCACCGCACTCTACATAATCCTGCTTCTTCAACCCTTTCGGCCCTGGATTTTCCGTTTTTATGGGGAAAAATGTATTTTGTGAGATATTCCACCTTTGGGGTGTCTAGGAAGCTCAAAAATGAAAAAAACAAAAAAAAAGATCACTATTATTATACAATAGCTGCCAAATTCTTCAATCTTCTTGAGGAAATAAAATTGAAAGTGCAGCTACTTACTATGTGGTGCGCACTGTCCGGAAGCGTCCATTTTCACTTCAGTGTTTCGTGAACTGTATGCCAGTCTCTCTAGTATGTGCTAATAGTAGCACGTCCGATTCCAATAGCCGCAAAACATACCCGTGCTTTACAAAAACAGCTGCATATATTGTGAGCAAGGGGGCTGAACGCACCCCTAGAAAACACGGACACTCCTCCAAAACCTCCTCTTAAACGCTACTTAAGAAAATGAGCTCCTTTTCAGTCACTCTTGGCGGTGATCTCATCAGACCTTCTTCTTATGCAAGGAATCTTGGTGTCATTTTTGATTCCTTCCTTTCTTAGTCCGGCCACATAAACCACATCAAGAAACTTTTTTACTTTCACCTCCGTAACATATCCCGTGTTCTCTCCTTCCTCTTCTTTTCAAATGCTGAGAAACCTGACCCTGGTTTTATCACATCCCACACCAATTATTGTAACTCGCTGCTGGCAGGTGCCCCTTCTAATCTTCTATCACAGCTCCAGTTGATTCAAAACTCTGCTGCAAGAGTCCTTACTCAAACCAACAGCAGTGAGCACATCACACCCATCCTGCATCGCCTTCACTGGCTCCCTGTGTCTTACAGGATTGAATATAAAATTCTATTAATAACCTACAAAGCTTTAAATGGCCTCACACCGGACTACATCAGAGACCTTCTCCATCACTCTGCTCCTGTTCACCTACTAAGGTCCTCTGATTCTGGTACATCTTGTTGTGCCTCACACTAACCTGCACTCTATGGGTGACAGCAGGGCCTTCAGCTCCATAACACCCAGATTTTGGAATGACATCCTGAAATGAATGAGATCAGCTGACTATATTCAATGGAAATAAAACAGTCTACCTCCTCTTTGCTCCTTACTTGCTGGACTGGTGTGGCTGCTCTGTCGCGTGATATGCTTCTCGCGCGGCGCTTCACATACTTAAAAGCCTGAACAGCACCTGTCCTTTTTGGCTGATTGCTTGTCCCTCTCTCTCTCTCGCTCTCTCTCCTCCTCCAAACATCCACTGCTCCTGCTGGCGGTCCCGCTGCTGACGCGCATGCCAATGAAGAGGAAGATATTTTTTGCATTCTTTTAATTGAGAGAAGGAATTGTCACCTCTGTCTTGACAAGGAGCACGTTTTAACCTTTGAGAGAGACATATACAGTATATATATATATATATATATATATATATATATATATATATATATATATATATAGTACACTACTATGGGGGCAGTTGGTTTAGGTATGCTAGAAATCTGCTGTATGTAAAGACCGATGTAGGAATCTAAACACAGCACCATGAAATACAGAATAAAAAAAATACTGCGGTGTAAGTGTGCATTGGGTTCCTTTTAAATTCATCCTTTCTTGTAATTCCCCCCTCCCCACACGCACACACACACACACACACACACACAGAAGGTTGAAAAGCTTTTTGCCAAGAAAATAAAAAGCTGCAAGAGACTATGAATCCATAAAAGGTCAGCGTAGTCATTTCTGAACAGACTGCTGACTTTGCTCCTGACCTCAGCTCTGTTTTAATGAACTGTCCTTTGTTCTTTGCGACCTTTTATCTAACTGGGATGGAGCTTTAAGCAGGTCCACATCTTATCAAAAAATATTGATGGCTAAGCTAATTAGGAGTAAATAATTCATTCTAGAAAAAGATCAATCTTTAATATATAGTGCCTTTCACATCTATCTATCTATCTATCTATCTATCTATCTATCTATCTATCTATCTATCTATCATATAGTGCCTTTCACATCTGTCTATCTAGCTATTATATAGTGCCTTTCACATTTGTCTATCTAGCTATCTAGCTATTATATAGTGCCTTTCACATCTATCGATCTCTATCGATCTCTATCGATCTCTATCTATCTAGACAGATGTGAAAGGCACTATATGATAGCTAGATAGACCGATGTGAAAGGCACTATATGATATCTAGCTATCATATAGTGCCTTTCACATCTGTCTATCTAGCTATCATATAGTGCCTTTCCCATCTGTCTATGTAGCTATTATATAGTGCCTTTCACATCTATCCATCTATCTACCTATTGTCATACGTGTGTGCTTGGGGAACACCTTAAGGGCTTAAATAAGAACAATTCTACCCCAGGCCAGCCGAGGGTGTTAAGTAGTAAAGGTATCTCTTCTTCCTTCCCCTCTGCAGACAGAATGATTGACGTGTCTACTCCCATGATGTTACTTCCAGAACTTGTTCTACCAGTGCCCATCATTTTCCTCCCCGAGTTCATCTTAACCGGAAGTATCACCATACTGAATCATACTATAGCACCAGTTTCAACAGGACTAGTCTCCTTTTCCTACCACACTTTTTTGTTTTTAGCCTTTTCCGCCAACTTGTAATGTACTAGCCGCCCCCCATGTAGTAGTGAAACAGGTCAAACTTTTAAAATCAATAAACAAAAAAGTATCGCTAGCTAAGCGAGGTAGACCGACTCCCCACTCCTGACGTCATGCTTTCCCCTCCCCTCGGCCCACAGCCTCTCTCTCTCTCAGATAAGCGCGAATATATCACTCCTGCAAGCGAACTATGATTCTTAGCATGATAAGAGAAGTCACAAAATCAACCGGAATGTTCAAGCAAATTGTAGAAAAACAACCCAATCTAAATCCGTTAAGTAGTTCTCTCGTTCGCTAGTTCAGTGGATGTAAGATACGCCCCGAGGGTGGCGCATGAGTGAGGTGGGCACCACCCACTCCCTTCGACTCACTGCGTCTCTCTCGGATTTGTGCGAATCAATCAGTACCACAAGTGAACTATGATACTGAGTGCGTTGAGAGAAGTCTCAAAATCAACCGGAATGTAGAATTGAGTTTCTCTCTTTTTTGGAACAATAGGAGGGACACACTGTCCCGAGTTCATTCCTTTTTTTTTTTTTTAAAGGTTTGATGATCTGTATTACTGTATCGAGGTCATGTTAAGACAAGAGATTTGTACATCGTGTGTAGCAATTTAAACGGTGACGTTTACCATTGATTAGCAGAGGCTTGCACTGTGCAGACAGTCACAAAGGGCACAATACGTAATAATCATAATAATTCTGCACATTTATATCGGGTATTCTCTCACTGTTCAAACTGCTTTGTCATAGTGAGCGGGGAGTTGCTTCAAGCAACATTAATGTGCAGCACCCACCTGGATGATGTGACGTCAGCCATTTTTTGCACCTGTACTCTCACCACACATGAGCTATTAGGATGTGACATGGTGAAAGAGCCAATTCGAGAGAGGGGTTGAGTAAGGGGGGCTAGACTGACCAGGCCATGGAAGGTCATTTAGCTTGGACATCAGTGTGCAACCCTGCTCTTTACACAGGATACCCAGGGATCTTTAATGACCACAGAGAGTCAGGACCTTGGTCCTAATCTCTGCACCGAAGCATTGGGATCCACAGTCAGATCACAGGGCAGGCACCCCCCAACCCCGCTGGTCTCACCAACATCTCTTCCAGTAGCAACCCAAGCCTTTTCCTAGATGGTCTCCCATCCAAGTACTCACCAGGCCTGAACAGGCTTAGCTTCAGGATGATGCCATGTTCTGAGGTGCTTGTGGTGTGGCAGCTGGCATACAATACCAAAGCAAATGGTTTCTATAATGTTTGGAGGAAAATAAGAGAAACTTCATAATATTGATTAACTGGAAGGCTTTAGTCATTGTAGTGCAATATGAAAGGCGCTATATATAATTATGATAAGAGTAACGGGATCTAAGACAGATGATCTGTGTGTTGTGAAAGGCACATGACATCCGCTATATAATACCGAGTAACTGTGACTCGAGCTGTGTGGCCCATCATGAAGGGCACGCTACAGAACGTGATCAATTGATTTTCATAATGTGTGCCGCAATATTAAGCAAGCCATACGTTATTGATTAGCTGAGACTTGCACAGTGTAGAAAATAATGAAAAGTGCTAAATTATGCTGAATCAGTTGATTTTAATAATGCAGCTTTAAGAGAGCTGTACAACTGTAATAAATGAGAAATTTGTGTACCCTGAAAAGCAATATGAAGTCAACAACATGTTAGAGTCAAGTGATTTTATATTGCACATAGCAATATGATTTGAGCTATACTCATTAATTGAATATTTTTGCTGACTAGAGCGATATAAAGGCCACTATACGAGACTAAGTCAGGGGATTTGTAATAACCTGTGTGTGAGGCAGTAGCGAGGGTCTCGCTTATTATTCGTTAAGTGAAAACTGTAATGATGTGTAGAGAATTATGAAGCTGGCTTTTTTTGGGCTGAATTAGTTGATGTTAGTTATGTGTCAGTCAGTCATGGCAGTACACCTTTCCAGCAACGATGCTGTCCATCCGTTTGTAATGTGTATACTAATAATAAAGGAGTTATACTTGCAGAATTACCATAGCATACCATACCATAACATTTTCTAAGTCTGCTTAATAAAAAAAAAAAAATGTATATTATAATATGGTATGTCATTTTCTAACCTGCTTAAACCAAACCAGGGTTGTGTAGGGTGCCAGAGAAATATAATATAATAAAATATAATATAGTGATGTTTCTGTGTTAAAATAGGTTACTTTATAATGTTTTGTCAAGGGATTTCTTATACTGTAACCTGTTTGTATAGCAATATGAAGAGTCCTGTTTATAATTAACTGAAAAATATGATTTGTAGAGTTATGAAGCTTTCTCTGAAGGTGTTGATGGAGAAGTAGAGAGACGGCCAGAAGGAGTTGCATTGCGTCTTTGTGAACCCGGTGAAAGCATATGACAGGGTCCTAGAAAGGAGTTGTGGTATTGTATGAGGAAGTCGGGAGTGGCAGAGAAGTACATAAGAGTTGTACAGGATATGTACGAGGGAAAGTGTGACCTTGGTGAGGTCTACGTTAGGAGTGATGGAGGTGGGATTACATCAGGGATCGGCTCTGAGCCCTTTCTTATTTGAAATGGTGATGGACAGGTTGACAGACGAGATTAGACAGGTGTCCCCATGGACTGTAATGTTTGCCAATGACATTGTGATCTGTAGCGAGAGTAGGGAGCAGGTTGAGGAGACCCTGGAGAGGTGGAGATATGCTCTAGAGAGGAGAGGAATGAAGGTCAGTAGGAACAAGACAGAATACATGTGTGTAAATGAGAGGGAGGTCAGTGGAATGGTGAGGATGTGGGAGTAGAGTTGGTGAAGATGGCTGAGTTTAAATACTTGGGATCAACAGTACAGAGTAATGGGGATTGTGGAAGAGAGGTGAAAAAGAGAGTGCAGGCAGGGTGGAATGGGTGGAGAAGAGTGTCAGGAGTAATTTGTGACAGACGAGTATCAGCAAGAGTGAAAGGGAAGGTCTACAGGACGGTATTGAGACCAGCTATGTTATATGGGTTGAAGATGGTGACACTGAACAGAAAGTAAGAGACGACGCTGGAGGTGGCAGAGTTAAAGATGCTAAGATTTGCATTGGGTGTGACGAGGATGGACAGGATTAGAAATGAGGACATTAGAAGGTCAGCTCAAGTTGGATGATTGGGAGACAAAGTCAGAGAGCCGAGATTGTGTTAGTTAGGACATCTGCAGAGGAGAGATGCTGGGTATATTGGAAGAAGGATGCTAAGGATAGAGCTGCCAGGGAAGAGGAAAAGAGGAAGGCCTAAGAGAAGGTTTATAGATGTGGTTAGAGAGGACATGCAGGTGGTGGGTGTGACAGAACAAGATGGAGGAGAAAGAAAGATCTGGAACAAGATGATCCACTGTGGCAAACGCTAATGGGAGTGCCGAAAGAAGAAGAGTGATTTATGAAGGTTTTTTTATTAGACTGAAATAGTCCATTTTAGTAATGTGTGTACTAATACTAAAGAGCTATGAGTACAATATGCCATGCCTTGCCATACCATACCATTTTCCAAGTCTGTTCAATCCTGTGCTGGGTTGAAGGTTTATAATATATAATATAATATAATATCGTGTGTAGCCATCTGTGAGAATAACAAGTTGTGGCAAAAATAAATGTTGAGGCGCCAACCTAGTCATCCCCATATACTTTTAAATAATAATCAAAATAAAGAAGCACATGACAATGTCAACATTATAACCAAAGGTTGCCTCCCTAGGTTTCGGGCAGTGTGTTTCTATCAGGTTGCATCTTGCTGGCTGTTTAGTCATGAGGTGACTCCTCCTTCACAGCAGTCATGCTTTTATTGTCCAGAGACTGGAAGGGGCGGAGTCAGTTGCCCTGACTGGGCGGTTTCTTGGTTCTTTGGTTGGAAAAAGAAGACAACATAGTTTAGCAGCAGCACCCCCTCTCAGCCAGTGGTGGAACTTCATACCCGGGAGGAACTTGGACGATGACATTCTGATGCGCAAGGTTGACACACATATTAATATATGTGTATGTATATATAATTTGTTACATTATATATTTGCCATTGGCTTGAGTAGTAACTGACATATAAACCTTGATTTGATGTGGTTAAAGATGCCTATATAATGCTGAGCCAGGGGAATTCTTATAAGCTATTTGTATCACAATATAAAGGGTGCTGTTTATTTTTCATGAACTGTGCTGTTTAGAGAATTCTAAACATTGCTATATTAAACTGATATTAAAGGGGCTATCCAACAATCATTACTTGCATGCTTGGATTTTATCAATGTGAATAGCAGTTCAAGGGGTGGTCTGCCGATGGGGTCATTTGTGCTGTTGCCTCATGGATGCAGCATCCTGGGTTTCAACACCATGCCAGGCAGTTGTCTGTGTGAAGCCTCCCCATGTCCATCTTGGCTTTCTTGCGGGTTCTCCATTTTCCTGCCACATTCCCAGAGATGTAGCATTTGTGTTGTTTCATTTGGTTCTCTGTGGTGTGTCGGTTGTTCCCCATCCAGAACTGATTGCTGCCTTGCACCAAAAGTTCCTGGCATGGATTCCACACCCTGAAACCCTAATATAGTGTAAATTAAGGAGGCTTCAGAATATACAGTATGGATGTCTATTAATAATAAGGTACTTTTATGAAATTTTCATCAGTTAGGAACTTTTGTATCCTTTGTTGAGCAACCTGAATGGCGGAGTGTTTCAAACAGAGTGAAATATTTTGTATTTGCTCCCAATGATATGAATGAAGCTATGTTTATAATCAGGAACTGGACACTTTTATAGTGTGTAGAGTAAGACGAAGTGCACTATATAGGACAGAGTTAAAAATTTCCATCATCTGTGTAGCAATATAAAGGGTGCTTCATATTCTTGATTAATTGGGTGGATGCTCTGCAGAGACTTATGAAGTGCGCTACATTAACCTGAACGGTTCATTTTAATGATGTGTGGAAATATGAAGGTAACTTTATAATAGTCATTAATTGGATGATATAAAAGGGAGTTTTGATGATTGATTAATTAAGTCTTGTGATGTGTACAGAATTATGAAGGGAGCTATATGACTGTATCGGCTGAATCTGACAATGTGCATAGCAATATTTAGGGAACTGTATAAGAAGTAGGCGATATAAAGAGTTTTGAACTTATTGGTTAATTGAGTATCTTGATGTATATAGAATTAGATAAGGCAATGAATCAGATGATTTTCATAACATGCAGAAACATGAAGGGAACTTTTCACTATTCATTTAGTGGGTGATATAAAGAGCTCTTTAAATTATTGATTGAGTATTGTGAGAAATATTACTGTTTATGACATGGAATCTGTTGATTTTAATAACATGTATAATAACATGAAGAGAACTACTGTATATGATATTCTTTAAAGGTAAAATAAAAAGCTCTTGTGATGACCAGAACTAGCTGTGCTACCCATCTAAGATCCATTGATATCCAAGTAATTAACACAGACCTTGGCGTTCATGTTCACAAAGCACCATACAATGCATATGTCTCTGCTATATGCCATTTGATATGGGATTTGTAAACATAGTGTCAATGTGTGTGATGCGCAATATGTTGAAATGACAAATGAAATGCATATGTCTCTGTTATATGCCATTTTGTATGGGGAACCATAAAAGCAGTGTTAATACTTGTGATGTGCCATCTGTTGGAATGACAAATGCAATCTACAAGTTTCTGTTATATGCCATTTTGTATGGGGAACCATAAAAGCAGTGTTAATACGTGTGATGTGCCATTTTTGGAATGTCAAATGCAATTCATTGTCTCTGTTATGTGCCATTTGGCATGAATTCGTAAAAGCATTGTTGGTGTTTGTGATGCACCATCTGTTGGATTGATAAATGTAATGCATTTATAAAAAATGTTTGTGATGTGCGTTCTTTTGGAATGACGGAGAATAACAGAGAAATAGCAACTTGATGGACACATAGACAGTCTTGATCCTGATGCTCCCTGGGAAAAGTTCGAGCTTCCCCAACGAAACCTGCTCTAGATAAGCAAATTTAGAAAATGGACAGCTGGAGTAAAATGCGCTATATGACACCAAATCCATTGATGTTAATAATGTATATAGCAATATGTAGGGGACCACCTCATATTCTTTAAGTTGGTGATATAAACTGTTTTTACAATTACTGATTGAGTCCTGTGGTGCTTGGAGGAATATGAAGAGTGCTACAGTATATGACACTGAGACAGCTTCTTTTTAAATTTTGTGTGTAGCATTATAGATAGACAGTGTGGAAGCTGGCCCGGACACAGACAGGCGGACACGTTCATGTCACCCACAACACGTTTATTTACAATACTATATACAAAATGCACCACAAAACCTCCAAAAGTCCCCAAAGTCCTGGCCACAACAATGCCTTTCTTCCACTTCAGGCTGCCTCCTTGCCTCCTCCAGCAAGTTCAGTCCTCTCCGCTCTCGACTCTCACCCTGAATGAAGGAAGGCGGCCCCTTTTATTATCATCCGGATGTGCTCCCGGTGGGTTCCGGCAATCACCCGCCGACACGCCCCTGTGTGGCGGAAGTGCCGGCTGCATCCCCGGAAGCACTCCGGATGTCCCAGCTCTTCTTCCCCCCAGAACTTCCTGGTGTGGCAGAAGTGCTGAGGTCCAGGGCTCTCAAGGCACGGACCACGGGCCCCTACAGGGTGGAGCTTCAAGGCTCTGTGCCTGTGGCCCCCAAAGCGACCAGGATGGTGGCCCCCACGTGATCCAGGGCGCACGTAGACCCTCCTCCGGTCCCTCAAGGCGTCCCGGCCGGGTCGTTGTCCCTGGCATCCCTGACAACAGCTATACTTTATTTGTCCCCAAGGGAAAAAAATTAAAGGGTGCTATATAATAGTCATTAAGTGAATGCCCTATATGAATAATAAATTGGCACTTTTGCTGTACATTACTAATTTTAGTGCACTAAAGTACAAAGAGAATCATTTCCAGCAGCGCACTCTGTGTTTTTACTTTAAATTCTTTTATAATCTGTGTAATTATAAATAGTTAAAAAAGCAGTCATTCAAAACAGGGGTTTATAAAGCAAGTCGCTGAAAAAAATGAACATCCTAAGCTCAATAAAAAATATTGTTGTTGGTAATCCACAAATAAAGTAAAGAAAAAAAAAATGTCTGGAAATGATTTTTCTTGGTCACCTCCGCAGCTTGTCTGACTTGAGGAGTCTGCATAGTTAGCAGCTTGTAGAGACCCGGCTGAAAAGAATGTCCATCATTGAAAAATTAATTTATTTATTGTTCTTCCAGAAGTGACATTTTGCAAACACAATGCCCATACACTTCACCTCGGCGGATGACATTTTCCATTCTTTCCCCAACTAATACCAAACAAAAGATGTTGAGCTTAAATTTAATCCCTGGTGAATATATCACATTGCATCCCCATTCCTTGGCTGTGCCGCTTGGAATCTGAAGAGCTAATTTACCTGGGAGAGGAGATAGCTGGAGACGGGATGTGTATAACCCTAACATGTGTCACTTGTTAGCACTAACAGTTTTGCTCTCCTGAGACTCCAGTGTAACCATCCCTATCCTTCAATGCAGGGCCCTAGAGGTCCTGACTAATGAGAGAATAAAAATGGCAACAACCTGGTGTTCAAGATTGATATCAGCTATCTGTCTTGCCTTGAATCCCCTGCCTTTTCGTAGTAGCCATTTGGTTAATGGCAATAGGTTAAAGGGGCTGATGCTTCAGCACTCCGCCTTGGAAAAGGGAAGCCAAATATTTAGGCTACCTCGTGGGACAAGGACAGGTGCGGCCACAGAGCTCCAAAGTTAAAGACATCTTAGAATGGCCCGTCCGAGTACCAAGAAACAGGTGCAGGCTTTCTTGGGGCTTGCGAGTTACTACCGCCGGTTTGTTCCCGTTTCTCGAAGAGCAGCACCCTTGACTGACCTGACAAAAAGGCTCCCTATCGTGGTGTGGACCGACAAAGCAGAACAGCGTTCAGTGACCTAAAGAAGGCCCTAGCGTCGGCACCTGTGTTACGGGCGCCCGATTTTGGGCTCCGTTTATTCTCCAGACCGGCGCGGAGCTAAAATATATATATGTATATATATATGTATATATATATATATGTATGTATGTATGTATGTATGTATGTATGTATGTATGTATGTATGTATGTATATGTATATGTATATGTATATGTATATGTGCCCGGCCGGATATTTTCACCAGACAATAACACGGTCCTCTTAGCCTTGTTTGTGTTTTGCAAAATACTGAGGCTACATTCCCAGAATTCCTCATGTTCACGATTGTGATAGCAGTTTCACTTTATTTTTTTATAGTGACATTTTCAGTTTACTGCCTCGGAAAGCTGAAACTGGCTCACGTTAGGAAAGTCCTGGACATGAGGGTGTGATGGCATTTCCTTCATGTTGCATTTTACGGTGTATCTGTCACTGGGTGGTTCGTCGTTTGGTATCCATGCGGTATTCCCAGCCTCTGCCATTTCTAATATCTCTCTATCCACTCATGTAACAAATCCGTATTTTGCAAACACAAGCCTATTCGAAGCCTTGGGTGCAAAGCGAGAGCCACTCACCATACACTGCCATGTTGACTGTCACTAGGCCAGTTCAGGCTATGTCCACACTACTACATTTTCATTCAATTTTTGTCTCTCGCCCACACTATCCCCACATTTTAACCACTAAAAATGAAGACTTTTTTAAAAACGCACTCCAGAGATGTCCATATACATCTGAAAACGCCGGCTGGGTGTTGCAATGTGGACAGATGAGAATGTAGACTTTTGAAAATGCTCATTATTCATATTTCCCCAAATTGGATCCTGCTCATTACCTTATTGCCAGGCCCGAGGAGAGGGGGGTGCAGCCAGTACATCGCTCCAGGGCCCATGAAGCCCAACGCGTGCCATAATTTTTATTATAATTTGAACATTTTATTTATTTTCATTCATTTAGTTTTTATTGTATTTTTTTAAATTTTGCAAGTCTGCTTAGTTTCTAAATTAATAGAATTGGAAAGACTCAGTATTGAGTCTCATCTAGTTTATCAGGCGGAGTGGTGGCTCTAAGGATAGGGCGCTGCACTTTAGATTTGGAAGGTTGCCGGTTCAAAACTTCTGTTGG
The DNA here is from genome assembly GCF_016835505.1 of Polypterus senegalus. NCBI lineage: Eukaryota > Metazoa > Chordata > Cladistia > Polypteriformes > Polypteridae > Polypterus > Polypterus senegalus. The sequence goes on from NC_053166.1 coordinate 146,700,673, forward strand.
GCCCTTAAGCAAGGCCCTTAACCTGCAATTGCTGAGCGCTTTGAGTAGTGAGAAAAGTTCTATATAAATGCAAAGAATTATTATTAAACTGATTAATTTTGATTATGTAATTCAGAGTTTCACTAGGAAAAAGGCCAGGAAAGCACTTTTGTTCAACAGACAATACATGCTATTCTAAACATCTTTTACAATTATAAATATATTACTTTATTATTACATTTATATCTATACATACTTATCTAAATGTATCAATGTAATCTACGATTGTTAGAAATAAATAATATACACACATACATGTGTGTAGAATTTTGTATAAAGGCCCACACACCTTCTTTGCACCTTCTCTACAGGCTTATGATAACTCCCAGTGGCTGATGGCGTCCCTTCGAACATTTTAGCAGCCTATACATACGTGCACAGTGTAGGAGAACGTCAAAGTCCTATGAGAATTGTTGTTCATTTTAGCGTGGACGAAGATATTGACATTTATTTAATTTTTATCCATTATTTTCCCATGTGTTACGTTTTGTTCTACAATGCTACTTGTGCTTTGTGGGAGGAGCCCCCAAGAGGCAGGGCCACCTTGATGTCCCTGCTGAAGGACCGCCCTCAGCCTTTATCTGCCAAAGCTGAGAGAAGGTCCTCCAATTAAGTTTTACTGAGTCCACTTACTGTGAGTATTGGATTTTTTGGTTTATTGAAATTGTTGGTTTTTGATATCTGAATTGTTTATTGGGACTTTGGGCCAGTGGTGTAGCTAGGGGTGGGCAGAGGGGGCAGTCCGCATTATTGTCCAAAAGGCTCAGTACAATTCATGTGTAAGCAGCAGGGTTTGGAAAAATATCACTCATGAATGAAAAAAGTACAATTCTTTGATTTGTGTCCACAAATGCTTTAAAAATAGTTTTTGTGACGGCATCAGGCACAGCTGTTGAAATTTATGAGGTAATAACAAAAATCAACATAAACATTACACCGGTAATAATTTCTAGGAAGATAAACAACTAATTTATAATTTTGTTTCGTTATCAATCCAAATACGTTCTTCCTCTGCGCAGAAAACATCCCCACCTATCACTTGTATGCAACACTAGTTCTGTTTTTTGCAGCGTAATTATATTAAACTAATAATTAGAACACGGCTTATCAGTGCATCTGTACTATATTCCTCTTTAGTTGATGATTAGAAATAATTATATATGAATAAATCTTTGCAAAATTTATTTTCATTTTTCTCTACACGTCATTTTAATTTTCTATTTAAATAGGTTAAAATATTCAGGTATGTTGGAGGGCGGCAAATTGAAGCACCGCCCCGAGTGGCACAAACTCTAGCTATGCCACTGCTTTCAGCAAATCCTTTTTGCCATTTTTTTTTTTTGAGATTTTCTAAATGAACAATAAACCGTTTATTTCCCTAGAAGAGCAATTTTAGTATATTTTATAGATTTCTGGATTTTTCTAAGAGTTTTTTTGGAACTTTGAAATTCTGATCCTTTATTAAATGGTATTATCAAGTGTCCTCACCAGAGATTTCTGTACATCAAGTGAATCGTGCATCATGGCCAGCTTAGCAGAAGAGGACCGTGAGCCTAATAATACTGATGTGACGAGCAGCCTGACAGCCCAAGGACCATGTAGTGTTTGAATGGAAATAAGGAAAAAATCCCAAATGGTTCAATTGTTAACTCCAAATCAGCTTCTTTATATATAATGGCTGTTTTATGTTCAACAATAGCATCCAAAAGTGTTAATATGGGACATTAAATTGGTATTACATTCTAAATGCCTTTTTCCAGGAGGGCCCCTAACTCCACTGCTACGATGGCCCATGGAATTTGCACTCTGCTAATTGTAACATCCTAACTTCGAAACCTCTGTCTTTCTTATTTTCAGTTAATGGTCGTTGGTACCGATTATAACAAGCAGTCTCTTGACTTTAATGGGATCAGCATCTCTCACTATTATTATTATTGTGAATTTCCCCTTGGGATTAATAAAGTATCTATCTATCTATCTATCTATCTATCTATCTATCTATCTATCTATCTATCTATCTATCTATCTATCTATCTATCTATCTATCTATCTATCTATTCATTCTACCCAAAAGACGAGAGTAGGACCAGGAGATGAAACACAGTCAAAAACTAGAAATGAGTCAAAACCTTAAAGATGCAACTTTTTTCGTACCAAAACATAATCACGAATTACTCGTAGCAAACTAATTTTTTTAGTTACAGGGCTCCTAAACTGTGGAATGGTCAGCCTGCTACTATAAGAGATGCCAATTCAGTCTCAGCTTTCAAATCCCTTTCTTAAATTCTTAAAGATGCAACTTTTTTCGTACCAAAGCACAATCACGAATTACTCGTAGAAATCAAATTTAGAGAGAAAACAGAAAGATAAGAAGCCATTCCTTAAAGAAGATAATACGCATGGTAGAGTTTGTATGCAAATCATGGATACGGACAAATCTTTGTGTCAAATTTAAAATGTCACGTTGATGATGTCTAAAACAGTGGCTCATGGCAACGAGGAGCAACATGCCGGCAATGGTGTCGCGCAAATACGAAACAAAATAATGTTGTGGCACCGTGAATTAATTAATCATTATATTCCTGAAACAAATAGAATAAGTAAAGTAAAAGAAGGGTAAGCAAAAGGAGATTAATAGGACACATGATTGAAGTGTTTAAAATTCTGAAGGGAATTAGTCCAGTGGATTGAGACTGACTTTAAAATGAGTCCATCAAGAACACGGGGACACAATTGGACACTTGTTAAGGGCAAATTTTGCACACACATTAGGAGGTTTTTCCTCACACTTAGAAATACAGACACGTGGAGTAAGTAGTGTGGTAGACAGTAGGACTGTAGGGACTTTCAAAACTCATCTGGATTTTATTTTACAAGATTCAAGTGGATAGGACTGGCCAGCTTTGTTGGACTGAATGGCCTGTACTCATCCAGATTGTTTTAATGTTCTAAAGGGCACCAATCCATCACCCACATTCACTGTCACACAGGGACCAAAGTGAAATTGCCAGCTAACCAAACCTGCACCACTTTAGGGATGTGGGAGGAAAATTGAAGTACCTGGAGAAAAATACACGTAGAAACAAGAAGAATGTCCAAACAGCACATATCTGACATTAAGAGTGGTGTCCAGCAGGGGTCAGTGTTGAGCCCACTGCTGTTTTGAATCTACATAAACAATCTGGATAAGAATATAAAGAACAAGCTAAGTTAAATTTGAAGATGATACCAAGCTAGGTGGATTAGCAGACAATATCAAATTGATTGAATCATTAGAGAGAGACTTGGACAGCAGGCTTGGGCAGATTTGTGGCAGATGAAATTTGATACAAGTCAATATAAAGTGTTACGCATAGGAAGTAAAAATGGGAGGTCTGAAAATCAAAAAGTCCACCTTATGAGAAGGATTTAGGAGTCGTAGTGGACTATCAATTAGCAGACAGTGTTCAGATGCCATTAGGCATTAGGCTAACAGAATGTCCGGTTATATAGCGCCCTGATGTGTGCAGTACAAGTCCAAGGAGGATCTGCTGAAGCTTTAGAACACACTGGTGAGGCCTCCTCTTGAGAACTGTGTGGAGGTTTGGTCTCCAAAAAAAGGGACATAGCAGCACTAGAAAAAGTACAGAGAAGAGTGACGATGCTGATTCCAGGGCTACAGGGGATGAGTTATGAGGAAAGAATAAAAGAGCTGAGCCTTTAGAGTTTAGGAAAAGAAGATGAAGAGGTGACCTGATTGAAGTGTTTAAAATTATGAAGGGAAATAGTCCAGTTGATCAAGGCCATTAATTTAAAATGTTAAGTTATATAGATTCCGAATGTCAGGTTATATAGCGCTATGATGTGTGTAGTTCAAGTCCAAGGAGGTTCTGCTCACATTGGTGAGGCCTCATCTGGAGTCCAGAGGGCAGGTTTGGTCTCCAGAAAAAAACATAACAGCACCAGAGAAAGTGCAGAGAAGATGGACAAGGCTGATTCCAGGGCTACAGGGGATGAATTATGAAAAAAAATTAAACAAGCTGAGCCTTTTTAGTTTAATCATAGAAAGGTAAAGAGAAGTCATGAGTGGAAATGGTGCAGTGGAGTGAGACGGGGACTTTAAAATAAGTTCATCAAGAACACGGGGACACAGTTGGAAACTTAAGGGTACATTTCACACAAGCATTAGGTTGGTTCTTCTTTAAACAGAGAACCACAGACATCTGGAATAAACAACTGAATAGCGTGGTAGACAGTAGTCAAATCTCGATTGGATAAGACTGGCAAGCTTTATAATAATAATAATAATAATAATAGTAAATAATGCATTTTATTTATAGGACACTTTACATTAGTAGCAAATCTCAAAGTGCTACATAAAAAGTACGAGCTTTGTTGGGCTGAATGGCCTGTTCTCGCCCAGATTGTTCTAATGAAATATTGTATTGCAAGGAAACAATACAGAAAACGTCTATAGAAAATGCAACCCATATTCCCACGCACATTTCCGTTCAAAAAATGTATTTCAAGAGGGGGAAAAATAAATCTCAAAGGTAACAAATCACAACAATCATGAGTTCAGTCCTTGCTGGCAGCACCTTTACTTCTGCATCACCAAAGCTAAGGATCAAGAAATGCGGATTTTTCCCCAATCTGGGTTCCCAGCTCTCTATCTAAACTGTTGCTTCGCAGCATGTGAACTTGTCAGGCGTCCGTCTTAAACACCCTTTGTCTCCACATGCATCGCACTGCCCGTGTCTACACATTTATCTCACAGGCGACACGACGCATTAACACTTTCAAGGAACCGATGGAAGGCGAGGTGGGGCCTCTCATGCATGTAACCGGCACAAAAAGCCGCAGTTCCTGCTCTCAGAATGGCATCCCAGAGAAACGTCGGGGAGTCCAGGGCGATAATGAAATTCAATTTATCCTCAACACAAGCCTTATCTAGCCGGCGTTAAAAAAGTGAGCTTCAGTGTTGTTATAAAATTTCATCGAAAATGTAATTTTAGCCTTATTCTGGGTCTCTCTGTGTCAGAGTACTCTGATGAAATTTCATCTGAGGCTGCCTTCATAACTATCTTTTGGTCTTTGTGATTTATGGCAGCCTGTTAGAATTCCATCTGAGTTCAGCCTTTAGCCTACTGCAGGTCTGAATGACTTGAAGCCGTACAATGATGAAAGTCCATCTGCCTTCAGCCTTTACACTTGCCTGGGGCGTCGGTGAGTTATAGTTTTCATCTAAACCCTGCCTTATGCTCGTTACGCACCCTTGTTGGTATAAAAGCACAGACGGCTGTCCACCCAGCCTTTACTGTTTCGGCAAAGAGCTCAAATCATTCCTTCCTGAGAGATACTCTATTAAAGATCGCTAAACGGATGGAAGCTGCTCTCTGTAAGTGAAATGCACTCTTAGAGTTATAAACAACAGGCAGCAGATCACAGAGCTCTTGAAATCGTGGCACAGAGTGATCACGCAGGGTCTTTGGGCTCGGCGGGCCTGCTTCTCAGGGTCCTTTGTGCTCTACGGCACTCTGGGCTAGAAAGACGGAGCATCAAAAGTCAGTCTCGGGAGATGCTACAAGTGCAGTTTGTACAGGGAAAAAAAAGAGGCTTCGGCTGCAGGCAGAGGCTTAAGTTAAGAAACAGAAACCCTTTCTAGACCATTCCTCTAGATCTGAGTACATTCGCTTAATACAATACAATTTATTTTTTGTATAGCCCCAAAATCACACAAGGAGTGCCACAATGGGCTTTAACAGGCCCTGCCTCTTGACAGCTCCCCAGCCTGGACTATCTAAGAAGACAAGGAACAACTCCTTGTAGGGAAAAAAATGGAAGAATCCTCGGGAAAGGCAGCTCAAAGAGAGACGTCTTTCCAGGTAGGTTGGGCGTGCAGTGGGTGTCAAAGATCAATATAATACAATACAATACACAGAACAGAACAAATCCTCAATACAGTATCAAAATAAAAATGGAGTAGAATTTAACAGTAGATGATATCACAGAATATAATTTGGATTTGTTCAGAGTCCTGGAGACCTCATTCATCAAGCTGCCTCCCCCATTTGGCCATTCCAAGGCTGAAATAGCGCTAATCTGATGAAAGGACCTCTCTTTCCCACAATACCTGCAATCCTCCATTAGGGATGACTTTACCTTAATCAGGCAAAACAACTTGACAGGTGGGCCGTGGCACCAAGTGCCACATTTGAGTACCAAGAAGAGAAACATAATAGGTGAGATTTAGTAACAAATTCTAACTATCATGTTACTTATGTTTTAGTTCTAATGACTAACAACAGAGATGCAGTCTGCACAGTTAATTAGCAGCTCTAGTCAGGGTGTGCTAAACCGAAGTCGTGAGATTTGAAAGCTGAGACCGAAGGGGCATCTCTTATAGTAGTAGGCAGACCACTCCACAGTTTAGGGACCCTGTAACTAAAAGGTCGACCTCCCACTGTTATTTTATTAATTCTTGGAATCATAAGCAGACCGACATCTTGAGATCTTAATGTGCGCTCTGGTTTGTAAGTAATGATAAATTCAGACAAGTAAGCTTAAGCAAAGGTGCAACCAAAAATCCGCCTACAAAGCAACAGTGGACAGGTTAGGCTCCTCGTACCCACCACATACCTCACAGCGGTCTGACTTCAAGACATCTAGTAGTCGTACCGAGAATAAACCAGGATGAGTGAGAGGGACACAAACAGGATGGTTCAAAGCTAGACAAGGTGATATCCAAAAAAATATAAACCCATAGTGACACAAGTTGAAGCAAAATCTCACAAGTGAGTCCATCAATTCACTGTTCTAAAGTGTATGAATAAAAATGATCAAATAAAGAAATGAAAAAAAAAATTCTCCATAATTCCAGTTCCTTCTTCCTTTTCCAGGCTACTCAAAGGGAACCAAGAACTTTCTCCAAAGCAAAGAGATAAACCTAATTAAACTAAAGCTCTAGGGGATAATTAAAAGTAACGCACACCTCCTTCTATCCTTACATTGAGAGGCTGGTCCTGGACTATGAGTCCTCTTCTGGTAATCCACCTGGACCCACTGAAGTTCGCCTATTGGACCAAAACTGGAATGGAGGATGCAATTAACTGTCTGCTCCACAAGGCTCATCCTCACCTGGACAAAGCTGGCAGCCCTGTGAGGATTCTGTTTTGATTTCTCCAGTGCCTTCAGTACCATCCAGCCACCCCTGTTAAGGGGGTCAGATCAAAGATATGCAGGTGGATAAGCCTATGGTGGCCTGAATAATGGACTATCTGTGGGGCAGACCACCATTTGTGAGATTCAAGGACTGTATCTGTGATACGAATGTGAGCACAACATGGAACAGGCCTGTCTCCTTATCTTCTCCCTCTGTACACCTCCATTTATAAATATAACAGCAGGTCATGTCACTTGAAGAAATCATCTCATGATTCTACACATATTGGGTGTATTCTTAAGGGGGATGAAACAGAGGAGACAAGTCAGGTGGAGAACTTTGTTTCTTGGTGCAAAGAGAATTGTCTGCAATTTAACATCAGCAACACCAAGGAAATGAATGCTTATTGACTTTCAATAAGCGCTGCTACAAGTACTTGGGGGTCCACATCAATGACAGGTTGGATTGGTCATGTAACACAGAGGAACTACATAAGAAAGGGCTGAGCAGGCTCTTATCTTAGGAGTCCACATGCCTTTAAAGTGGGTAGTGAAATACTTCACATCTTCTACAACTCTGTGGTGGCCAGTGCGATTTTCAATGCCGTGGTATGTTGGGCTGATAACTTCACTTCAAGAGAGGCCCACCAAATCAACAAGCTAATTAAAAGACATTGTTTACACATGTCTTTAACAACTATTATCATACACTGATAATTTCTGTATTATCTATATCTTTTATTTATTTATTTATTTTTTAATTTTTTTATTATATTACTTATCTATTAACTATATTTATGTATCTAGATTGCAAATGCCATACATTGCATCAATGTTCATATTGCTTACTACACATCAATACACGTCAATATTGCTGCTACTTCTTTGTCTTGTCTTTGCACAATTTCTTGTCTTGTTTGTGTTTTAATTTAAAATTTTAATTCTATTTTTGATTTATTTTGAATTTATTATTTGCACTTCATGTTGTTACACTATGGACCCTGAGCTTTGCAATTTCTTCTGTCTGTAGACTTGTATATGGTTGAGGTGACAATTGGGTTCACTTTAATTTTGACTTTGACTAAAAGGGCAGGCCTAGTTATGGGAAACACACTGGACCCCCAGAGGTAGTGGGGATGTTGAGAATGAAAACAAAACTGAGTGCCATTATGAACAATGATGTACATCTTCTCTGTGATACAGTAACACTGAGGACATTCAGCCGATGAATTAGTCAGCCGAAGTGTGACAAGAAACGTGACTGAGGGTTCTTTATACCAACAGCAATATGTCTGAATAAGGCCTTCCTGGAAATGGGAGAGCCAAGTCAGAGATTTTCTTTCTTTTTAATTTTCTTACTTTTTAGTCATTCTGGTGTGTGTTCAGACCATTCTATCCTATCTATCTATCTATCTATCTATCTATCTATCTATCTATCTATCTATCTATCTATCTATCTATCTATCTATCTATCTGTTATATAGTGCCTTTCATTATCTATCTGTTATATAGTGCCTTTCATTATCTATCTATCGATCTGTTATATAGTGCCTTTCATTATCTATCTGTTAGATAGATAGATAATGAAAGGCACTATATATCTATCATATTGTGCCTTTCATTATCTATTGATCTGTTTATCTATCTATCATGTAGTGCCTTTCATTATCTATCTATCTATCGATCTGTTATATAGTGCCTTTCATTATCTATTTGTTAGATAGTGCCTTTCATTATCTATCTATCGATCTGTTATATAGTGCCTCTCATTATCTATCTATCTATCTATCATATAGTGCCTTTCATTATCTATCTATCGATCGATCTGTTATATAGTGCCTTTCATTATCTATCTGTTATATAGTGCCTTTCATTATCTATCTATGCTGCTCAGAAGGACTTTAGTGCTCACTCCACTACTGACAGACCTGCTAACATCCTGGCATTCATCGTCCTGTTTAATTCGCCTTTATATGATTAGGTCCTCGACTCCCACCAGATGCCTCATTAAGCACCTCCACGTTACCTTGCGCACCTTCACAGACCTGCTGTAATCTAGAATTTCTTCAGATCCATGACTAATGCTTGTGTGTGTGTGTGTACAGTCTCAGCCACAGCCACCTCAACTTCCATTATTCTCCAATAAGTAAGGTCACTCCTCTCTTTCGGGACACATTCTAACAGCTTTGATAACCTTTATTTCCTTTCTCGTAACTCTCTTCCTGGTTCCAGGATGCCTTATCCACATCCAGGCTTGGTGGAGTTATGCAACACTCCTCCACTTGCCCCTACACAGCCACAGCTATGTTGGGCTGAATGGCCTGTTCTCATCCAGATTGTTCTAATGCTCTAAAGGGCACCAATCCATCACCCACATTCACTGTCACACAGGGAGCAATGTGATATTATCAGTTAACCAGACCAACACCTGTTTAGGGATGTGGGAGGAAAATTGGGGTACCTGAAGAAAAATACACACGGAAACAAGAAGAATAGCCAAACTGCACACATCTGAAGGTAATCGGTGATGAACGTCCATCTGCCATCTGCAGCAGGCTAAACACTCCACAGAAACTGGGCATTGGATTAAACCCAAAGATGCAGGAATCATCAGGTGGCAGTGTTGCCCACAGAGCCACCATGAGCCCACTTTACAGATGTAGTTAAAGAAATTTGTCAGAATGCCTATAAAAAGTATTTACCCCCTTGGAAGTTTTCTTATTTTAATGTTGTACAACCTTGAAGCAGTGTGTATTTAATTTGATTTAATATTGACTTTCATGTCAAATTGAAAACAGATCTCTAATTACAAATTACAAATATAATGCCAACTGGCTGTGCCACCCAGATAGGTAAGAAATCTAAGCAATCAACGTACACCTTGGTGTTAACGTCTGCATAATTGATAAGAATTAATTTAATTTGTTATTCCAACAGAGGGCACATCCCAAACTGAACTGATACAGACGGCGATTTGTTGTGCATTTATGTACATCAAGACTTGTGTGAAAATCCCAAGGGAGAAGAACGCCGGTGTATTGTCTTTCATTAAACCCACAGGTATTGTTGCATTACACCAGAACAATGACAGATAGGGTGTCATGTCTTATCACCTCTGCACATTAAAGGTGACAACCCTAAATACAAGAGCGCATACAAACTCTACACCACGGGTGTCAAACTCCGCTCCTGGTGGGCCGCAGTGGCTGCAGGTTTTCATTCTAACCATCTTCTTCATTAGTGACCGGTTTTGGCTGCTAATTAACTTCTTTTGCTTTAGTTTTAATTGACGTGACTCAGGCCCCACAAAACAAGCCGCCACATGACCAGCTCACCTGTGCCCATCACACAATATCGGAAAATAAAGAAAGGTGATGTCTCAGTGAGGATGATCTCTCAGGTCACCAAAACATCCTGACAAAAACAGAAAAGTCAACAGTTTTGGAAATGTCTGCTGTGGCAGAATGAGAGCAGCAACAGGCCATGGAATTAAATAACTGGGTTTAAGTAGCAGCAAGAATCGGCTTCTCGTTAAAAGATTGGCTGGAGTGAAATTGGTTAGAATTTGAAATCCCAGTTCAGATGCTCATCTGTTGGCTCGTTTCACGTCTCATTTCTATTTGGCTAGCATTTAATGAAGAAAGGAATCAATTCAGAGGACTGAATCCTTAAAAACAGGGCTATTTAAATGAAGGGAAAAGGAGTTAATTAGCAGCGAAAACTGCTCACTGATTAGGAAAAGGGTCAGAATGAAAACCTGCAGCCACTGCGGCCCTCCAGCACCGGAGTTCGACACTCCTGCTCTACACAGACAATTCAACCCCAGGTGCCTTTAACCATGAGACTTTGCTCCATTGAAATACACATATTTGTAAATGTCTTAATTTGCTATATTTGAGATTTATAATGATTGCAAGAAGCAGCTAACGGAATAAGCAGCTCAGGTCAAGGCTGCTGTCCAGACGGCTATAAAGGCAGGTGTGAGATGCATCTGAGGCAGTGATGGGGTCCTCGAAAAAAATTTGACAAGAGAAGGTGTGAAAGTTCCTTTCGTTATATCGTAGACACCATTTATTTAGCATTTAGGGATTCTGAGAACACTAAAGCACTGAAGTCGCTGCACAGCCACTATGCTTTCTGGTCCACTCTGGGCGTATGAGTGATGCAAGAAGGTAAGAAATGTAACATGAAGACTTTAGAGCTGCGCAGACTACCTGAAGAGGACGCGAATCCCAAAGGAGTTTGTTAATAAGTCGGCCCAGAGCGTGGCATACAGCCCTGGGGAGCCCTGCGGCCATTTTTTATGCGCACTCTCAGCCCATAAGGGGCCTGCACTGTTGGCCCTCTGGAAACACCTCATTAGCAGTTTCGTCATGCAGTCCCTCTGTGGTATGATGCTTTATTATCAGTTTTATTATCGGCATTTAGAAATAATAAAAGAAAAAATAAAAACAAATAAATTTGCTGAGCCGTGGAATACCTCCGATGGTTATTGACACATATAAACTGACTTTTATATTATTTTATTATTAGTAATGAAACCTGTCTTTGCAAGATGGTATGCTTCATTGCTTCATTTATCTCTTTTTCAGAAAGTTTTCTTCAGGCTTGAATAAAAAGCTTTGGGCAATCACAATGAAAACTGACACTGGCTGGCTTTAGATGTCATGGCCTGTGAATTTGATACAGTAAGCTCTTCCTGAAGGAGCTAAGGCATTACACACACACACCCCTAAAAAGTCCCATTGCTGATTATAGACATACAATAAACGTTTTTGTCTTTGTAGGGAGCACATCCCTGTTAGTTTTGATTGGCGAATTTCAACAAAGTCTATTCACTGAGTATTTTCCTGGAAATTCCAAGTGTGGCTAGTTTAGACAATTCTTTAGTTTTCTTTTTTTCCAGCTCCCCATGATGCTTTGCAAGGTCAGTAAGACATCACAGAACTGTAGCAGCCATACTGGATGGGGATGGGGATGTCCGTACCAGATTGTGTCTGTATACTGTGAGCGCACTCCACGTCACGTTTAGCGCTGCTGCTCGCTCGGCTTGTTTCATGCATACTTGATGCCACTACCCGAGGGGTATTCTGACCGGTTTTTCACCCTGTATTTGTGGCCCTCTCCCTCTTTCTCAGATCCCTAAAATATTACATATTGTATTGTCTTTTACAGTCCGACAACAATTTCCTTTACATCACTGCAGGGCCTGCATGTGACCGTCCTGAGGCCTGGGCTGACGATGACACATTTCTGATGTCCATTTGATCCATGGAAGTCTGAATATAAGAGAACATGAACATCATTAAGTGTGTGGAAATAACTGCTCTATAATCTGAAGGACTTGTGTTATAGTTAGGTGGATCTGATATCTGTGCAACAACGGAAACCCACCATTATCAGGGCCGTCATTATGGTTATTAGGCTTATCCTCAGATTGGCTCATTTTTTCCATTTTTCCTTCTTGAGCTCCCAGCTATTGAGACCAACTTGTCTGCTCTGATCTGTCAGATTGAATCCTTTGATTCGTTTCCAGGCTTCGGTACGGACTGTGCAATGGCATCGGTTACCTCTTCTCACAAACACTTTTTAGACTTGCTATTTATATTTTATAAAAACATCTCTCAATGTATCTGTTTTTATAATTATATACATGTGAAATTACACACTTGATACAGAGGTTTTACTTCAATGGTAAATTTTATGGTACTTTGTAAAAGTAATCAAACGTGTGGAAAGTTTTCAAATCCTATTATTTTACAATTACAGTTCAGTTCAATTCCATTTACTCCGGCGCAGTGCTCTTTACTGAGGAAAGACTTGGCGCACATACTCATCTGTACAGCTATAATGCATTACCAGTATCATTTTAAAGATTAGAACATGAAGGTAACTGTAACGGTAAATATCAGTGATCAACATATGCAGACTGCCATTAACATAATTAGACATCGATAACTCCTGTTAGCAGCATCTCGGGATCACAAAACACAACACAATTCCGATGGCTAGTAATGAACGAAAGAGGACATTGTTTGATTAACTTGCATTTTCATCAGACTGATCGAAAAATTTATTTTGCAGCCAATTTCACAATTGCAAAATGTTTTTTTGGGGGGATTTCAGATTTTGTGTTGGGGTTACAAAACAAGCAGTGCTGCTCTCCGAGGCCTTGTCCACACTTTCCTGTTTACCTGCATTCCATTTAACATCTGCGTAAAGCAGACAATCCGCCCCCCATTGACCAAATCCATTTAATTTATGCCTCTTGTTTGCACATTGTTACAGTTTATAAAAGTATAACCTACAGTTTATTTTCTACATGAAGACACACTTAAACACACCATCATCAACATAATAAAGTGTACCAAATACCAAAAATACTTTACAGGAAAACACACTACAAAGTGTTATCGTGGGTTTTTGATTTGTTTTTGGATTCCTCATTTCTGGATTACAGGCTTATCTTAGCCTTGGGTATCCTTTCAAGTTAAACCCCTTTTGTTTTCACCTTCCTTTGACATTTCTGTTCTTCTTTTGTTTATTTAGTATGTTCATTGAATTCTAAGACCAGGTTTAAATTGACTAACATTGTATAACACGATAAGCATCCTTTCCCCCTTGTTGACCATATCAACTCTCTAGCTACTGCATCATCCGATCCCCAAGAGAGGGTCATCACAGAAGGTGGCTCAGTGGCTATGAATCTGTGCTGGTTATCTGGAAGGTTCTTGTTACTGCCAAAAGGGTTTCTACTCTGTTGAGCCCTTAACCTGAAAATTGCTCCAGGGGTGCTGTACAATGGCTGACCCTGTGCTCCAACCCCTGAAGGTCACGCAAAAAAGACAATTTCCCCTTTGGCAATTAACAAAGTCTATCAAATCTCAGTTATGGCAAAGTTCTCCATTTTCCTTTTTCCTTCAGCCACATCCATCACAGGCAAATGGACAAGAATCTGCTGAGCAGCAAGCACATGTCTCCTTTGGGCTCCTTCACTTGTTCCTTGTAGCTCCTGTCTTGCAGTCTACTTGCTCGTCTAGTGCTGTTAAATATGGAAGACAAGACTGCATACAGTGTTATGGATGAGGCCTCCTAAGTCTGTTGGAAATGTTCTTTGTTTTCTGGGAGAGGAACCCTAGAAATGGGGCTGCCATTATGTCACTACTGAGTGCCTACAAGACTCGAGGAGTTGGGGTGTACTCACACTAGCAATTTGCTCCGTGTCCAAGCACGTTTGCCCGCAAGTAACCCCCCAAAGTCCAGTTAATTTGACTAGTGTGATTCCTCCATTCTGGGCGTACTGTACTGTGCCCTGGCCTGCTTGGAAGAGGTGTGCCCAGGTATGGTTCAGTAGGATTCAGGAACAGTGTGATCGCTCAACCTGCCCAAGCATGGAAAACAGACATGACGTCAATACCATTCGAGTTAAAAAACGGTTTTTATTTTCACCTTACAGATGAATGTGATTTGCAGTTGGCAAGAAAAGTTGCAAATTCTTCCCTTAACCTCATTTGTCTCCATCAAAATCTTCTCGTACATGCAGCATTATTAACAGCTAAATGCTGCTTTGCACACTCAATAACTCTGTAACAGGTCTGAGCGTAATTCCACCCTACACGACTTCAGGACAACCGCAAAATAAGTCAAATCGTTTTGACATGCGTGCCGTCACTCTGCGTTCCGATCTTGTTTTGGCTTTACATGAAGTCGCATTGTCATGACCCAGAATGTTAAGTACAGTGTGAGTGCAGACCAGTGGAGGAGTATGGGTGGGGGGGGTTTGGGCAATCGCTCTTGAGCACAGTACGGAACAAACAAGCCCAGTGTGAGTAGACCCTAAGTCCCACAGAAGTTCGCTGAGGATTGTCCTGTCCTTATCTTTAAGGATCATCTCCCTGGACTTGGACTCAGTACTGTGGAGGCAACCCAACATGCTACTAGAACTCTTAATCGCTTCTATTGCCAGTCAGCAGACAGGGGTTCATATATCATCTCATAATCTGAGAGATGCAAAACTTTATATTAAATACAGTCTTTTACAATCTGAATTCTCTATGTTGACTTTAATCCTTTTCATTTAGAAATGACTGCAGCCCTGTCGTTTAAACAGCAGGTCATGTAGCCAGTGTGGGCTTCATATGTAATAAATATATGATGTTTAAAAAATAAAGTATATATACAAATACCCCATTATAAAAGGTCAGGCCCCCAATGAGGGAATAATCTACTGTATGTTTATTGTATTGGTTGTGACTTGAGTGATCTGCCAGCACACCATTAACGATGACTGCTGCCCTTTCAAAGGAATGTTGAGGAGATGCTGTCATCTTGTTAAAAGGCGGGACTGAAGTGCAGTGGAGGGGAGGGGCCTATATAGCGGGCTGATGGGTGGGCATGTGGGCGGAGTCACATCAGGGTCAGAGATTTTCATCCAGGTCAGTAATTCCCAGGCAGACCTTCAAACCCCTCCTGTGTTCCCTTAAATGTAGTCCCCCTAAATGTAGTCCCCTTCGGCTCATCCGAATGGTGGCAAACGAGCACTACAGAGGAAATAGGACACATTATTGGACTTGTTTTTTTTTTTTTTTTTAATGTGCTTTAAAAATGGAAAAGCGCAATAAAAGTATAACATCTTTATATTTATGAACAGCTCATGGATGACACATATTTTAATCTCTCATGTATATTCCCAAGCAGAGTATAGCATAAAGCTACACACCATCCATCAATAAATGCAGCATGCAATATGCGGAAATGAGTGCAGTGACAATCTGCACACAGAATACAGATTTTCAGGTTTTGTTAATAACGTTTCTAAGAAAACCAAGCCACAATGATAAAAAGTTGGGGCACCGGGTGGTGAACCTCCATATAACTGGCAAGTGTTCTTCCAAATAAACAAAAAACAATGAGTAATGTCTGAACAGATGCAAGTCTACTGACTGATGTCTTTTTAGGTGGTCCTGTGAGGAATGGGCAAGTCTGTTGATGAAAGTGGAAGTGACTTCCTATATTCTCAAGCCATTGATCTATTCTGAGGGCAACAAAGGGGAAGAAGATGTGAACAATTGTGTCAATATCCGACACAGAGTGGAATTACTATTAACAAAGAATTCCTGAAGATGTCACCCATTCACGTGTGTGCGACACCATATTACTACATTCGTTTTCGTACTACATTACGGCGTGCAAGCACGAGTGCTATTTCCTCCATCTCCATTACTTGCAAACTTCAGACATTTTTGGTGTTTATTTATCATCGTCATTTTTTACAGATCTAGAGAAACTGCTTCTTCTTTCTTCTTCTTGTTTTGGCTGCTCCCGTTAGGGGTTGCCACAGCAGATCATCTTCTTCCATATCTTCCTGTCCTCTCCATCTTGCTCTGTCACGCCCATCACCTGCATTTCCTCTCTCACCACATCCATAAACCTTCTCTTAGGCCTTCCTCTCCTCCGCTTGCCTGGCAGCTCTATCCTTAGCACCCTTCTCTCATTATACCCAGCATCTCTCCTCTGCACATATCCAAACCAATGCAATCTCGCTGTGATGATGCGGCTTCGCTGCATGCTCCCATCTTGCCCATCCACCCTTCTGCTGGTCACTCCCGCTCCTCAGTATGCTCAGAGGGAGCGACCACTACCAACTGCCCTAGGTGTTGGCCAAGCACCCCTGCTAGGGCTCACTGTCCAGCTGCCTGCCTGTGAGCCCTCACTCGCTCTCTCGCTCACACCGGCTCTTTCTCTCTTCTCGCTGCTTCCTGCAACCATTTCTTTTACCTTCCCTTTCTTCCTCCTCCTCAGCCGCCTCATGCTTCTATTTTTGAAGAGGACGTGGCAGCTGTGGCAAATCAGCAGCCCCGGGAACAATCATGGATGTGGACGGTTTCTCACCTGTGCACTTAGGTGAGAAACGGCCACATCACAAATCATCCCAGGAAGCACTTCAGCCACACAACCACCACGCCACCTAGCTAAGCCGCGAGTGCGGTGATTATTTATTTAAAACTGGTCTTTTGGATGGGAGATGTGGACTCGGTATACCACACTCGCCTTCTGACTTTGTCTTCCAACCGTCCAACTTGTGCCAACCCTCTAATATACTCTTTTCTAAACCTCTTGATACAGAAAAATAAATCTTAATGAAGACAGTGTGTGTTTTATCTTGGTAGAGTAATATATATATTGCTCTACTTTCCCCTATTGTATTATTAATATGTAGCCTTAGAATGCCTAATCTCACAGACTAACCACTGTTTATAAGGTAGATAGATAGATAGATAGATAGATAGATAGATAGATAGATAGATAGATAGATAGATAGATAGATAGATACTTTATTAATCCCAAGGGGAAATTCACAAATTTCACAAGGTATTATTCTATATAACTTCTCCCCACCTTCCCTTCTATATCTATAACCTCAGGCAATTAGATGTAGTAAAAAGACAAGCAGGAGTTGAGTTACATATAAAATAATATATTATTGATAATATTCATAAATAATAATAATATGCAAAGTACATTTGAATATTGGCAACCATACAACCTAATTAAATGGTGATGTGTAGCTCAGGCGGCACATAGACTTGTAGTTACTTAAAATGTCTGTAGTTAAGGCATCATTGGTGCTCAGCTTTCTTCAGAACAGGCCTCAAGCCCTTCTCAATATGTCTGCTGAATTGTGCTCTTCATTGTGCTGTTCTTGTCAGTTCATGGTGTGATGGTCTTCATCAGTTGTTAACGAGAGAGCGAGAGAATGTGGTTGAGCAAGCAAATTTATGGGTTTTCTGTCCAACCCCTACAGCCAATAGGGCATCATGGTACTTGGCCTCTGAGACAAGCCAATTTCAAACAGCCATACCTCAGACCAATGGGGGAAATAGAAAATCTTAACACTTACCACCCCCCCAAGACCATATGTTAAGCTAACCTGGATTACTCGCGGGTGTTGAAAGACTTTAGCAGAAAAATACTCATCAAACTAGTTTAAGACACATCCCCCAAATCCTGTTGTAAAATTAGTCGTAAACAGGGGGGAACACGAATGCCTCTCACCAAAGTAACACTAAATTACATTGCTTTGCCTAAATTACAAATAAAGAAATACAAAATATGTATCAAGTTATATGCAAAATCTCACATCACAACAGTGTGTTTACCCAAAATGTTGCATATAAGGAAGTGTTTTCGACTTAAATGTGTTGTTAAATTCAATAAGGAGTTACATTAGTATACTCGTATCTACGATAAGAATTAAAGCATATGTAATGGGCTGGAATTCAGTGTTTTATAGAAAATTACACTAAGCAACACACAAAAATGTAATCTACTGTATACTAATAAAAGGCAAAGCCCTCACTCACTCACTCACTCACTCACTCATCACTAATTCTCCAACTTCCCGTGCAGGCTCATTCCTTACAGCTTACTTGCAAAAGTTGGGCAGGTTTCATTTTGAAATTGTACGTGTAATGGTCATAACTAGAACCTATTTTTCTCCATATACTGTAATGGACGTTAGCTCGATGGCCGTTGGGGGCTTTGCTGCATGTGACATCATCACGCCTCTCACGTGATCATGTGAACTGACTGTGACCACAGTACGTAGAAAAGAAGGAAGAGCTCCCAATGAGCGCTGAAGAAAAACGCAGAATACTTTATTTGTGAGATACAAGTTTAATGAGAAGACACAAGGTATAAATGAGACTTTGGATCACTTTGTAACGGAGTTAAAATTGCTGTAGCGAGAAACTTTTAAGTGCCGGGTCTTAGCTAACATTAAATAAAGCCGTGGACATTGCGAGATCGCACGAGATAGCACAGGCACAGCTCAGAAGCTTCGATGCATGTACTCCGAGCGGCTCACGTGAACTGACTATGAACGCAGTACGCAGAGAAAGCAAGACCTCTAAAGAGCGCAGAGACTTTTGATCACATGAACGTGTCTGCAAAAAGTGTTGTTTCCTGCACTGCAAAAATACTACAAAAGTCGGGCAGCCGGCGCGTGCACATGCATAGCTGTGCCGGCCTTTGAGACGCTGACTGCGCTTCTGCCTTAAGTGAAAGTAAACACTTCTGTAAACATGGGATCCCATTTCTAGACCACGGCAAACTAATATTAAGGCGCTTCGCACTTTCTTTTACACGTATACGATTATGAGGTCGTCAGGTCAAATTATGAAGACACGCACAGGAGTGGAGGACCGACAGTGCCATCCCGGCCAGGGCCGTCTCTCCAGTCTACATGAGACCCACCGCGACGCTCATATCGTCAGTGAAGACCCCTCTCTACACTATATAAAAGAAAAAGTCCTTTCCTTTTTTACACCTTTTTTCCTTTTATCCCAAACCAAAGCCTTTCTCTCTTGACAATGCAGAGGACACAAAACTAATTTTCTTTAATTGCTGGTAATGCTGGTAAGGCACATTACCAGAGGCAGAAATTTGGACGTTCACACAGAAAATGTAATTTCTATACCACAGCCGTCGTGTAGCGCTTTTCAAAATGGATCTACTACCGAGAGATGATCCATATACATTTTAGCTGCTGTTAGTACTACTTACCTGTTGTGTTACACAGTCTTTAAAATGTAGTTTATCCGAAACCACTCCAGTAGTGCTCAATGTAGCTTTACTTCTTAAAACGTTAATGTTTTACTGTTGAATAACTTATAAACTACATTTTATTTTTTTCCCTTGCACTCAGTGACCAAAGCTATACACACACATATAGACACATACATATATATACACATATATATACCTGTGTGTATGTATGTATATGTATGTGTATATATATATATATATATATATATATATATATATTTATTTATACATACATACACACACATACCTGTATATATAATTTGTGTGTGTGTATATATAATGTAGATAGGTATGTATATATATTTATATGTGTATATGTAGATATGTATATATATGAAGATATGTATGTGTGTGTATATATATATATAGATAGATAGATATAGATATATATATATATATATATTGTTGACGTGGCCTGGACACAGACAGGCAGGCATGTTGTTAAACACCACACTATTATTTACAATTTAAAGTGCTCACACAACCCCAACACAGTCCTGGCCACACAATGCCTTCTTCTTCGGGCCGCCTCCACTCTCTCTCCTGCTTTGTCCTGCTTCGACCCGACTCCAGCCTCGAATGAAGAGAGACAGCCCCTTTTATCTCATCCCGGATGAGCTCCAGGTGTTTCCCGGCATTCCACTCTGGACTCGCCCCAGTGTGGCTGAAGTGCAGGCTGTTCTGCCGGAAAGCTCTCCGGGTGTCCCGTCTCCTCTTCCCCCCAGCACTTCCTGGTGTGGCGGAAGTGCTGAGGTCCAGGGTCCCCAAGGCATTGGGACGCCCCCTGGCGGTGACCACGGGTCCCTACAGGGTTGGGCTTCCAAGCCCACTACCCGTGGCCCCCAAAGCAACCAGGATGGCGGCCCCCACATGATCCAGGGTGGGCACAGACCCTTTTCCGGTCCCTCAATGCGTCCCGGCCGGGTCGTTGCTCCTGGCATCCCTGACAATATATATAGACTCAAACCGATTATGACAGCAGCAATCCAAGCTGTGAGAAAACACTAAAAAGGAGGCGTGTCAGACGTCGTGGTACATTTTCTGATGCAGCTAGACGAAAACAACTTTGTGACGCTGCCACCAAATACACAAAACAATTACTTTGTCAATCATGTTACGTTATTTTTAAAATGTTTCCTTTTCTTTTTCATAACTTCTTTAACGCACGACTTCTCCGCTGCAAAGCGCGGGTATTTTGCTATATATATATATATGACAGCAACATTCATAACAGTGACAAAACAATTACATTGACAATCATGTTACGTTATTTTCAAAATGTTTCCTTTTCTTTTTCTTTACTTCTTTAACACACTACCTCTCCGCTGCAAAGTGTGGGTATTTTGCTAGTGGGCTATAAAACAATGTTTTAAAGAAAAGGCAAAATTCCTGGAAAATTTTGCTACAGGTTATTGTTGATGGCTGTCTACAGGACATAAATATTTACCTGTCTTGCAAAAGTGGAACCTGCTTTGACTAATCAGACTTCTTTGATTAGTATCTCATCCGCACACAATGTGGTGATACAGAACTGCCTGCTTCCTGTGAAAATGAACCAGTTCTGGAGACATTGGTCTCTAATCAGTGTTACAAAAAGACTCCACAGACAAATACAAAGATTTGAGGCATCCACCTGTATATTATATCCTGGCTGCAAAAAGGTTGAAATAAAGCAAGTTGTTCACAAGACCAAGTTCAAAGCAGAACTGAATATGTGCAGGTTAAGATGGCGGTTTTAAAGGCTGGTAAGAGGAAATGATGTTGTTTATGCCGCAACCGGAAATGACATGTTCAGAAGCGGAAGTGACATCATCAGATGCCCCAAGACCTGGTGGGATTTCCCGGGAATCATCTTCAAGGAACTGAGAGAGACAGTCGGCACACTCTGCCATCCCCTGGTCTGATGTAGTATTACAATTACTCAAGCCCTTTAGCTGCCTCCTATTCGCATGTGTGTGACATCAGGTACTTCTTGATAGCTAACAACAATACTATTGTTGAACCAAAAGTAAATGTGTTTATACTGTTGTTCTGCCGAGGAAATTGGCATGCACCATTGTTTACCTGATCGTCATGTTTATTCCATGCAAAGATTGAAGCATTTATATATTTCTAGGTAAATGAGAGTAAAGAAGAACAAACAAGCATGGTCTGAGACTCGTGACTGCTGCCTGCATCTTTTATGCTTTTTCACCATCTTGCTGTGGCTACACCCTGTAGCATCAGTGGCTTCTACATGGCCCAGGCTCCCCTAGGCCTGAGGCTGGTAACACATACATGTCTACACAGAAGCATGTAAATATACAAGTTATCTAATCATTTCCTCATCTTTCTTTTAGTGTCAATGTGCACCCATCTAGTATTACAGCCTTCTTTCCACGGTGGGCAGCATGTGCTGGTATTGATAGTAGTATTATGTCTATATGCAGCTTTTTATCTAACTACAAACCTAAGATATTGTGATTTACACTAACCAGAATGTCTCCATAAGTCGGCCAAGAAATACAGCCAAGTCCCAGACAAAGCAGGAGAAGTAACCACCACTTCATCAAGCCAACCCCTTTCATGAATGTCTAAAACTTCACAGCATTTTAACTCTTTATACTTTAATTACCTAAATCTTCAAGACTGTGGAAACTATAAAACTGCTGTCATACATATTGAAAATTTGGGAAAAGGGTTAAAGAGAGAAGGCTTAGGGAAGAGACCACCATAGGGGAAGGAGCGGTTTGGTTTTATGCCAAGGAAAATGAGGACTGACTGATGCAGTCATTGCATTGAGACAACTCATAGAGAAGCATCGAGAAAACCAGAAAGGTCTGCATATGGCGTTCATTGATTTAGAGAAGGTCTGTAAGAGAGTGTCACGTCAAGTGGTCTTGAGGTATATGAAAGAGAAAGAATTACCAGAGAAGCAGGTAAAGAATTCCCAGGATACACAACTGGGATTGAGGACTTGGATTAGAAACTGTGTAGGGGTAGGAGACGATGTCCCAGTTAGAGGAGGTCTGCACCCGTGGTCGTCTTTAGGTTCTTACCTCTTTGATCTGGATATGGATGAGAGTCATGGGATTAAAGACCTGCCAGCCGGTGGAGGCTTTTTGCTGATGACATTGTGTTGGGTAGCAGCAGAAAAGAGAAAGTGAGAACAAAGTTAGAAGAATGGAGAAGAGCTTTGGAAGATGGAGGACTGAAGATAAATAGGAAGAAGACAGAATATCTGAGGTTTAATGATGATCATGATTTCGGCATTAGCCTGCAGGGACAGATTTTGGAAACAGTAGATAAGTTTAAATATCTACGATCAGTGATAGCCCAAGATGGAGAATTAGTGCATAGATAACCCCATAGGGTCCAGTGTGGATGGAACAATTGGAAGAAGGTATCAGGGGTATGGTGTGATCAAAGAATTAAGGTGAAGGTTATAAGACAGTTTTAAGAGCAGCCATGATAAATGGAGATGAGACGTGGGCAGTGGAGGGAGTGCAGGAGAAGAGAAGTTAGATTTGGCCCAAATAAAATTTGCTGAGATGGACGTGAGTAGTTACAAAAAAAGGACAGAATAAGAAATGAAACAATCAGAGGTACAACCAAATTGGGAAAGTAGGTTAAAGGGGTATGGACATATGAGGAGGAGAGACAAAGAATCTGAGGGACAAAAGAGTGATGGGAATGGAACTTCAGGGGAAGAGAAAATGAGGGAGACCAAAGCTGAGGTGGATGGATAAAGTAAAAGATGATCTGAAGGAAAGGGTGACTGGGGAGGAAGAGTAGGACAGAGCTGTATGGAGAAGGTTGATTGACCATCCCTCCCCAGATAGAAGTGAGAAAAGATAAAGAGGACAAAGAAGAAGAAGACACATTAAAGACCTAAACAAAAATATTTCTACATCAAAATGCTAGAATTCACTTTTACTGCTTCAGTGGAGAAATGAGATGATTTCCTTTTTCAAAGCGAGGTGAACAAACATATGCAAGCTAAAAGGATGGTGTGGCTTGGTAAGAGTTAAACGTTAAGGAGATGCTACCGTGATGCCTCAGTTCCCTGCAGCCCCCACCCCTGTATAGGCTGTCCATTTGTCTATGGGGCTCACATTTTGGGACGTTTTTATTTTCTAAATGAGTTTTCCATTTGTCTCGTACGTCTTGGTCGTCCTCATCTAATGCAGAAATGAAAAAAAGGAAAATTAATATAAAAAAGTGTGTCTCTTTTTATGGCTGCATGTAAAGTCTAAACATAAACCCCTTATCACAGAACCACAGCTGCAGCCTGAATCCCCTAATCAGGGCATTCCTTCGAAATTAGGAGGTCGACTTATGACCAAACCTTGGCTACCCAGGAAAAGAAAAAAAAATGCCAGGACTATAAGCCTTCTCTTTAAAAAAAATAAAAAAAAAATAAAAAAAAGTAGAAAGGATGAGGGACGCATCAGTTCTATGCCGTCTCAGTCTCCTTTTTCCAGACATGTTTAACCAATTTCAAGACCCAACGCAACAGAATGATTATGCAGTGGCCTCTAATTAAGGAAAACATAAAACATGTAATTTCATGCAGAGGATCGGCTTTCACTGTCTAATTATCTCCCCCCCAATCTTAAACACTGGTAACCAGCCTTGTCTTATAGGCCCTGCAACACGGGAATTAACATTAAAAGTCTGTCATGACATCACAAATACACAGTGGGTTCATTTTTTAAAATCGTTTTTGTGCCTTTTGCACAGTAAAGTATAAAGCAGATGTAAGCAGAAGTGGACTCATTTTATTATTGGGCAGATTTCTTCAGGCCATATTGTGAGAGTGTGTGTATATATTGTGGCGAGTGCCTGGGGGTGGTACCCAGCAGGGACGCCCAAGAGGGCGCCTCCTCCAGACCACGATGGGGCGGCCACCCTGGTTGTTTTCGGGACCACGGGTTGGGAGCTTGGAAGCTCAACCCTGTAGGGGCCTGTGGTCACCGCCAGGGTGAGCCCCAATGCCTACAGAGCCCTGGACCTCAGCATTTCCACCACACCCGGAAGTGCTGGGGGGAAGAGGATCGGGGACACCCGGAGTGCTTCTGGGTGCGCAGCCGGCACTTCCGCCACACTGGGGAGTGCCGGTGGAAGATTGCTGGTAAGCACCTGGAGCACATCCGGGTAACTATAAAAGGGGCCACCTCCCTTCATTCAAGGCTGGAGTCGGGTGAGGAGAAGGAGAAGAGGTCTGAAGGGAGAGGTCTGGAGAAGAGAGTGGAGGCGGTCTGAAGGAAAGGAAAGTATTGAGTGTGAGGCCTGGACTTTGAGGTAAAGTGAGTTGTGTGGCACTTGGACTATTGTAAATATTGTATAAATCAACGTGGGGTGGTGAATTTAACATGTCTGCTCTTCTGTGTCCGGGGCTCATTCCACAATATACATTGCTTGCCAACCCGCAGCGTACCATACGCCGCATTATCAGGCCAATTTTTTTAATGATTTTTAAGCACAGGGAGAAAATAAACATTTGAAAAATCGGTAATGTAATAAATCAGCAAGAAAAGTAACATTGTAACAATGCACGGAACGAACCAACATATAATCGTCCGTGACTGAAAACTGGTGGACCCTCATTACGCCTTCTCTTGCCAGATGGAGGGATGCGAGTGCACTGTGCTCAGGTGCGGAGAAGGACGTCCACTCAGCTCCCTCCGTCATGCTAGTCTGCTGATTTCTCGTTCAGTATGCACTGCCCGCTCATGTGCCCACCTCCAACTCGTCACTGGAGTCGCTGTCGTCTTTACACAGTCCAGATGCATCTGTGACTCATGTAGACGTTTCATTGCTCAGTGTGGTTTTGGCTGCTTTTCTATATATAATCCACCAAGACACCCGACCACGGTAGTAGCGAGGTGGGAGGGGGGTGAGTACAAAGGGTAGGGACGCAACCAGTGGGAGCATATGAGTCGCACTTAGTGGGAATTCCACGGTTTGCAGCCCGAACGGGGTTCAACGCTTTACCCACGCCGGGTAGACACACGCTCAATCTCATGCATAATTATTAATTGAATGCTAAACACTTCTGAAAAGACACGGTTGTCTAAAACGAGTTGGTGTGAGAATACAACAGTAAGTGAATGAAAAGATGGAACTCTGGAGAGAGCAAAATACAACACAATAGTGAAGCCGCGGCATAACAAATGCCACATAATTATTTATTGATGGTTGAACACTTCTGGAAAGACACAGTTGTCTAAAAAGGGAGGGTTTGAGGATACAACAGAAAGTGAATGAAAAGATGGAACTGCGAGAAACTTGCCTCTATGAACAGTCAAGGTGGCTCGGAGGTGCCAGGAGTTGGTGGGCGTGGCTCCTTCTTGCGTGCGCCATAGGTGTCTCACTTGTTGGCGGCTCAGTGAATCCACGCCCCTTCTGGCGTGCTTTCCATGGTTGTTCAAGTCTCACGAGGCTTGACATTTTTTCTCGCGGGATTTCACTTTCACCAAACAAAAAATCTTTTAACTCTCGTGGATAGGCCTCTTTATTGGGATGAAACACTACTTTTCCTAAATGGAAACACAAATTAGACGACCTACAAGTGTCCAACTTAGTTTAAATCCGAACAATTTATTTGATCTCTTTTTGCTGTTCCGTTATTTCACCAATTAATAATTTCCGTTTGTTTGCGCTAATGCGATCTTTACTATCATTTTTTTGAGACTCACGAATTTTTGTATATCCATTATCTCTAACCTGCTCTGCATGTGTACCGTGCTAACGTTTTTGAATTCTTTATGACGTTCTACTTTGTCATCTACTCTTTTTGTTTTATTTCCGGCCCCGGGCGTGGTTAAATCTCTTGGCACAAAGACTCTTCTCGCGGGACGTGAAAGTATCTCTCTGAAAAAGTTCTGTCTTGTCTCTCTCTTCCCAAGATTTTTTTATTATAATAGAGAGAGGTATGTATGTATGTATGTATGTAGAGGGTGGTGGTGTAATAGGGTAGCGAATGTCTTGACACATTTTGGGCCCATGAACACCAATCAGTCACCTCTTGAATGCCATGATCTATTTGAGTTTCATTGCTGACCATGTAACAAGAACAAGAGTTTTACTGAACAAGCCAGCATGGGTGTAGACGAGGGAGATTGTGTTTTACTAACATGCTGCAAATCAATGAGGAAGCAACAAAGGGATATCAAATTGGAGCAGATGATATGATTTATCTTGACTTTGAGAAAGCATTTGATAAGGTGCCACATGAGAGGTTGGGCGTCAAACTAAAAGAAGTGGGAGTTCAGGGGGTGGCGTGTAGATGGGTGCAGAATTGACTCAAACACAGGAAGAGGAGGGTGATGGCGCGAGGAACCTTATTATAGTTGGCTGACGTTAAGAGTGGTGTCCAGCAGGGGTCAGTGTTGAGCCCACTGCTGTTTTGAATCTACATTAACAATCTGGATAGGAATTTAAAGAACGAGTTAAATTAAATTTGCAGATGATACCAAGCTATGTGGATTAGCAGATAATCTCAAATTCATTGAATCATTACGGAGAGAGACTTGGACAGCATACAGGCTTGGGCAGATTTGTGGCAGATGAAATTTAATGTAAAGAATAATACATAGGAAGTAAAAATGCAAAATGGGGAGTCTGGAAATCGAAAGTCCACCTTATGAGAAGGATTTAGGCGTCGTAGTGGACTATCAACTGGCAGACAGTGTTCAGAAGCCATTAAAAAGGCCAACAGAATGTCAAGTTATATAGCACCCTGATGTGAGGAGTACAAGTCACAGGAGGTTCTGCTCAAACTTTATAACACACTGGCAAAGCCTCATCTGGAGTCCTGGGTGCAGTTTTGCTCTACAAAAAAGACATAACAGTGCTGGGAAAAAGTCCAGAGAAGAGCAACGAGGCTGATTCCAGGGGCATAGGGGATGAGTTATGAAAAAAGATCAAACAAGCTGAGCCTTTTTAGTTTAATCAAAGAAAGAGTAAGAGGAGACATGAGTGGAAGTGTTTAAAATTATGAAGGGAATGAGTGCAGTAGAGTGAGATTGTGAGTTTAAAATACCTTAAGGGTACATTTCACACAAGCATTAGGTTGTTTTTTTTTTAAACAGAGAACCACAGACACCTGGAATAAGCAACCGAACCACGTGGTAGACAGTAGGACTTGAAGGACTTTCAAAACTTGGCATGATGTTTTTTTAGGAGCAATTAGTGGATAGGAGTGGCCAGCATTGTTGGGCTGAATGGCCTGTTCTTGTCTTGATTGTTCTGATGCTCTAAAGGGCACCAATCCATCTAAGGGTTCACTTAGGCACGCATCCACATTCATGGTCATAAAAAGGTGAAGAGGAGACATGAGTGGATGTGTTTACAATTATGAAGGTAATTACTGTAGTGGAGTGAGACTGTGAGATTAAAATGAGTTCATCAAGAATATGGGGACACAATTGGAAACTTGTTGAGGGTAAATTTCACACAAGCATTAGGTTGGTTTTTCTTTTAAAGAGAACCACAGACTCATGGAATAATCTACCAAGAAGTGCGGTAGAGAAAATAATTTTACGGACTTTCAAAACTCGATTTTACTTTGAAAAATTTAAGTGGATAGGACTGGCCAGCATTGTTGGGCTGAATGGCCTGTTCTTGTCTTGATTGTTCTAATGCTCTAAAGGGCACCAATCCATCTAAGGATTCCACCCACATTCATGGTCATAAAAAGGTGAAGAGGAGACATGACCTCGTGCCAAACTACATCAGTGACCTTCTCCATCACTATGTGACCGCCCGCCCGCCCACTAAGGTCCTCTGATTCTGGCAATCTTGCTGTGCCCGACACTAATTGGCACTCCATGGGTGACAGCAGGGCCTTCAGCTGTATAGCGCCAAGACTCTGGAATGACCTACCGAAATTAATCAGGTCAGCTGACTCCATGAATTCTTTTAGAAAACAACTCAAAACTCATCTGTTCAGGAAGACTTTTAGCTCTACTTGACGTTATTACCCTTCTCTCAGTTTACCTCTCTGTCAAGATGCTCATGTAACCTGTGTGTGTGTGTGTGTGCTGGACCATCAGTTATGTTGTCTGCTAGGCTTTTTTTCTCTGAATTCACTATCGTAATCTTCTTTATTTATTTATTTGGTTTGTACTATGCTATATACTGTATACCCTGCTGTTCGTTCTTATATTCTGTAAGTGCCTTGAGCATGGGAAAGGCGCTATATAAATAAAATGTATTATTAATTATTATTATTATGAGTGGACGTGTTTAAAATTATGAAGGGAATTAGTGCAGTGGAGTGAGACTGTAAGTTTAAAATGAGTTCATCAAGAAAATGGGGACACAGTTGAAAACTTGTTGAGGGTAAATTTCACACAAGCATTAGGTTGGTTTTTCTTTTAAAGAGAACCACAGACTCATGGAATAATCTACCAAGAAGTGCGGTAGAGAAAATAATTTTACGGACTTTCAAAACTCGATTTTATTTTGAAAAATTTAAGTGGATAGGACTGGCCAGCATTGTTGGGCTGAATGGCCTGTTCTTGTCTTGATTGTTCTAATGCTCTAAAGGGCACCAATCCATCTAAGGGTTCCACTCACATTCATGGTCATAAAAAGGTGAAGAGGAGACATGACCTCGCGCCAAACTACATCAGTGACCTTCTCCATCACTATGTGCCCGCCCGCCCACTAAGGTCCTCTGATTCTGGCAATCTTGCTGTGCCCCACACTAATCTACACTCCATGGGTGACAGCAGGGCCTTCAGCTGTATAGCGAGTGCCCAGACTCTGGAATGACCTACCAAAATTAATCAGGTCAGCTGACTCCATGAATTCTTTTAGAAAACAACTCAAAGCTCATCTGTTCAGGAAGACTTACAGCTCTACTTGACGTTATTACCCTTCTCTCAGTTTACCTCTCTGTCAAGATGCTCATGTAACCTGTGTGTGTGTGTGTGTGCTGGACCATCAGTTATGTTGTCTGCTAGGCTTTTTTTCTCTGAATTCACTATCGTAATCTTCTTTATTTATTTATTTGGTTTGTACTATGCTATATACTGTATACCCTGCTGTTCGTTCTTATATTCTGTAAGTGCCTTGAGCATGGGAAAGGCGCTATATAAATAAAATGTATTATTAATTATTATTATTATGAGTGGACGTGTTTAAAATTATGAAGGGAATTAGTGCAGTGGAGTGAGACTGTAAGTTTAAAATGAGTTCATCAAGAAAATGGGGAAACAGTTGAAAACTTGTTGAGGGTAAATTTCACACAAGCATTAGGTTGGCTTTTCCTTACACAGATAACCACTGACACATGGAATAAGCTACCAAGTATAGAACAGGATTTGACGGATTTTGAAAACTCAATTTTAGTTTGAAAGATTTAAGCGGATAGCACTGGCAAGCTTTGCTGGGCTGTATGGCCTTTTCTCGTCTAAATTGTTGTAATGTTCTAATGTCCATCTCTTCATGGACAGCATGTACCCATTTTCTAATAGCTACATCCAGCATGCTAATGCACCGTGCCACAAGACAGACTGGTTTCATGAACACGACCCAGGAGTTCTCAGTGTTCTTCAGTGGCCTTCCCAGTCACCAGATGTGAAGACCTTTGGGATGTGGTAGGATGGGAGATTTGCTGCAGGACTGTGCAGATGACAAATCTTCAGAAACTGCATGACTCCATCATGTCGACACGGACCAGAATCTCAAAGGAATGTTTCCAACATCTTGTGGAATCTGAGAATTCGCTAGGTAAGAACAGCAGCATTAGTTTGGGGAGAAATCTAAGACGGACTTTGAAGTCTTAATGATCAAGGCACATTCTTGAGACTGCACACACTAAAACTAAAGGTCACTTGTCATTCTGGGGAACTTTAAAGCCATCCAAATGTTTTAACAACGTAGTTCTCTGTTGTAGGTTCCCCGAGTTCATTTACATTTTCTCCGGAGAAGCCAATTATACCGGAAACCGTAATGTGCCTCTAAAGATGACCTTCCATTCTGTGCACATACAGAATCTAAGAGACCTTGTGGTAAACGCAGACCAAAAAGACAAGCTAGACTGGCTGCCTCAAAGGCCGTTAAATATTTATGTGGGTACTAAATGGCCGTCACAATACAGCACCTCTGCTCTGGTACGGCAGACGAGATTTAATATTAGTGTCAAAGAGGATTACAGTAACAGGAATACAGCAGTTTACATATTTAAAGTAGTATTCTTTTGGGTAAATATTACAACTGCAGTATTAAAGACCCCCTTTTATTGACCCACAAAGCTTAGTAATAATAATTAGAAAGGCAAACTGCATACAACAAAGCTCTTCAGGGCTGGCATGCCGTGAGCTGCCACGCTGATCACGGTGCTGGGCACATGAGACTTCTTGCTTTTTTTAATTATCTCATTGAGTAATCTTTTCTGTTTCATGGAGTCTAAATGTCAACAATATCTCAGCTGGTGCTGGCTGTGTCCCAGAGGTGAGTTTGTGGAAATGTCAAAAACATGCAGATTTCCCTTTTTTTTCTTTATTTTTCCAAGTCGGAGGAAAAGAGATGGCACAAGCTGCCTTGTTGGATCACATTGTCAGATAACTAGTGTGATGTTTTGCCTTTAAGTTGGATTTTAGAGCAATGTGGCGTGGCTGTGCTATAGTCATGGACTTCTTATCCTTCTGCATGGAGCTGTCAAGTTCTCTGCTTGTGTGCGTGACTTTCCAGCTCGGCGATTTGGCTGTCTCTGAATTGGGCTCATGGGTGTGCATCTCATGGCTGATTCAGGGGGCTCAATGCAGGGAAAAATGTCTGGAATGGCTGTGCCACCTTTACCACAATAATCTACTGTATTAAAAACACATGAACTAATGTATTGATGAACTGGGACTTAAAACTAAGCAGGGTCTTTTGTCCACTTTTCAAATTTTGGTGTTGAAATTTGCCTCACGGTTCAACTTAAAGCTCTGCTGGGAGGTGGGAATATGTGTGGATTTATGACGTCTTTAGATCTACATGCGTGGCATCCACTTTTAAAGGTTGTTAAGATATTATCACAGATGTATGTCATCCCTTGTACCAGTTAAAATGACTCTTAGATAAAAATATGAATGGCACTATAAGTGATAAATAGATAAATAATAAAAGGTACTGCAGGGAGCATGCGCTGATTACAGCTCGTTGCCGCACCCACCACATGACAAACCACAGTTAGGTAATTATTACTACTTGGCCAACACCTTTCTCCAACATGACTTAGAAACATTTGAGAAGTAATTGGTTACATTTTTTTTGTTTTTATCCAATTCAGGAACATGGTGTCTGTAGTGGGACCACAACCTCAGGCTTTGAAATCTAAAGCCTTACCCACAATGCCACCAATGCCTGTCTAATGATTGGCACTATGTGGAAGAGAATAAAAACCAAACTGAGTGCCATTATGAAGAACGCTGCACATCCTCTCTCAGACACACCAACACTGAGGACTTTGAGCCAACGAATCATTCAGCCAAAGAGTATAATGACACATGACTGGGGTTCTTTATACCAACATCAATATGACGGCATAATGCCTCATCTCAGCAGCAGAGCAGCAGCAGCAGATGAGCAAAGAGGAGGTAAAAAAAAAATTATTTGTTTTCCATCGTATCACCGTTTAAGAGGGAGTTTCGGAGTAGCAATCACATCTCCTTGGGGTGTATTCAGCCACCCTCTTCACAACGTGAGCGGCAGAGACGCAAAGTTGTTGTCACATTGCGCAGGTAGTGGTGGGGGGTCACGAGTGAAGCGAGAGAGAGAGAGAGAGAGAGGTTAGGCATATATACATGATACAGCACATTGCCACACCCACCAGATTAGGACCCGAGTGCCAGCCATGCAATGAGTGATACCGCAGCACCACACTAGTTCAGATGGAGTGGAACAGTGTGAGGTTTGTTATGGTGACTGGAGTGCCAATTCTGCCACCAACCCCCAGGCACGGTGGCACAGTGGTAGCGCTGCTGCCTTGCAGTTAGGAGACTTGGGTTTGCTTCCCGGGTCCTTTCTGCGTGGAGTTTGCATGTTCTTCCCATTTCTGCATGGGCTTCCTTCGGATGCTCCGGTTTCTTCCCACAGTCCAAAGTCATGCAGGTTAGGTGCATTGGTGATTCTAAATTGTCCCTAGTGTGTGTGTGTTTGCGTGCGTGTGTGTGTGTGTGTGTGTGCGTGCCCAGGGTTTGTTTCCTGCCTGGCGTCCTGTGTTGGCTGGGATTGGCTCCAGCAGACCCCTGTGACCCTGTAGTTAGGATATAGCAGCTTGGATAATGGATGGATGGAATGGATAAACAAAAGTGCTATGCAGATCTTCATAATAAATAAAGTCAATAAATACTCCAGGATGAAATCCAGTGCTCTTTAGTGGAAAGTAAAAGGCACAGAATATAATCCAAACAGTTAAAATCAACACATTTCTTCCTGTTCTTTCCCAGTCCTCATCAGGACCCACTGGCGTCCCCAAACACAGCCCGCCATACCCTTCCAATCTGCCACCACCGTCGGTACCCACAGATCAGCAGCTGCCATTTGCTAAAATATAATCTGGACTTGCAGAAAGATTTTTCCCATGAAACAGGTGTAAGAGTGACTGGATAAGCAGACGACTCGAGGAATCAAAGAAAGGTTGGGGTACCACCCTGGTAACCCCATTTAATTGTAACAAAAGGCAGAGACCAAAAGCAATACTTCCCAGTTTTAGCACTCGATTAAGGGTGTGCAGGAGCTCTGGCCTTGACTGGAGTCAGTTGAGTATCTGCCACTATGGGCCGGCTTATCTGGCTGTGACCGGGAGGGGCGGGATTTTCTTTGGGCGGAGTCAGTCATTCTTTTTGGGCGTTTTGTCTTGGCTGCAGAAGAGGAGGAGGAGGAAGAAAAAGAAGACCATATTAGTGTTGGTGCCACCTCTCATCCCGGGGGCATTAACTGTTTACCTCACCAGAGCCAGTAAGGTGGTCCGCAGATGTGCATGCATGACATGGGTTAAGTTTGCTTCTAACACATATAATGTGTTTATTGCACACGTGATACACACATTTATTTGTACTTATGAGAGGTGTCATAACGCTAAGCTTAATATTGAACGGGTGACACCAAGCAGAATGCCAGCGCTCATTGCTGTTTAAAATCGCTGCCCCTACTTTGAGTTCCACCTTTTTTTGACACGCCGGATTGTTTTAGGAAAGTGGCACTCGGTGAGCAGCCTAATTGTTCCCACGCACATTTCGGCACAATTCACTCATGGATGTCTCCACATGTGCATATTGTATTAGATTTAGAATAAACAAGGAAAAAAAATTGTTAATAAATGACAAAGGCACAGCTCAACATGACCAGGAGGAACTTGAAATTATACTGAATCAGTCAAGGCCATCATGTTGAACAGGACTGTGTGGACATCTCACTGTGGTGTAGCGGGTCCATGTCTGCGAAAGACTGGCGACTTTTAAATAATCCATTTGCTGTGTCAATCTCCGTGGGTGCGATCGGGCAGCCGTGGGCAGTTGATGGAGTAATTGGGGTGAGTCGCACCTGCACTTAAGGGTGCCATTGTTCTCAATTGCTTAATCAGCTTCCTGCGGTGCACGATTGAGGCCATATAGAAATGGGCCAGGATAGAAAGGAAGGAGGATAAAAGAAAATGAACGGAAAGAGGCTTAGAGAGTGAGAGCACAGCATTGGGGGACGAAAGAAAGCAGACGAACCAGCCAGCCAGCTATAAGAGTGAGGTCAGCGCGGTCAGGGGTCCCTGATGAAGCAAAGGATTGGCGCCCACTGAACAGGAGAGTGAGAGATCGTGGAGGAGTACGTCCTAGGGATCTGAGGGATGACTATGAGTGTGAGAAAGAAGATGGGAGGCCAACCGACCTGGGGTAGTGTGAGGACCACGGTGGCTGAAGTCTCTCTCGCTGAGCATGCCTTGGGTGAGCTGGAGAGACTGGGAAGGAGCTGCGCTTGGCTGGTGTGATCCCAATGCTTTTAATAAAAGCACTTCTGCACTTTTGCACCTTTCCCCTTGCTTCTCTTGCTGTCCTCATTGTCCAGCTCATCCGGTTACATTATCGATGGTGTTGGGTTCGAGAGACCCCCAGAAAAGTAAGAAGGGGGCATGGAGCTGAACCCGCATCATCACATCTAACCCCTGTGACGGGTGGCCGGGTACCATGCCCAGCCGGTACGCCCCTGCTGGATATGGAGAAACCATGGGCAGCTCAATACCTCCCCAGGATGCTTGGTGGCAGTCTCCCTGGCCGACAGTGATTCCCCAACCTCCCACAGGGCTCCATGGGAGATGGAGTCCTCCACAACCTGCTTGGGAGCTGGGGTGGCCGCTAGGGGGTACTGCCTGGATTCAACAGCCCGGCTGGATGAGTCTTCGGCCCCACTTCTGGGTGGTCTAAAAAAAGGGGCTAGCCACCACCACTCGGGGGCAAGAATCGGGAGGAAGAGGACACGGTTGCCTAGGAGGAGAGGTGGTGCCAAGGTGGAGAGTTGTGTGCCTTGTTTATGTGCTTTTGGGACTGTGTTGAGGCTGGAGGGAGTGCCCTCCAGCTGAAGAAAAAATAAAGTCTGTTGGATTTTTACACGTGCCTCTGCGTCAGTCTGTGTCGGGTCGGGCGCTATATAGCGCCTTTTACACACCCCACTGCTCAGACAGCAAATGGTCAGACCCTTGTAGAAGAATCGAAAGGGAAAAAGTTAAAAGCTGAGGCTCTCTGGGAAGTTGCAGAGAGCCTGAAGGGCGTGTTTCTCATTATCTACTTTATTAGTGTATACACATTTCTTAATTAGAAATGAATATTACTTTTTTTTATTTAACCAAACCATGTCTGCAAAAGCAAGTGCAATGAAAGGGATTTTTCTTTTTTTACTGGCTACATGTTCATTCACCTTCAGTCATGAAGAGAAAAAGTGACATACATAAATGTTTACGTAAGTACTGGGTTTGAAGTGAGGTAACTCTTTTTTTCCTGTTTTTGCTTACTCTGTAAGATATATTTTGATTGCAATCTAAAAGTAAATTATAAAAATCATATTTTTATATGTATAAATGATGACTTGACATAGAGTTCCTTGGAAGAGTGACCTCGTTTTAACACCAGTTATTCTGTCCAATTTCAAAAGTGCAGCTATGAGCTCCCCCATTGCCCACGAGAATAAATATCTTATATGAATTTTAAAAAAAGTGGTTTTATGTGTAGAAGTATCTATAACCTTTAACAATTTAGGTTAAAAAAAAGAATATTTTTCACGCTAAATTCACTCTATTGTGTGGGCAGCATGGTGGGGCATTGGTTAGCACTGCTGACTAGCAGATCCAGGACTGGTGCCAGTTTGTTGTTCGGCTGACATTTACGCCTCCTAATATGTCTGCCTGGGTTCTCTCCACATCCCCAAAAGACATGCTGTTCTGCCAGACAACTGGCAGGTAAATGTTTGAGCAAAAACTGGGAAATGCGAGTTTTAAAAAAAAACAAACAAAAGAAGATATAAAGCAAAAAGACTTTAAAGCCCAATACGAGTGACAATAATTGTGGTCAAGAGAAAAAGAGGCTCAAAACCAGAAGAGCATGCCACAAAGATACTTCGAATTCTTCAGATCCACAGATTGGAAAAGGATTGGCACAGATGGCCGTCCTTTTATCCTGTTGTGCCAATGACGTAT
This sequence comes from Polypterus senegalus, assembly GCF_016835505.1. Lineage (NCBI taxonomy): Eukaryota > Metazoa > Chordata > Cladistia > Polypteriformes > Polypteridae > Polypterus > Polypterus senegalus. The sequence continues at coordinate 146,737,115 of NC_053166.1, forward strand.
GGGTCCTGACCTCAGAGGCCACGCCCCTAGCAACTCTGGAAATGGAGCTAATAATGGAAATAAACACTTGCGGACTTTGAGGACCCAAATTATACCAAATCATGACATGACATGACATGGTCCCATGTGGGTTTGAGTGTGAGGGACCCACAGCACTTTCATGGCTGGTGTTGAGGACTGGGAATCCTGATAAGTCCCCAAAGTATGTCCAAAAAAAGCCCACTAGAGGGGGGAAATACCTCCAAACCCCTGCTAGATACAGTATTTGGGTAACACGGAATCTTCACAATAATAAAAAGGTTTATTTCTACATAAATGCTCTGTCTCACTATGAATAAAGGAGCAGCCAGTAAGGCAATCCAAGGAAAAGAAAGCCAAAATCCAATTATCTAAGACAAAGTCGGATAAACGCAGCACAGGTTCGAAAATCCAGTAAACACATAAGCACAGCAAAAAAACAAAAATAACTCTCCAACTTAGCGCAATTGAAATGATCTGGCAGGAAATGTGGGAGGCCCTCTGGATTTATGAGGTGGAGGGCATTTCCTGCCAGTGACTGGGGGGGGACTACCTACAATACACATGGTACATAATACAGGCAGCTCGTATACACAGACAAAACCAAAAATGAAGTAAAAAAAAAAATGGACAAAAGAGAAACGTGAGTGTGAACCCCAGCCAGACAAGGAACCCTGGATGAGACATGACAGATGGATCTTGCTTTGTTGCAGGATAGACACCCCCATGTATTGTATTAATTGGGTGTGTGAATGTTGTGTTAGTAGTTGCATTTATTATGGGTTGGGCAGCACTTTGGCAGATCAGGTGGTACTCTTGCCTGTCGTTCAGATTTGAGTATACTCAAAATAATGCAGGGGCGTGAGACCCTTTAAAGACCCCTAAACCAGGCCAGGACCTTTCCTAGCCTGCCCAGAGACCTCAACACAGGCAGGCTTTGGCCTACACAGAACCCAAACAAGAGAATTTGGCTTTAAAAGTTCAAAATATACCTTTTGGAATATTTGAATACAGTAAACAAAAATATCCAAAATTCCCCACAAGGGAGAGGAATCTTAAAAACCCCTGGCTTGAGAGACAATTTGAAATATAAGATCCTTATCAATGAAGAAATTCATTTAAATAAGCTAAAAGAAAATACAAAACTTGGAAAAAGGATATCAATAAATGCAAATTTAGTCAATCCATTAGGTGACACAGGCGGCTGTGTAGAGCACTGGGACATGGGAGTACGACTAGACTGGCACTGGGAAGCACTTCTGGGCCAGCTAGAACCTTTCCCTGACAGGGGTGACTGCCCCCAATATTTCCACCTAGTAGCACCTAAGGACTCCAACAAGACTGCCCAGCAGGACTACAACTCCCATGAAGCCTTGCATGTGTCCAAATAGGAGCCATACCAGAGGGATGCTGCCCCCCAGCATAGTGGGGAAACACATGACTGCCACTCTCCGCATTTATGTCATTATGACTTCCCAGATGGGAAAAGTATCAGCAACCAACCTGGCAAGGATGCCCGTCCATTTGTGTTCCTTTTTTTTAATAAAGGTTTCCTGGCAAGAACAAGGAACTGTCCATCCCAGCCGGAAGAACTGTGTTGTGTGTACAACAAAAGGCCTGAATGGAGGATGTGAAGCTACTAAATGGAAAGAGCAGAGTTAAAAGTTGGAAGTACTCGGCACCAATAATAAGCACTGTGCTGAAATCAGAGAGCAGGCAGGGGTCATAGTTGAGGGGATTTATTAAGGGGTGGGTGGAAGGGTAAGATTGCCATAAGGCTACTAAGCACTCGCGCTAATGCAGCTTTGCCCGAAGGCTGACATCCAGTGCCATGCAAGCTCCGTGCTTCTTGTTCTCATGAAATTACCTGTCCACTTTCAATCCGAAACAGCGCTATGTCATTTTGGTCAGGAACACTTGTCTACATTTACTGCCCATTACCTCATTTATCAAAAAGGTTGGCTCTGCTCTTTGCTCGGCTGTTTTCTCAGACATTTCATCGTCTTTTATAATAGCAGTCCTGCAATATTGGTGTCTCTTAGTCAGTCGGGGCTCATTGCTGTCCTTTTGTGGCTGCTATAATATTGGAAGTTAACATCTCATTCAAGTCTTACAGTATATTGTGTTATTTACAAATTCGGTCATTTAAAGCCTGGCATATAAAATAAGCAGGTACTGGAAATGGGTGTATGTGGGAGAGAAGAAAAAACTGGCAGTGAAAAGCAAAGAGATTCCTTTAGGATGAGTGTGGCTGACCCCCGCCTGGCACCCAAAGCTTCCAGGGTACGCTCTGGCACTTGTGACCCTGAACTGAACTAAACAAGGACAGGATAGATGAATGGGTGGGTTATTGTGTTGTGAACATGGCAAGACAACATTAGAGATTTACATAATCAATATTTGCCGCATTTAGAAATGCTACTTGACTGATTTAAGAAGCCAGCATCTTAGCTACACCCTATTGACCATTCTGAGGTGCCAGCCTCGTCACATAGTTGAATAGACCATGTTGTTTCCCTTCTGAGGTTCTTTTTAGTTGGCCTTGGCATTTGTGCCTCTCCTCAGGGGTACTTCTTGTATAATCATTAACTTCTTTGGAAAGCTGAGCCCCATCACTTGAAAATCTTGATCCAGGTTGTTTCACCAAGTCCCTCCAACATGTTCTGCTGGGGAATGGTGGACACATTAGCATGTCTGCTGTTCCTAAAGAAAGGTACCCTGGGGCACATTTTTAAGTTGGTACAAAATGGCTTTGAGGAAATCTGTTTGATTAAATGGGGTTACCGGAATGGTACCTCACCATTTCACCCTGCTTCCTCACCAAAGGGCACAACAACTACTCAGGAATCATATTTGACCTGAAAGGTGATCTATTACTTAATAGGAGTAAGGCCAGGTCAATCAAGTCATGTTGCCGCACCCATCACACGATGAAAGCTTGGGATCCTGGTTGGCAACCCCCTAGGCAGACACACGGTCCAGTCCCACTGTCCGGAAATGACCCTCTATCTGCTGCATCCAGGTGTTACGTGGGCATCCCCTTGTCCTGGGCCAGCCGCTCAGATCCTCAACAATGAAAATCCCATGATCACTACATGGCTGTAGTACCGTAACTGACGCTCCATCAATGCAGGTAATATACCTCATTTAGGACTCCATGACCAACCGCTCATTGGACACAAGTCAAAGACACAGTACCGAAGGAGTCCAGTCTTCATCTCAGGTCACTGGATAGCGCCCATGTCTCATAACCATATAGCAAAGCAATAAGCACCAGGATTCTAAAGACTTGGACCTTCATCCTTTTGCAGATATCAGGAGCGCCACACACCCCTTTCCAGCGACCTCCTGACCCCCCATGCTCTCCCAGTCCATCTACTGAATTCATAGGTGGAGTCACCAGAAACATGAATGTCACTCCTGAGGTAAGTAAACCTCTCCACGTGGTCGACACTCTCTCTGCAGACAGACACACTACTGATGGCTGTGCCCAAGAGTGCATTAAAGGCCTGGATGTTAGTTGTTATCAGGACCCCTCATTCAGTCTCTCAAGAGCCCCGATCAGAGCCTCCATTGACTTATAAGAATAATTTATATTTATTATTTAGTGATATTCTCACTATATTAAAGCATTTTGCATAGTGAGTGGGGAGCCAGTTCAACCATCACTAATGCGCATCGTCCACATGGATGATGTGACAGCAGCCATTTTGCACTATTACGCTCAGCACACCCTAGCTGTTGGGTGGTGAAGGGGTGAGAGATAATTAGTTAGCCAATTAGAGACGGGGGATGATTAGGGGGCCAGAATGACTAGGCTGTGGTGGGCAATTTAGCCTGGACATCGGGATAGACACTACTCTTTACAAGGGATGCCCAGGGATCTTTTATGAGCACTGAGAGTCAGGACCTCGGTTTTACATCTCATCCGCCATGTTTACCGTGCATCACAGTGTTCCCATCACTGCACTGGGACCCACATATAGACCACAGGGTAAGCACCTCTCTGCTGGCCTCACCAACACCTCTTCCAGTATTAACTCAAGCTTTCCTTGGTTGGTCTCCCATCCAAGTACTGGCTGGGCCCCAATATGCTTAGCTTCTGGTGGATGATTTGTTCTGCATGTGGTATGGTTGCTTAATATGTTACAGCAGCCATTATTGGAGATCTTCAACTCTCAGTCAGAACAGGCTATTTTAGCTCAACAAAGCTTGCCAATCCTGTCCACCTAATTCCTTCTGAATAACATCAAGAGAAGTTTTGAAGGTTCCTAAAGTCCTACTGTCCACCACACCACTTGGTAACTTATGCCATGCATCTGCAGTTCTCTCTGTGTGTTTAGTCATAAATTGTTCTTTACTGTGTCCCCGGCTGAGCCCCATGATGTTAAATTGTACTCCATAATTATTTTTTTTTGTTTGTTCCTGGATCTTCTTTTACGACATACCGGTCAGAGGCTGGGGGTTATAACCAAACAAATTGGGGCGCAGGCCCTGGCAAGGACTTCAAAGTCAAAAGTCAAAGTCAAATTTCAGTCAGAAATACAAAGAACATACCTGTAAGGTGTTAATCTGGATGTGAAATGGAATTAGGACATGTAGGCATAACAAGAAGTGTACCTACTAATTTAGGTTACAGATTTTTAAGTGACGTATATATTGTGTTAATTGTCAGTTTTGGAATCCGCTGTTTTCTATCGGCATATGCAACCTGCTATTTCTTTCATGAGAATTTCCTGCTGCTTTCGTTAATAGTGCATCAAGAACAAACCGCCATGAGGCGTTGCCCCCCAACAGTGCAGGCCTCCAGGCATGTGCCAAGGGGGTCATCAGGTGCTTAACATGTGCAGGCCATCTTAGTATTTACATCTGCGACTGCTCTTTTTAATTGGAGGCAATCAAAAACATTTACGAAGCAAAATCATAGCAAGCAAGATAATTAAAACATAAATGGAAGGAGTAAATGGCTAAGGATTTACAACACTTACAACAATAAATATACTTTAAAACACCTGGAGCAGAAACAAAGCATCTCATTAAAGGAGGTGTTCAAGCAGAAAGTGGCCTCTGATTAGCTGAAATGCAAGCCAACAGCCCCAGCATTCCCTCCACATCCGGCGAGCTTGGAGACCCTTTGGTGAAACAGAGAAGGCAAAGTGGCAGCCAGGCATTCCAGTTCTTTTGTTTACCTCACCTTGTTGTGATTTGATAAGATTCTGGGTGTTAGAAACATTTCAGAAGGCTTGCGTCCCTTTTTGCAATTTGCTGCCAACCTTTTGGGTTTTCATATTTTGTCCTTACACGAAGGACGTTCAAAAAGATCCCACACTTTTTTTTAATTCTATTTATTAAGAGTTTCAACAACAAATGACATCCCTTTTCTACACTGTCAACTGCCTTTGCAATGCAATTTTCCCAGCGTCGTACCAACTTTTTAATGCCATCAGCAAAAAATGTTTTTTGGTTGAGTGTGATGCCACTGATGAGCTGCTGCTTTCATATCATCATCATCACCTGAAAATATTCTTTAGGTCTGGAGCGCTCTGCGTCCATCACACTAGTACGGCCATTTTCCAGCATTTCAATCCCTTCATAGATGACTCTACGAGAGAGGACTTGATCCCCATATTGAGCACACATGCGGAGTAGAATTTGTGCTCCCGGCATACCTTCTGCCCACAAAAATGCAAAAGACAGACTGATGTTCCTCTTTGGTGCAGTTTATAAGATTCACAGCCATCTTATACTAAACTGCAAGGGCAGCCAGTGGCCGGCCAGACAAAACTAGTCACATGACCCTTTTAGACCCGACCAATCACTACTCCTCTCGCCTTCACCGTTTCCAATGAAAATATAAAAATGCGGAAACTTTTTAATTGTCCCTCATATTTATTATAATGATGTTATTTGCAGCTATTAATGGTTTAGAAAGGTCTACATATGGTGTTTATTGATTTGGAGAAGGTCTATGAGAGAGTGCCATGTCAAGACGTCCGAAGGTGCTTGAGAGAGAAAGGCGTACTTTAGAAGTACGTGAAGATTGCCCAGAATTTGTATGTGGGAGCGAAGACTTGTGTTAAGATCACTTTTGGGGTAACTGACAGGATCCCAGTTTGAGTAGGTCTGCCTTAGGTGTCTTCTGTAAATCCTTACCTCTTTGATTTGGTTATGGATGTGTTGAGTCATGGGATTAAAGATTAATCCCCCTGGTGCAGGCTTTTTGCTGATGACACTGTGTTGCACAGCACCAGAAAGAGGAAATGGTGGAGAAGAGAGAAGGCCTTTGGAAGAAAGTGGTTTGAAAATAAATAGAAACAAGACAGAACATATGAGGTTTAATGAAGATCAGAATTCAGAAGTTAGCCTGCAGGGAGAGCTATTGAAGAGAGTGAATAAGTTTAAATATCAAGGGTCAATGGTTGGCCAAGATGGAGAATTAGCGTGGTACAGCGGGTCCACAGCTCAAAAAAATGTGGCCAATTTTTAAATATTATGAATAAATAGTTAATTGGCCGGCTCGATCTCCATGGGTGTATGTGCTCACGCAGCATTCGGGGGTGGGTGAAGTCTCAATTGCTTCATCAGCTTCCTACTGTGTGCGACTGAATCACTGCGGCCATGGAGACATATATGAGGAAGAGCCGGCACAAGAAAAAGGAAAAACAAGCGAAAAAAATAATGGAGGGTAAGGGAAAGAGAGCGAAAGGCAGGAGTGAGAAAGAGTTGGTGCAAGATGGAAGGAAGCAGTGGGATGGGAATGGACCCCCAGGTAGAAGCGTGTGCCTCCAATGCTTAGGAGGGGCCTGAGGGATTGCGCCTGTTGAGCGACTAAAGAGCAGGAGTGACCATTCTGCTCAGAGTGTGCTCTTACCAGGAGGAGCCAGCGATTGGCAGTGGTGTGAGCAGAGCAGGGCTTGGCAGCTCAAAGTGGAACACCATGAGATTGGCGTCAGGATCATGGGCCAGAATAACTGGATGTCTGTGCCTGTTGGATGGACGTCTCTCCGTGGGGCACAATAAGGGCCAGAAGGAGGAGAGATGTCAGTTTTGAAGGATTGCACCAGGGTTCATGTTTTTATGGACATGTTCCTACATTGGGTTTTTTTTTTTTAACCTCACTTTTAATGTATTTATTTATTGAAACTTTTAACCTCCACCATCAGCTTTTATTTTAAGAGTTATTTATTTATTATGGATTTTTATTTTTTATTGGGGTCTCTTGTTCTTTCCACTATCTGTGAACAAGGCCTCTGCCTGAAGATGCTGGGTCACGCCTGCTTTAATTACTTAAGGTCCCTACTTAAAAAAGCTTCCCTTGCTTCACAAATCACGATATCATCCTGCACTCGCTTGGTAGACAACTTAAGGGCTCTGGTGATAGCAGTAACCCGTTGACCCAGGGGTTGGCGCTGCATTCGAAAACCTTCTCTCTTCCTCCCTCAGCAGAACGGAAGCCTGACAGCCAATCCACTACTGCCGTCACTTTCGTCATCCTCCATCGTGGACCTGCTCTCTTCTTGCCCAGAATCCATGTGACCGGACCTTCAGCCATACTTACTCAGTTCTGTATTGGGCTTGTGTCTGAAAAAAGACATTAGTAGCATCTTTGTAAATAAGTTATGTGGGGTCACAGACGTTCCCCAAACCTTTTAATGTGTTATATTCTTTCTTAAATCGGTCATGCCCTGATTTGGGAAAAGGATTTCAGAAACTGAATGGATGGACGACGTCATACAGTACGTCATGTTGTGTTGTGTATTTAATGCTGTGTATCAAGCAGCAGAACTGCAGACCTAACACAAGGCAACTACACAGAAATTGATAACAAATACGCCTAAACCTTAGACATGATGGGGTTGAGTGCTTCTGATTCTGTTCATAACACCATTGTCAGTAGTCTCCAAAGGTCATGACGCAGTCCCTTAGCTTAGCGGGCAGAGGAGACCTGAGGTGGAGGCCATGCTAAGCGTCGCACCAATGAAAGGTGACTCCCGTTTGGACTCGCAGCAGCGACGACAACGTGGGTCGCTTGTGTTACAAGAATACTGCGACTTTGCTTTATGAGTTATCAGCAGAGCCAGAGTGGCAGTGCATGACTGAGACTGTGAGAGTGGCGCGGGAGAACAAAGACGCAGGCAACCAATTACAACAAATTTACATTTTCATTTGGCAAGCCCCTAAAAACAATGCAGCTTTGATTTAGAAGTGTAATCGAAAGAAACGAACCATGAAACACAATTAATGAAATTAGCTGCACCGTACCATCCAAACGAACGGCTCCGCACAGATGCCATTCACTTCTCCCAACATGTCCCCATGCTTACAGCCACCGGGGGAGTTGTTTGCCAACATTTATAGTGCCCAGGCTTTCTAAGTGCTTTGGATTTGATGATACGAAATCGACCAGTGGGAAGTCAGGGTGCTAAGGTGTGTGTGTGTGTGTGTTTGTGTGCGTGTGCATTAAAAATAACCTGGAGAGAGGAGCACAGAACATTATTGCCGTGGAAAAGTGGTAGCCAACCGAGGATTAAATTGACCATTATACAGAAAATACACAGAATGCTTTCAGCAGCTCGCTTAAGGCCAAGAGATGAAGTGCCAGCTTGCTGCTGCTATTTAATCTAAAATGAAGTAAAATGAAATCTCCAGCAGGTAATTTATACTGGTACTTTACTCCCCTCATTCTTCTATGGCAGAGCCGGCGAAGGAAAGGCGGTTTGGAGCAACACTTGGGCGACTGTAACAATTCTTCTAAGGTTAATAGGTCACTTTCATCAAAATGATGGAATGCCACTGGCCCCGCTAATACTATATATGTGATGGAAATCTTTGTAGTTCCCACTGTAATAAGTGTAACGCGGGGGTGTGGGGCCGACTGGGGCGGAGATGGCAGTTTAGGAGGATTGTACGAGATACAAGGGCAGGCAGCACGCGGAACATGATTTGCTGCGCCAGACAGAATTGTAGCGCTTTTGTGCCATGTACACAATGTCCTCTCTCAGAGAGGCTTTATCAAGATAAATGTAGTGTCCAACAGCAGGATATTAATAAATTATCAAGTAATGAAAAATGCGAGGGGAGCTATACTCCCTGCATTAAAGCTTCAATGACTGTATTGATAGATGTGGCTGCAAGGCCCTCTTGACAAGGTAGCAATGAAAAAACATGACACTCGGGGCCTGGAAGGGTGACCTCAGGGAAGAGAGTACAAGCTGCTGAGACAGAACAGTAAACAGAAGCTTCAAGGCGAGGCATGTCAGCGCTCAGACAGATGGGAGACGCTCCGCTGGTCAGCTACCAATCATCTGTGTCAGAGGAACAACCACAACGGGGGTGCGGACATGAAGTATTTGTCATGGCATCTGATCCCGAAACTCGGAGATAATGCTAGCATGCTCAATCATATCAATCCACTCCGTCACCTGCCAGCCCTGCCATCTCGGCAGCAGGCACGTAGGCAAAGGGGAACAATTCACGCTCTTCTTATTACCTCGTGCTGTGGGGCGGGGGGGCAGGCAGTGTATAATATAAGGGGGACGACACAGCTACTGTTTTGTTTTTACCTGTAGGCCTCATCTTAACATTGAAACGTCCACGTCTTTTCTTTTTTTGAGTGATGAATGGGGGAGCTTTTTATGCTGCAGGTCTGCTATGAATTTTGAAAGTTTTTGACACAAAGTAATTAGTATATTAGAGGCTTTTGACACAAACTAATTGCTGTATTAATGTTTTCATCTTAGGTTTACTTTCAAAACATCTTTTTTTTTTCTTTTTTAACAATTATCAACCTGCATGATAGCTTCTGGGAGAAAAGGGAACATTAGGAATCATGCAGCATTCACGTGGAACTAATTTCCTTAATCCTCATTTTAAAGGCATGTTTTAATCAGCAGTTTTTTTTTTTTTCTTTTTCACCTAAAGTGCCAAGTGTGTTTGGTAAATTATTCATAGGACCAACAAACACAAGCAATGGTTAAAGTGTTCTGCCAGTGCGGGGGGGACACTTATCATTTATAACCCCCAAAGGTGGGCTGAGCTGGTATATGTGCAAGGGTGCAGAGATGAAGGGGCTTTAGTAAGTGGGAGAAATTCGGCAATTTTCTGTTCTCAGTCTTTCCAACTCAGGACTGTGAGCTTGAAGTAGCAGCGCCGTACAGAGACGTAGGGTCTGTGTGAGAGGGACGTCGCAGGTTCACAGTTGACCACCCGTAATTAACACAGTAGAAAATGTGCAACCTGGAGTGGATCATCACCCTGCCCGAGGTTTATTTCCTGCCTTGCGCCCTGTGTTGGCTGGGATTGGCTCCAGCAGACCCCCGTGACCCTGTAGTTAGGATATAGCGGGTTGGATAATGACTGACATGACTGGCTGACTGGCTTTCTCTGGTATCCAACTGTAGACTTGCAGGTTGGTATCAATGGTGAAAATGATTTCACTCAGTGTCAGTGAATGTCTAACTAGATGTTTACTCCTACCTTATGATGAATTCTGCACTAATGGATGACACTCTGTAAGTTGAAATGGCAGAGTGATGGTTGGTGTATCCTTTGTTTGTGTAGGTTCTGCATGTATTGAATCAAATGCCATGTTTCTTGGAGGGTGGCTGAGTGGCGCAGTGATAGCACTGCTGCCTCGCCGTAAGTAGACCTGGGTTCACTTCCCGGGTCCTCCCTGCATGGAGTTTGCATGTTCTCCCCGTGTCTGCGTGGGTTTCCTCCAGGTGCTCCGGTTTCATGCAGGTTAGATTCATTGGCGATTCTAAATTGTCCCGTGTGTGTGCCCTACAGTGGGTTGGCGCCCTGCCCGGGTTTGTTTCCTGCCTTGCGCACTATGTTGGGGCAGACCCCCATGACCCTGTGTTAGGATATAGCAGGTTGGATGGATGGAATGGATCATGGTGTGATTCCATGACACTTGGCGTAGTGGGCAGGATTTGCACTGCAATGTGAACCCTTTAAGGGCTTGGATCTTGCCTTGGCCCCAAAGCTGTATCGAATGGCCTCACTCCTCAAGACCCAATAATTTGCTTGAGAAAACTGGACCTTGACTAGGCCGTGTGGGACCCTTTCAAATTTTCTTTTTGAATTTCGAAGTCTCACAAACCAACTGGAGATGGAAATTTTCATGCTAAGTTCACCAGAGCCCATGCAGTTTAATTGAACATGAAAAATTCCCCCCCTGTTAAAATTGTTTGGATCAAAAGGTTGTAGCCATTGTGACCCTCCCAGTCAGGGACTGCCCTCCCCGGTTGCAAAATTTGAAGCCCTTTTCAATTTGTAAATGTATAGGGTTATCCAGATCTAATTATGCAACTTTTAATGCAATGCAGGGAAACAATACCAGACAAAAGAATTCTCGTAATAAACAAAAATGGACTTACATTGAATTAATTCACTGATTTTCCATGTAATGTCTCACTTGTCCTCCATTCAGTTGGATACAGGCTCGGAGTAATAAAGCTAATAAGCTATAGCGTAATGAAAATTGCATAATTAATTCTGGACCACCCTGTATTGAGGTGAATGGTTCATTTTCAAGGGAAGAAGATCAAAGTGTTTGGCCAGTCAGACTATAAGACTGTGGTCTTAATCTTGAGACACCACAAAGAGGGGTGGACAATCGATGGTCCTGGAGGGGCCAGAGTTGTCCAAATTATTGCTTAATTTAATGCTGCTAATTGAACTTTTCCTTTAATTCAGTGGTTCTCAATCTGTGGGACGGGCCCACCTAGGGGGGCGTGAAGTAACAAAAAGGGGGGCACCGAAGATGTGACAAAAAGAGTCAAAAATATGAAAAAAACATTTTGTTGAAACCAAAACAAATTAACTTAAACTACATTCTGATACTAGAACAATAAATATAGAGTTAGATAAATGTCGATAAAAGTTAAGTAGGTAACATTTCAAAAAAATGTTAGGAGGGGCGCGATTAAAACTGTTATGAAAACTCGGGTCGCAAATACTTAAAGGTTGAGAAACGCTGCTTTAATCAGATGACTTTCTTTCTCAAGTTCTCTGTCTGCTGTCTCAGCAATTAAAAATACTATGACTTTTTGAGATGCAGTAACTTAAAGCGCAGAAATCTATTCATTTTTGTTCTTCTTTGGTTCATTTTCATTTCCATTCTTGCCAAGACGTTTAAGCTATTTATTGTTCTTTTAATAACCAGAAATCAATTAATCACGAGTTGCAAATAACAAGGGAGACTACTTATTTTCTGCTGTGTTGTGGCTATTTTGGTTCCATTAAAAAAATAAAAACGATTGAGAGGTTCTAATCCACCCCAGTCTTTTTCATTGATCTTTTCATGGAAAGTAAAGTACAGTCATGGAGCTGAATGTTAAATTTAGTGGCATGTTTTATAAATCAGGAGAATTTCCATCTACAGATCTAATAAAAATATTCACCTCCTTGGTGGTTTTCTCATTTTATTATCCCCGTGGACTGAATTTGGCTTTTTCAGCACTGATCAGCAGAAAAAGACTTTTTAATGTTAAAGTGAAAACAGTGGACTAAATTAATTACAAATGGGGAGAAGCTTGTGAATTAAAGGCAGAACTCTTGACCAATAAACGAGGGGGAGAGGCAGGTCTTAAATTCAGAAGCACGCCCATGTATGAAGGGGGCTCCTGTCTGTGGACTTCTGTTATTCTCTGGAGTTATTTATTTAACCACTAGCCAATAATTCAAAAATATTTCCTATCTCCTGGCCAACATGTCCCTCAGCACCTTTCCTCTGTAATCTGTGTGTGTGAATGGCTCTTCCCCGGCACTCCCTCTCGTTCTCATGAAGCCTGCTTCTCAGACTCTGTTATTATTTTTAAGACACTTTTCTCACCTCCTGTCCGGCTTTATACTTGTCATCTTTAAAGGTGACTCTCAGCGTGCCTCATACACCTTTCCTCGTCCTTGTGGATAAGACACAGGTCCGTCACGCCCTCGACCCTCTGCAGTTCGCATACCAGGAGAAGGTGGGAGCGGAGGATGCCATCATCTATATGATTCACCGATCCCTCTCCCACCTGGACAGAGGCAGTGGTGCTGTAAGAATTATGTTTCTGGACTTCTCTACCGCCTTCAACACCATCCAACCTCTGCTCCTTAGGGATAAGCTGACTGAGATGGGAGTAGATTCACACCTTGTGGCATGGATCATGGACTATCTTACAGACAGACCTCAATATGTGCGTCTTGGGAACTGCAGGTCTGACATTGTGTGCAGCAATACAGGAGCGCCGCAGGGGACTGTACTTTCTCCGGTCCTGTTCAATCTATATACATCAGACTTCCAATATGACTCGGAGTCCTGCCACGTGCAAAAGTTCGCTGATGACACTGCTATTGTGGGCTGCATCAGGAGTGGGCAGGAGGAGGAGTATAGAAAGTTAATCAAAGACTTTGTTAAATGGTGCGACTCAAACCACTTACACCTTAACACCAGCAAGACCAAGCAGCTGGTGGTGGATTTTAGGAGGCCTAGGCCCCTCATGGACCCTGTGATCATCAGAGGTGACTGTGTGCAGAGGGTGCAGACCTTTAAATATCTGGGAGTGCAGCTGGATGACAAATTGGACTGGACTGCCAATACTGATGCTCTATGTAAGAAAGCTCAGAGCAGACTATACTTTCTGAGAAGGTTGGCATCCTTCAACATCTGCAGTAGGATGCTGCAGATGTTCTACCAGACGGTTGTGGCGAGTGCCCTCTTCTATGCGGTGGTGTGCTGGGGTGGCAGCATAAAGATGAAAGATGCCTCACGCCTGGACAAACTTGTTAAGAAGGCAGGCTCTATTGTAGGAGTAAAGTTGGACAGTTTAACATCTGTGGCAGAGCGACGAGCACTAAGCAAACTCCTGTCAATCATGAAGAATCCACTGCATCCACTGAACAGTGTCATCTCCAGACAAAGGAGTAGCTTCAGTGACAGACTTTTGTCACCGTCCTGCTCCACTGACAGACTAAAGAGATCGTTCCTCCCCCACACTATGCGACTCTTCAATTCCACCCGGGGGAGTAAATGCGAACATTAATTTTATTTTAATTCTTTTCATTTTTATTATTATTTAATTTAATATTGTTTCTTTGTATCAGTATACTGCTGCTGGATTATGTGAATTTCCCCTTGGGATTAATAAAGTATCTATCTATCTATCTATCTATCTATCTATCTATCTATCTATCTATCTATCTATCTATCTATCTATCTATCTATCTATTAGATAGTATCTATCTATCTATCTATCTATCTATCATATCTATCTATCTATCTATCTATCTATCTATCTATCTATCTATCTATCTATCTATCTATCTATCTTGTGCGTCTCACACCTGCACTTTCTCTTTTGTCGCATCACCAAAGCCAATCAGATTGCTTAGAGGAACTGGACACGAAAACCTTAGTGTTTTATTATATACTGTATAGATAAATATTTTAGCAAGAATTATGTGTGGATGACTTGACATGTGGAATGTAGTTCACCTTTGGGTTCCATCGAATCAGAAACATCCATCCATTATCCAACCCGCTATATCCTTACACAGGGTCACGGGGTCTGCTGGAGCCAATACAGGGCAGGAAACAAACCCTGGGCAGGGCGTGCACACACCCCAAGCACACACTAGGGACAATTTAGGATCGCCAATGCACCAAACCTGCATGTCTTTGGACTGCAGAAGGAAACCGGAGCACCCGGAGGAAACCCACGAAGACACGGGGAGAACATGCAAACTCCACACAGGGAGGACCCAGGAAGTGAACCTCGGAAGGGTCTCGTAACTGCGAAGCAGCAGCGTTATCCACTGTGCCATCATGCCACCCCTATCCGAAACAACGTTATATTATTTCTCCATGAAAACATGAGATTAAAAATTTTTCTTGGTCACCTCTTCTATCATGGAGTAAGTAATATTGTTTTTGAGTGGAGCGTTCAGTTAAGGAGGAGGAGTTTAGGATCATGCACTGATACAGCACACCCACCACAGGACAAACCGCCTCAGGATCCCAAATTAGGACCCAAATGCAGCCATGTGACATATCAGCACCACGTTAGTTCAAATGGTGTTAGTGTGAGTTTTTGTTACAGTGACTGAAGTGCCAATCCTGCCACCAAACCCCAAGTTTTTCCTTGTAAGTTGGAGGACCTGCTTGCAGAGCTGGATGCAGGTTAACGTCGTACCCAGGATGGAGCAATTGCAGGTTAAGGGCCTCGCTCAAGGGCCCAATAGAGTGGAATCACTTCTGGCGTTTACAGGATTTGAACCGCAAGCTTCTGATTGCCAGTGCTGTACCCTCGCCTATGAGCCACCACTCAGTTAAGATAACACTAAAAATAATAAATAATCAGAGTGAAGTATGAACCTTAAGAATTACATAATAGTCTTCTGCCTATAAAAATTGTAAGAGATATTTCCATTTTAAAAGTTGCAAAATGCAGTTAATCCTGAAATCAAAATGGAGTTTATGTATTTCGAACTGACACATCATATTTTTTTTATTCTTTATTTCACCTTATACAATTTCTTGTATTAGGAATTTGTTAGTTTTCGCATACCCCTTAGGGTCAGAGCGCAGGGTCAGCCATTGTACAGCACCCCTGGAGCAATTACAGATTAAGAGCCTTGCTCATGGGCCAAGCAGAGTAGGATCTCATTTGGCAGTGTCAGGGATTCGAACCGGCAACCTTCGGGATACCAGCGCAGATCCTTAGCCACAGAGACATCATATTAGTGTTCATGTTTCTGATTTTTCCTGTATTGTACAGTCTTTATAATAATATGCCATTTTGTAAAATTTTATGAACTTATGGAAAGCTGTTAACGTATCTGTCACCGTTTGTTAAATGTCTTGTGGTCGATTTTAAACCTGGTCATCCCCGTTTAATTCTCAGAGGGTTGTCTTTAACGTCAAAATAAATATGTAGCGCTGGTGCCGCTCAGATTCACACCATTGATAGTGGCGGTGATTTATTTGTTATTTTGGTGGGGATTCCAGTAACGCACCCAGCCTTGGCCTGACCCGCACACGCTCACAGATAGAGACACGAATCAAACAAATGAGTGAAATATATTAAGTAGAAAATCAGATATATAAACAGTGATACAAATATTAAACACAACAATCAACACTCATGACAATGTCCTTATCACAGTTCCAATGTAGCAGGAACGGATGAAATGGTATGGATTAAAGATGATGATGACGATCCCGGGAACAGCTTCTGTAATAAATGAATTAAACAGTCATACCGGTAGTCCTGAGCAGTGAGGGGTGAGATTTGTGGGCGCGCTCCCTCCAAAGACGCAAGACGACTAATCCTCCACTATTCACATGAGACATGTCCACTCATCCTTCCAAGAAATGATCCAGGGTGTAAATGACTTCACAGCGGTTACGTTGGAGGGGACACCAGGATACACATATACACCGACCTTCTTGATGCTTTGCTGGCCCCTTTCCAAGTTTCCTGCTGGCTCTTCTTGTCCCCAGCAGCCCCTGCACCCATTATAGGCATCCAATGAGGGCAATATTCTTCTGGGCTGCTGGGAAATGGAGTCCATCCAGTGGTAGCACTGCTACAAAGCGGCACTCAATGGCGCAGATATGATTAAAACAAAAGCAGATTGGCTGTTAGGGCTTAAGTGAAGGGCTTTCCCAAAGGTGAATCATCCTGTGGGGTTCTCTGATCTTAGAGTGACACCTCCTTCCGGTAGCCTTGGAACTTATAGGACTGGAGGGGGCGGAGTCAGTTGCCTTCACTCGAAATCTTCTTAGAAACTGTGGGGTGGGGGACGGGGGGAGAACAGGATTAGCTGCAGTGCCCCCTTTAATCTTAGGGTGGTATTACGTACCTTAAATGAAATGATTATGTCATGAAGTCTGGATTACGGTAAGTCTTATATATAAATTGATGGCATCATCTCATAACGAGGAAGAATATGGGAGACTGGAGCAGCAAAAATGTGCCTTTCTTCAAATTGCCTGATATAAAACACCAGCTTTGACCATGTCAACACATACATGCCTGGTTTATTCAAATAAAATGGGACAGCATTGCTCAAGATAATGTAAGACTCTGTCTATTTGGATTGTGGTTATGGTATGCTTATACAATTGAATTTGTTTGTCATGGGGATGTTAGGGAGGGACCCCTCTTCATCTGTAATGTCCCCAACTTAACTTCTTTCCATTTGAATGTTAATCAAGTGTCCGGCTGCTACATCTGTCAGTCACACTGATCACAGATAGACCAAACCAGGATTGACTACACGCGTCAATTATCATAAACTTACTTACGGACAATAAAGAGAACGGTGTACAGCAATCAAGCAGCAGAGCTGATACAACTTTTTCTTCATTCATGATAAGAGTTAACCATAAATGTCCTTATGTCCTAACTTGTAGCTGAAGCATTCAGTCAGATATGCATGTGGCATTTACTCCAAATGCAACCTAGATGGACAGCAGCACTTCTCTTTAAAGTCCAGACGCCCAATGTACCTTGCGTTCAGATGGAAGGTGTTCTTTCATTACGCAGCGAGCTGGGTCTGACACCTCACTTACAGTGGTGTGAAAAACTATTTGCCCCCTTCCTGATTTCTTATTCTTTTGCATGTTTGTCACACAAAATGTTTCTGATCATCAAACACATTTAACCATTAGTCAAATATAACACAAGTAAACACAAAATGCAGTTTTTAAATGATGGTTTTTATTATTTAGGGAGAAAAATAATTGAAACCTACATGGCCCTGTGTGAAAAAGTAATTGCCCCCTTTGTTACAAAATAACCTAACTGTGGTGTATCACACCTGAGTTCAATTTCCTGATTACTGCCACACCTGTTTCAATCAAGAAATCACTTAAATAGGAGCTGCCTGACACAGAGAAGTAGACCAAAAGCACCTCAAAAGCTAGACATCATGCCAAGATCCAAAGAAATTCAGGAACAAATGAGAACAGAAGTAATTGAGATCTATCAGTCTGGTAAAGGTTATAAAGCCATTTCTAAAGCTTTGGGACTCCAGCGAACCACAGTGAGAGCCATTATCCACAAATGGCAAAAACATGGAACAGTGGTGAACCTTCCCAGGAGTGGCCGGCCAACCAAAATTACCCAAAGAGCGCAGAGACGACTCGTCTGAGAGGTCACAAAAGACCCCAGGACAACGTCTAAAGAACTGCAGGCCTCACTTGCCTCAATTAAGGTCAGTGTTCACGACTCCACCATAAGAAAGAGACTGGGCAACAACGGCCTGCATGGCAGATTTCCAAGACGCAAACCACTGTTAAGCAAAAGAACATTAGGGCTCGTCTCAATTTTGCTAAGAAACATCTCAATGATTGCCAAGACTTTTGGGAAAATACCTTGTGGACTGATGAGACAAAAGTTGAACTTTTTGGAAGGCAAATGCCCCATTACATCTGGCGTAAAAGGAACACAGCATTTCAGAAAAAGAACATCATACCAACAGTAAAATATGGGGTGGTATTGTGATGGTCTGGAGTTGTTTTGCTGCTTCGGGACCTAGAAGGCTTGCTGTGACAGATGGAACCATGAATTCTACTGTCTACCAAAAAATCCTGAAGGAGAATGTCCGGCCATCTGTTCGTCAACTCAAGCTGAAGCGATCTTGGGTGCTGCAACAGGACAATGACCCAAAACACACCAGCAAATCCACCTCTGAATGGCTGAAGAAAAACAAAATGAAGACTTTGGAGTGGCCTAGTCAAAGTCCTGACCTGAATCCAATTGAGATGCTATGGCATGACCTTAAAAAGGCGGTTCATGCTAGAAAACCCTCAAATAAAGCTGAATTACAACAATTCTGCAAAGATGAATGGGCCAAAATTCCTCCAGAGCGCTGTAAAAGACTCATTGCAAGTTATCGCAAACGCTTGATTGCAGTTATTGCTGCTAAGGGTGGCCCAACCAGTTATTAGGTTCAGGGGCAATTACTTTTCACACAGGGCCATGTAGGTTTGGATTTTTTTCTCCTAAATAATAAAACCATCATTTAAAAACTGCATTTTGTGTTTACTTGTGTTATATTTGACTAATAGTTAAATGTGTTTGATGATCAGAAACATTTTGTGTGACAAACATGCAAAAGAATAAGAAATCAGGAGGGGGGCAAATAGTTTTTCACACCACTGTATTTCTTAGTCTGTCTTATCCTAGAGTGACTTTTAGTCCAATAAAGAGGAGTAATCCAGAGAGGCTTGATAAATATGGGTCTTTCTGGTTGGGTCTCCAGCTTCAAAATTGTCAATTTATCCTGGTGTTGGTCTTTCTTCACTCTCCCCTGTGATATTTTGGGTCGAGTGGAGTATCAAAAAGTAGGGGGCCGACACCTTTCCCATGGTTGTTCTCTCTGGCCCTGCGCCCCAATCCCGCCCAGGTCCTACCTTTCTTCTCAAATCTTCAATGAGTCAATGTTTTAGCCACGACAACTGCCTCACAGGACGTACCTCCTTGCTTTTACACTTTCGGCCCACACTGACCTCAAACCACCCCCCCACCACCAACCCTTTAACTAGTTCTAGCCAGTCAAGCAGCAAGCCAAGCAGCTCAGCAAATCTTACAGCAGAGTAATTGCTACATGAAGTGCAGTTAACCCTAAACTGTCCTGTGGTTTTCTAGCACTTGCTTTTATCGCTATTGTATTATGTGTGGGCGGCACGGTGGCGCAGTGGCAGCGCTGCTGCCTTGCAGTAAGGAGATCTGGGTTCACCTCCCAGGTCCTCTCTGCATGGAGTTTGCATGTTTTCCCCGTGTCTTCTCTTCATGGGTTTCTTCCCATAATCCAAAGACATGCAGGTTAGGTGCATTGGTGATCCTAAATTGTCCCTATTGTGTACTTGGTGTGTGTGTGTGTCCTGCAGTGTGCTGGCACCCTGTGCTAGCTGGGATTGGCTCCAGCAGACCCCCGTGACCCTGTGTTGGATAATGGATGGATGGATGAATAGCCCATCTTTATTCCGAGTACATCCCCAAAGCATCCATTGGTGTATCTTCTCAAAGACCCCATGACAAGCGTGGCACGCGGGTGGGGGTGGTACTCAGCCGGGATGCCCAGGAGGACCGGAGGAGGGCTTGTGCCTCCTCCTGACTACGAGGGGGTGACCACCCTGGTTGCACTGGGGACCACGGGTGCAGAGCTTGGAAGCTCAATCTTGTAGGGGCCCGTAGATAATGCCAGGGGGGCGCCCCGGTGCCTGGGGGGAAGAAGACTGGGGACACCTGGAGGGCTTCCGGGTGCGCAGCCAGCACTTCCACCACACAGGGGAGTGTCCGCGGAGGAGTGTCGGGGAGCAGCTGGAGCCCATCCAGGCTGCTATAAAAGGGGGGCCGCCTCCCTTCATGAGTCGGGTGGAAGAGAACGGAGCTTAGAGAGAGGAGTGGAGGCAGCCAGAAGGAAGGCACTGGAGAGTGAGGCCTGGACTTTGGGGGATCGGTGCTGGAGGCACTGGGTTGTGCACGGACTTGACTAAACTGTAAATAGTGTAAATAATAAAATGGGTGTGTTGGGTGATAAACCGTTGTCCACCTGTCTGTGTCCAGGCCACGTTCCACATAAGCAATACAAATCCATGTACCTGTATCATTAGACCTTGGCATTATCTAAAATTAAGCCTTATGTTTAGGACTCCTTGACCATATCATCTGAGAATATCCATTTCTACTGAGAAAGCATTCTTAAAATTTGGACAGCCCCCTTAAACCCACCCAATGTCACTGATCAGTCTGCTAGTCTATCTGGGTGCAACTGCCCAAAGGCAACAAGCGGGGAGCCTCTTTACAGTATGAACAGCCTCTGCAGATGAGAGCCACTCCATGGCCAGGTAGTGTTTATCATCAGTGCCAGTCAGTTTCACTAAACCAGCGGTTACATTGCCTTCCACCATCCTGACACCAATTTAAACATTCCCTCTTACTTTTCTGCACATCATTCACTTTCATTTATTTGTTTATAACAGCAAAAGTTGAAAATGAACAGAGCAGGACTGCCTGATGTGGTACGTCTTCACAAAAAAGACAGCCAATTTGAAAGTCGCTGCCATTCATGTGCGCTCTGTCAATGGTAAGTTACAGAATATTGCAGAAACATTTTTATGCTCTGCTAGGCATGATTTTAATTTGGTGTGGCTCTTTGCTGCGAGTCAGCTTCTTTTTGATTCTCCTCTTTAATGACATTGCTGACAAGCATATTCATGACATAAGTGTTCAACATTATAAGGGATCATGAAAGTAAAAAAAGGCTTCTGTCGGTCTTTCATTCTGTCTCACTCTTCAGATCCTTTAGGTGTCAGGAAACCATCTGATCCCAAATGCACTTGTTTTTTGTCGAGTTTGTCTTTATTGCCCTCCGAGGAAATTTTGTTTCAGCATTTCGTCAATGCAAACATTAACACAGTAGCATTGTAATAATAAAAAAAAAGACAAGAGAGAAGAAGAAACGATTTAAGGAAAAAGAAGACATCAGGCCTGGAGAAAAAGTTAAGGGAAAGTGACAATAGCACAGCTCCCTAGCCTACCATTACAATTAACCATTGCTGCTTAATACAGAAATCGCCCGGGGGTCCAGGAGAAACGTAATTTCATGACATAAAGGATGGCAGGGCTTTTGAGACCATCTTAAGAGCTTTGGCTACAACTTTATTTTCGTTTGCTTCTGGTCCCATTTGTTTGACCCCCAGCATCTTATGAGTGGCCCTCACTGTTTTAAATCCTACGTAATTTGATTTATACAACTACTTACTCACCACAGTAATAATTCATAATGCTAAGCTGCATTTGATTAAAGACTTCTATAAACTAATTTAACCACTGTGAGCATTAACAGAAGCAGGCTTTCTCCACAGGAGAATCTTTGCATTCCTGTACTCTGTTTATACCTTCTTCATCGTTTGGCTCTTCTCATTTAAGGGTCACCACAGTCCCATCTGTCCCTGTCTTTTACGTCATTTTCCTGCCACACCAATTGCCTTTTTATCCTTCCTCACCACATCCATAAACCTCCTCTTTAGCCTTCCTCTTTTTCTCTTGCCCAGCAGTTCCATCCTTAACATTCATTTTCCCAGTGTACCCCTCATCTTTTCTCAGCACCATCTCAATCCAGCCTCTCTCACTTGGTCACCAGACTGTCGTGTCTGAGTCGTCCCACGAATATACTCTGCCCTCGTTACTGGTCAATCGTCACCACTTCCATCTCTACCTCCTGTCATTTTGTCAGTACCACCGTCTCCTTACCATACAATATGGCTGGTCTCACTACCATTTTATAGACCTCCCCTTTCACTCTTCTATTGCAAATCAGTCCTGTTACTCTTCTCCACATGGCCTGCACTCTCTTCTTCACCTCTCTGCCACACTCTCCGTTGCTTTCGACTGTTGAACCCAAGAGTTTAAATATGTCTACCTTCACCACCTCTGCTTCTTGCAGTCGCACCCTTCCATCACCTGGGAGAAAGAAACAGAGAAAGAAGAATAGTCATGTGCCGAGCTTGTTATTTACTTGCAGCTGTGATGGTGAGAAACACTTGCTGAAGAGTTTTTCTAAAAATAAATAATCTCTTGGTGCTTTTAAATAGTGCCCTGAGTCTGTTGTGTTGGGTTTGAGGAACAACAGTGCCCTCTAGTGTCCACACTACTCACCGATCTCCACCTCTCCTCTAAGCCTAGCATCTTCATGGTGTGGCTGATAGACTTTATACCCCCGTAGTTACAGCGGCTCTGCACATCTCCCTTATTGTGGTCACAAATTCGCCCCAACATACACTGCCTGTGCCTATCATGGTCTACTTATCCTGTCCGTTTTTAACAGTAGGTGCAAGTGATCCTACTTGTTTCCTAGAGTCAAAACACATCTACTTTTTGGTTTTTTTGCATTGTTGCCCATGGCTCTCCTCGTCTTGCTGTAGCAACTAAGCTCCGCTCTATCATGTGCACATTTAATCTTCTGAGTAATAACTACCAGATCATTGTCGAGCAACTGGTGCGTCCGGAATTTTTTAGGGGCGCCGCGAAAACTTTTGTAAAATATTTAAAATTGCTAGTGTTTTTGAACTTTTGGTTGATTAAAAACATAACATTTTAAAAAAAATATTTTATGTTGGAAAAACAGATAACGGAACACTTACGGAAATGAAGTCTAAGAAACGCGAGAGACTTCAAATGATCGACAAGGAAAAGCGCGTCTGTCTTTCGAAAATTGATCCTCGTATCAATCTCATATGTGCTGAAAAACAATCTCAACGTTCACATTAATTACATTTAAGATTTATCCTTTGATTCCTTTACTAATAAAATGTCTTTCAAACTTGTAAAATGAACTGTTTTTATTGGCGATTGTCCATAGATTGTGTCGTCACGACTTTACTTATGGGCAGTCCCTCAGGTGCACCGCGAAAGAAAATTTTTGGCAACTCGAAAAAGGTTGCCTTTCACTGTACTAGAGTGTAGTTTAGTATAAAGACTAATGCAAAGGACTTTGAGGGCCCCTTCTGTACTCCTTCACCTCTGACTGTGTGGCTGGACACAGCTCCAACTCAGAGTTTCTTAAACTACGGGTCGCAAACCAAATTGGGTCACGGGTTGCAAGTTACTGTTGTATTCAATGGTAACGGGTTGAGGATTGTTTGCGAAGAGGGTCGCTACGGGAGGATTATGCAATTGACATTGCTCCAACGATCTATTCATGATTCTTCAAGGGGGACCCACACCAGTGCTGACGATCATCTGGTCACTCAACAAGGACTGGGTGTCAAAGACCCTGAAAAGTCAATGATTAAAAATAATAAGATAAAAAAAGTTTAAGAAACCCTGCTCCAGCGCCATTGCTTGTCTGATGATACCACCATCATAGCCCTGATCACCAATGGCTTGCAGGAGACAAGGTCAACAGTTGCACCCTTAATGTCAGATAAACCGAAGAACTGGTCAGAGACTGCAGAAGTATATTCAGATAGTATTCAGACCCCTTCACTTTCGACACTCTTTACTGTGTTGTATATTTCATTTTACATGGAAACATTTGCCGTTTTTGCCCATCAATCTACACTCAATAAGCCATAATGACAAACCTGAAAACAGGCATTCAGAAAGATCTGCAAATGTAATAAAAAATCAAAACCTCAAATCTCTCATTCTTGCAAGTGTTCAGACCCTTTGCTGTGACACCCCAGGTTGTTGTCTGGTACTTCCCATTTGTTTTAATTCTCCTTGAGATGTGCTGAGAACTTGATTGGAGCCCAACTGTGGCAAATTTAATCGATTGGACATCATTTACAAAAGCACACGTGTACCTGTGGTTAGAAGGTTCCAGACACAAAGTTCAAGGAACTATCTGTAGACTTCTACGATAACATTGTGGAGAGGAACTGATCAGGACAAGGGGATAAAGCCATTTCTAAAACTTTAAGTGTAAGCACTGACTTTGATCTGAATAATTTAATTATTTCTGCACTGCACTTTATTATTGTGAGTTTGTTTGAATAAACGTGCTCTTTGCACTTTTATTTTTAAGTACTGGTTGTTGTCCCTCACCCGCTGCTGTACCCATCTCAGGTTATGAACTAATAGGGGTTCATGTGGATGGCTTAATGACGGGTATACTACCCAGATATCGATTTCCCGACATCATGGTGGTGGCAGCGGTGGGATCTACCTGCTGACTCAGTGGCTTCAGGACAAAAGTAATGTCCTGAAGCGTGAAAAGGACATGTGTAACCAGAGAGCAGGTCATAGACCTCAGAAGGATGAGCACTGAGAGAGGATGCTGTTTTGATAAGGTGAGCAGCTTTAAATTTCTTGGCATAACAATTACTGATAAACTGAAGAGGGCACGACCCATTTTGTCTCTTGTCAGAAAGACCACCAGCACCTTTCCTTCTGTAGATGTCTGAAGGTATCTCGCATTTCTCCATCTGTTCTTGAGAACTTCTACAGGTGCACCATCCTCACTGGGTGCACCACATCCTGAAATGGCAGCTAAAACTTGACAGAGGGTGGTGAACGTGTCACAAAGCATTGCCAGCATCCAGCTGCCTTCTATTCAAGATGCTTACAAAATTAAGGACCTTGGCTATTCTGTCTAACCCCTTCTCCAATATTTTCCCCTGATCCATTTCTTTAATCCTGCAGGGCAGCCCTGTTTAAAGTGTGCCCCTAAAAAAACAACATTTACTGCCACGTGTTGGGTTTACAATCACACAAGGATTGCAACGATCTTTTCACAACTCTTCCTCACTTCGGAGTGCCTTGCAGTAGCCCTTAAATCTTACGCACAGCCGGCAATTCACCGTAACACAAATACAGTGGAACCTCGGGTCACAAACGTCTCAGAACACGTACAAGTAGGGTTACGACCAAAAAATTCACCAAACTTTTGCATCTGTTCACGGCCACACACTCAGGTGACGAACAAGCCAGCTACCCTTCCAGATTGTACGCACCGATGATTTCTGCAGGTTTTCAATCTCTCCCTGTACATTGTTCTCGGTTAGATGTACGTGCATGCAACGTTAGTTTTCTTGGTTGTTTATCGTTAGTTTTGTATAAATGAAGGATTTTTCAAATTTTCACTCATTAAAAAAAGTGTTTACAACGAGCGGTTCGTAAGGCTATAGCGTGAACTCTTGCAATGTTAGTTTTCTGTGTTCAAGGTTTTCTCCGTGTTATTCAATGTTTTTACATTTAGTTTACTATTACGCTTTGCATTCTATGGTATAATTAACTATTTTTTTTCTTTAAAAAAATATATATTTACATACAGTCCGTACGGTCCGGAACGGATTAATTGTATTTACATACAGTCCTATGGGGGAAATTAGTTCGGGTCACGACCAAATCGGGTGGTGACCAGAGTTTTGGAACGAATTACAGTCGTGATCCGCGGTTCCACTGTACACTGCTGAAGAATGGATGAAAACCAAATCTAATGAGCTGCTTGGGAGCTTCACGCCTCGCCCTTCCTTCAGTCTGCTGTTTGCTCCTGGCCATACTTTCTGTGTCCATTGACTAATCCCGTCAGTCACAAGATGGAAGGGTCAATGGAGATAAAAAGGGAGGTTTGGATGATGGCATTGACTCCTAGTGACCTTTACAAAAGCCTAGTCATCCTTGCATATTTTGACCCTCCGAGTCCCGTCTAGTATATTCATTCTTGATTTTAATACTCACTGTGACTGTCATTTCACGGACTTGTTAATGAACAGCCCCGTTTTACCTTTTCATCGTATCCACACACACCTGATTTGCATGGCCCGCTGCAATTTATAGGGGGGCAACGTGTGCAGCAATCTTGTCACTCTGCGTTTTTCCACAGAGAAGCTGGTGCTAAAGGGCTCCTTTGTGACCATGGCAGGACAGCATGCGCCTGACAGTATTTTAAATCACGGCACTTAATATTACCTTGACCTGGACTTTTCTTAAACATTATGACTGACTTTACGCTGGTTAATGCTAGTCCTTTTAGTAGAATTCAATACAATGCTTGACTTGTCGTAAACCTTCAAAAACACCTTTATTTTATTTGCTAAGGAGCGGCCATCAGCACCTGCCGACTGGGGTTTCCTTTTGCTTTTATTAGGTGCATTAATCTTGCAAGATATTGGCTTAAAGTAGTTTTAAGATGAAACACTCTGAAGATGAGGTGAAGATGAGGTGGTTAACTGAATACATAAATAGAGATGTGCGTTCTCAGCCAAAGCCTATAAACAAGTTTAAGAGTTGGGTCAGTTCCTCAGTGTCCCCTTATTATAGACAAACAAAAGCTGTGACATAAGCACAAGTACTGTAAATGGCCAGAGTCCTGGGTCAAGGGGGCCTGAGTCAGCCACATAACAGAAGCCCCATCTCTGTTGGCTGTAGAATCGGCAATGAACGACCGCTTTCAGAGAGTAATCTGAATACATAGAAGTTCTCTGTGCTGCAAGTGAGGTCAGACAACTTCTGGACTTTGCCCCTTATTACTGTGGGTGGAAAAGAAGAGGAAGCAGCGCTCTCTGTCATCCCAGGGTGGAGTCACTTGTCTTGCAGTTAATAATAATAATAATAATAATAATAATAATACGAGAGAGGGTCAAGCTAAAGTTAGAAAATGAGATTTATTAGAACCTTAACAAAACTGATCAGGTCATTTCTCAACGTAGTCTCCACCCTTCTTAATGCACTTGCGCCACCTGCCTGGAAGTGCCAGTGGATTCCAGCAGAATAAAAGGTTTGGTTTTGACTTCGTCACCACTCGTGCACCCGAGTTATTGTCAAACACTACATGCCGAGGGGTACCACAGTCACTTCATTTAAATAATCTATATTCTTCACTGGGAGTGTAGTGAAGGATAGAATAATTAAACATGTACCACAAAGATATTTCAATGTTCTTTAAACGTTTTGAAGAATCGGCGCTAAGCTTACAGATGGCTTAACTTCTATTAGAGAGCTGATTGTGTGGCAATCGGTTACTTGGGGAAAGAAAAGCAAGGACTGCAGTGGCGGCTACGCCAATATATATTGAATATAAAACAGAAAGAGAAAATAACAACACAGCTAAAAACGCAGCGACAAATTTCAGCAAAAGTTAAATGCTTCTGTAATGAGCACGAGGCGGCTATGCAGTGTCTGCAACGGACGCGGCCATCCACCGTGCATAAGATACCATACTGACATTGGCGGGTGAAGGAGCCACTGATTCTTCCTCTGCCCAGTGCCACCACAAGCATAGAGCCGCCCCTACTGCTGCAATAAATTATTTCATCGAAGTGAAACACATGTTTAATAACGTGCTTTAACTCCTATCATCATAAAAATAATATCACGTATACATCTCAGTATTTTAGTTATTCAGAGAGCTGTAATATCACGAATGTAACGGACTCTGTGTCCAGTTGGAGGAAGAGAGCCAGTTTAAGAAGCAAGTAGTGATTCACACACATAGAGCACATAGAAGATCACATACAAAACAAAGCATTTAACGTGCTACTTTAATTACGATGTGATTTGAGAAACTGGTTAATTAAACGATTTTAAGATGAATTTTATGATATTCTACTTTAATGACAAAATAAACTACGTGATTAAAGTGGAAATGTCGAGATTGAAGTTGACATTTCGTGCTTTTTCCCCACCGTGTGGCTTTTTTCTCTGTACCCTAATAAACTTTCATATGACACTCAGACAGTGGGCTTACAACTCTTCTTTTCACGGCGACTTTGATATGTGACTTCTTTTTTATTTCCGGCTCTGTGCGATTTTGTGAATGTGAGCTTTCAAGTTTCTCCAACACGCTATGTCACTCGATCAACTTCCTTTTGTTGATTATACCACAGTTTATTTGAACAAATAATATGTTTTTCCTTTGCCTCCACTTGGTATTCGCTGAAATTCTTATATTTTCCCCGTGTTTTTCCCATTGTCTTTTCACAGAAGGCTGCGCTTAAGGGCGATTTATATTGATCTGCATATTCAAAGAGGCGTAATTCTGGGAGGAGTTGGGGCGTTACATAAAGCGCGTGCACGAGCGTTACTTTTCACACTCATCGGGATTTATGTAGCAGAAGAACGTGGAAGTTGGAGTACGCACAGATTCCTGCATCTGGATTTTTCTGTACGTAAGCACATTTCGGCTTTTGTGCTTACGCCATGTTATAGTGCGAGTTCTACTCACCACGTTATACATGAGGCCCCTGGACAGAGAGGTAAACTGAAAGGGGCCTTCCTAAATAGATGAGTTTTAAGTTGTTTTTTAAAATAATGAGTTGATCTTATTAATTTCAGGATGTCATTCCAAAGTCTGGGAGCTATGAAGCTGAAGGCCCTGCTGTCACCCATGGAGTGTAGATTAGTGTGGGGCACAACAAGATTACCAGAATCAGAGGACCTTAGTAGGCGAACAGGAGCAGAGTGATGGAGAAGATCACTGATGTAGTCTGGTGCAAGGTCATTTAAAACTTTGTAGGTTATTAAAATAGAGAAAAGTCAAGCAAAATGACACATTTAATTGGCTAACTAAAAATATTACAATATGAAAACTTTTGAGGCAACTCAGGCCTCTTTTTCAAGATGTACAATACAATACAACTCGGAGTCCTGCCACGTGCAAAAGTTCGCTGATGACACTGCTATCGTGGGCTGCATCAGGAGTGGGCAGGAGGAGGAGTACAGAAAGTTAATCAAAGACTTTGTTAAATGGTGCGACTCAAACCACCTACACTTGAACACCAGCAAAACCAAGGAGCTGGTGGTGGATTTTAGGAGGCCCAGGCCCCTCACGGACCCGGTGATCATCAGAGGTGACTGTGCAGACCTATAAATACCTGGGAGTGCAGCTGGATGATAAATTGGACTGGACTGCCAATACTGATGCTCTGTAAGAAAGGACAGGGCCTACTATGCTTCCTTAGAAGACTGGCGTCCTTCAACATCTGCAATAAGATGCTGCAGATGTTCTACCAGGCGGTTGTGACGAGTGCCCTCTTCTACGTGGTGATGTGCTGTGGAGGCAGCATAAAGAACAAGGACGCCTCACACCTGGACAAAATAGTGAGGAAGACAGGCTCTATTGTAGGCACGGAGCTGGACAGTTTGACATCCGTGGCAGAGCAACGGGCGCTGAGCAGACTCCTGCCAATCATGGAGAATCTACTGCATCCACTGAACAGGATCATCTCCAGACAGAGGAGCAGCTTCAGAGACAGACTGCTGTCACCGTCCTGCTCCACTGACAGACTGAGGAGATCCCACACTATGTGACTCTTCAAATCCAGCCAGGGGGGTAAACGTTAACATTATATAAAGTTATTGTCTGTTATACCTGCATTTTTATCAGTCTATAATTTAATATTGCTTTTTATCAGTATGCTACTACTGGAGTATGTGAATTTCCTCTTTGGAATAATAAAGTATCTATCTATCTATCTATCTATCTATCTATCTATCTATCTATCTATCTATCTATCTATCTATCTATCTATCTATCTATCTATCTATCTATCTATCTATCTATCTATCTATCTATCTATCTATCTATCTAATCATTACATCTTGCCTGAAGAAGGGGCTACTATAGTATAGTACTATAGGTTATTAATAGAATTTTACATTCAATCCTGCAAGACACAGGGAGCCGGTGAAGAAGAAGCACGATGGGTGTGATGTGCTCACTGCTGCTGGTTTGTGTAAGGACTCTTGCAGCAGAGTTTTGAATCAACTGGAGCTGTGATATAAGATTAGAAGGGGCGCCTGCCAGCAGCGAGTTACAATAATCGAGGGATGTGGAATGTGATAAAAGCAGGCACAAGTTCCTCAGCATTAAAAAAGGAGAGGAATGAGCGAACACGAGATACAGTATGTGAAAGTAAGAAAATTTTTTGATGTGGTTCATGTGGGCGGAATAAGAAAGGGAGGAATCAAAAATGACACCAAGATTCCTTGCATCAGAAGAAAGTCTGAAGAGACCACCATCAAGAGTGACTGAAAAGGGGCTCATTTTCTTAAATAGTGCTTTAGTGCCAATTTGCAGGAGTTCAGTTTTGTTGCAATTTAATGCTCTATCCAGGTTTTAATTTCACTGAGGCAAGTTGTGAGCTGAGAAAACTCTGAAGTTGCACTTTTGACATTGAAATAGATTTGAGTGTCATCTGCATATAAATGATAACCCGGTCCATAGCTATGAATAATATGGCCAAGGGGAAGCATATAAATAGAGAAGAGAAGAGGGACGAGGACAGAGCCCTGAGGAATTCCTTGTGTGACTGGCGCTGAGCTAGCTCTGCTGATGCCAAGACTAGCAAACTCTTGCCTAATAGTCAGATAGGACTTGAACTACTGGAGGGCAGTGCCAGAGATACCCAGCATGTTCTCCATTCTGGACAGTAGAATGTCATGTCTGACAGTGGCAAATGTTGCACTGAGGTCTAATAGAATTTACTGTATATGCTGGTTTGTCCAGAGTTTGCTGCCATAAGCAAATCAAGAAGAGCAGTTTCACAGCTGTGCTGCGCCCTGAAACCAGACTGAAGGGGTTCCATCAAATTATTAGAGGTTAAGTAATTGGTGAGCTGGGAGGCTACAACACGCACAAGAACTTTTGACAGAAAAGGTAAGTGGGAAAATTGTTAAGATCATCACCATCAAGACCAGACTTTTTTAACATGGGGGTTACAGAATCAATTTTAAAAGTGGCTGGCACAAACCCAGTGTCGACGACGTTGAGAAATTACCTGATCAGTTTTGTTAAGATTTGGTCCGTTTTCTGATAAATCCCATTTTCTAACTTTAGCTTGACTCCACCTTGTACATTTTATTTGTATAGCACCTTTCCCACGCTCATGGTTTGCAGAAGCCATGTGTGTTACAACTGACAGAACTGTACAAAGATTAGGACACAACTCTGGGTAGGATGCCAGTCCATTGCAGGGCATTCATGCAAGTGATACATTCACACTGGAGCCAGTTTACAGTCACAGATTGACGTAGTCTGCCATCTTTGGAATGTGGGAGGGAAAGCTGGAATGTTGTGTCTTGTAGCTGGAGGACATAGGAGAATACTACAGGACCCTCTTGGAGAGGAACTTTAGTACATCTGCTGCACATTCTCTAGTGACGACGATTCATTCTTTCCTTAAGTCAGCATCAGCATCAAACGCCATGTTGTTTTACTTGCCCCTTTCTCATGTGAAGCAAAAATCATACCCACATATCCAGAAGCCCTGGCATGTTAACCATAACATGTTGTGCATGATAGTACCCACCTTAACAAAAGGACACGTTTCTGTTTGTGTTTCCATCTGGTTGTTATGTCTCTGTTATCCAACAGATGGCACATCACAAGCATTTAGCACTGCTTTTACAAATCTGTAGGTGGAGTGTTGACTCTGAGGCTAGGGATCTGGGCTGGCAATCAGAAGGTTGCCGGTTCAGAAGTGACTCTATTCCATTGGGCCCTTACCCTGCAATTGCCTTGTCCTGGGTATGACGTTAACTTGCATCCAACCCTGTAAGCAGGTCCTCCAACTTACAGGGAAAAAACTTGGGTGTCAGTGGTAAGATTGGCATTCCAGTTACCGAAAAAAAAACGCACACTGTTCCAGTGTGGTGCTGAGGTGCTACCCGCTGCACTCGGGTCCCAATCCAATTGTGTGGTGGGTGTGGCAACATGCTATCAGCGATTGCTCCCAACTGTACAAATCCAATACAAAATGGCAAACAACAGAGATATAGCAACCAGACAGACACACTGCACTGCAAATGTTAACGCTGTATGTGTCCAACAGAGAGTAATGGCCAGACGGATAGAAATCAGCTTATCCACTTTATGAGAACAGAAGAAATATGACAAACAGGAGGAGATCATTCAAGCCCATTTGTTTAAATAATAGCCAAGCTGCCCTCAATATCTAATCCACATTCTTCTTAAAGATTCTCAAGGTTTCTGCTTCAACTCCATGACTCGGTAGTTTGTTCCAGAGTCCCACAACTCTTTAGGTTTAAGAAGTTCTTCCCAGCTTCATTCTTAAATGCACTTCCCCTTAATTTCCATTGATGTCCTCGAGTATAATAAAAGGACATGTGTCTGTGTGTGCCAGTGTGTCTGGGTATCTGGTTCATATCCTGCACTTGGTCACTGTCTCTGTGGTGTTTTGTCTATCAGCGCTGGCTTTTTTTTGGGCACTCTACTTTTTCTCCCACATCTCCAAAGATGTGGGCGTGAGTTTAAATGGCACTACATGTGAGAGTGGGCTTTTGTGTCAATGGACCCTGCAATGAATGGCTGCCCCATTAAGATGCCTCTAACACCCTCCACAACCTTGAATTGGTTAAGGCAGATCAATGAATTTGTGTTTCACAGACCACATCGATTCTGTGCACAGTCACATCAAGTTCGCATGGAGAGAAGTCTAGGACAACCAATTAGCCTTCTCAGACTGTACTGAATGTATCAAAGCAGGAAGTAAACTCACGTTTGACGTATACAGGAAGCCAACATGCACAGACCAGTACCTTTGCTTTGACTCGCAACAACTCCGGAACATAAATTAGGAGTCATCAAAACATTAGATTGTCATGCAGACCAGAGTCCAACAGACCCCGCTTCTAGCGAAGAAGAAAGAGATCACATGTGGAAGTCCTTATAGTCATTATAGACTCGCACCACCCCCTGGAATATACATTTGGAGACATCAAAACGTCATACTACCATGCAGACCAAATTCCACCAGACCCAGCTTCTTAAAAGCAGGAGGTAAACTCAGGATCGACGTATACAGGAAGCCAACACACACAGAGACCAGTACCTGTGCTTTGACTCACAACACCCCCTTATAGACTCGAACATAAATTAGGATACTCATCAAAACGCTTCTATACTGCCATGCAGACTCACAACACCCCCATTAGGATTCCGTTATACTGGACCCCAATGGACCCCCGTCTAATGAAGAACAAACAGTTCACATGAGGAAGTCCTTATAGACTCGCATCACCCCCTGGAACATAAATTAGGAGTCACTGAAACATTATACTGCCATGAAAAACAGATTCCAATGGACCCCACTTCTAGCGAAGAAGAAACAGATCACATGTGGAAGTTCTTATAGACATTTTAGGCTTGCACCACTCCCAGGAATATAAATTAGGAGACATCAAACCATTATACTACCATGCAGAACAGATTCCACCGCTCCCCGTTTCTAGTGACGAAGAAAGAGATCATGTGCGGAAGTTCTTACAGTCAGTATAGACTCGCACCACCCCTCAGGAACATAAATTGGGAGTCATCAAAATGTTATACTACCATGCAGACAAATTCCACCAGACCCTGCTTCTAAAAACAGGAGGTAAACTCAGGACCAGTACCTGTGCTTTCACTCACAATACCCCCGTAACATAAATTAGGAGTCATCAAAATGTTGTACTACCTTGCAGACCAGATTCCAACAGACCCCCGTCTAATGAAGAACAAACAGTTCACATGAGGAAGTCCTTATAGACTCGCATCACCCCCTAGAACATAAATTACGAGTCACTGAAACATTATACTGCCATGAAGAACAGATTCCAACGGACCCCACTTCTAGCGAAGAAGAAACAGATCACATGTGGATGTTCTTATAGACATTTTAGGCTTGCACCAACCCCAGGAAAATACAGTAAATTAGGAGACATCAAAACGTTATACTACCGTGCAGACCAAATTCCATCAGACCCCACTTCTAAAGAAGAAGGAAAAATTTCATGTGAGGAAGTCCTTATCAGAGTGCTGCTATCCAAAATGGGCTTTTATAAAAACAGCACTAAGAAGCATGGCAGTTACCGAGATAACCATGAACATGACGGGAAACTGACATTTCTAGTCAGGTGGACATCACAGTGCCTTACGTGAATGGTGTGTCAGAATAGTTAAGGAGAATTTTCACACATCACTACATCCCAGTTGCCTTCAAGGCTTACAACACACTAAGGCAATAGACTTGCTCACCCCAAGGACCCAGTCCAATGTTAGGAACGTAGTAAAGTGGTATACACGGTACAGTGTTGATAGGTGGATTGCAGTGAACTGTGCACTGGGGAAACAAAGCAGCCACCGGCTAAACGTATAGCGTAACACAGGCGAGCGAACACGTCAAGACAGCACTCAACAGTCTTACGTCAAGGCAGCAGGCCATTCCTTTGAAGATTTCACGGCCCGGACAGAGAAGATTTCTGGTTCAAAAGAGGTATGAAATCATCAATTTACGTGAAAAAAGAGCAGCCATCACTAACCAAAGGAGGCGGAATAAGATACCATCTGTCCCCATCTTACAATAGCATCCTCTCGGGACTTCTCCGGCTATTTCAACACGAATGAGTTTTATGTGATTGATTAATTATGAGCTTGAATACCTTAAATACTCGAGGAAAAGCCATTTCCAACCAGAACCAAGAAAGTCGCTTAGGTAAGCAGCAAAATGTTTTGCAACAGAGAAATTGATGACCAGGTGAACAGAATAACTGAACTCTCAAAGTCGTGTTGAAGATAAGACAACGGAATTCAAGCTTAAAAATACCAAGCGAGTGTGCAAGTTGTTTGATTTTTATTCTTAAGAGTCTTCATAACTGCTGAGCCTCACATTTTAATCCAACCATCCTGATCATTCGGGATGAAAATAAGAGGAACTGAGGCATAAAGGGTTAGAAAGTGGACGGACGTCCGTGACGCTCTCTCATTTTCCACTTTAATGGAACATTCTAGACGGTCGAAGAATGTCATATTCTCAAAACTGCAAATAGTGCTTTGAAAATTCCATCTCAATTAAATTAGGCTTTCAATTTGAAGATGATTTCTAGCTGATTTGGTTAATTAAATCAAACAGCATTGACTGAAAATAAATCTATTTTTATCATCCCTGTAAATTAAAAGTTCCGCATCATAAAAAATCATGACCATCTTGAAAATGACTAGTCAAGAGTTTTTTTAATAGACACACATAATTTATTGTCAATTAATGTATTGAACTGTACACTCAGCATAACCTGGCTGGGAAGACTTCTTAAATTATTGGTTCCTGCTCTCCCATCTCTCCAAATCATGGGGATGACATTTATCTGGTTATTCATATATTGAACAATTCCTCGAGATGGGTTTATATCCAGCTATAACAATGTTTTGTTTTATTATCTCCTTCTGTTCCTAATGAAAAGAGAACTTCTTTTTCATTAATGCTTTATCAATTTTAATTGATTTGCAGCTAGCGGAACGAATATGAGATCATTACGACGTTTTGTCCTTTTAAACAAAGGCACGTCCATGTTGGGGGCTGGCACAGCTTGCAAAATGGTTTCTGTTAAAGCTTGTATGTCAGCTTTATTTTATTCAATAAATATTCCTTTACTACTTTACACCTGCACGATCGGCTCCTTTTCTAAAATCTGAACTTCTTTTTATGCTTAGGTTGATTGTTTTATGCTTTCTCACTGCCACTTAACTTTCGGATCACATACTCGTGTCCTTTACAATTCAGTCTTTAGTTAAATCCATGATTGCACCTGCTTAAGCCATTTCAGAGCTATGATGGGCCAGAGACAATTCCAGCAGCATCGGGCACAAGGAAGGAAACAGCCTTGAATGAGGTGCCAGCCTATCACAGGACACCCACACTTGGTCACACAGATCCCATTTAAAACCATTGATCACTCTAAGCTCTCATTTTCCATAGCTGGCTTTATGGAGGTCTGATGAAGGGGCTCTTTTGGTCTGGAGCAGCATTTCCCATCCTGTGGACCACTTCAGCATTGCAGATAGACCTTGGATGAACCAGGATGAAAAATCTGCTAACCCCACACACCACAGCAACTCTAACAATCATGCTCGATTCACAGCAGCTTTGCAGGTGGATCATTGGCCCATCCTGGAGGATGTACCCACACCCAGCTCTGACCATCATGCTCCATTCACCAAGGAGAACGATCTCACTTGGCTCATCTAATGCAGTGATACTGCTCTGACAATCACAATCAATTCACCGAAGGGGACTACACCACTCCCCCCCAGCTCAGACGATCATGCAAAATTAACAGAGAGGGACACCCCCTGTTGGGTCACAAACACACTGGCACATGTAAAAATGGGTCACATGACACCTCAAAGATTGGGAAACATTGGTCTGGAGCCCCCACTGCATTTATTATTTAGGTACTGATAGTTGATCATACTACTAGGAAGACTAACAGAGATCATTTTAGAAGTAAAAAGGAGCAAAGACAAAGTCAAGGCAAAAATAAGATTGAAACCAGGAATTCAGAAGACTAAAAATCAGAACAAAAACACAAAGCAAAAACTGTAGTCGAGAAAACGAATAAAAATCAAAACTAAAATTACTATGAAAAGATCAAAGCACAGGGCAAATAGAGTTTTGGAATCCGTCGACTTGGATAAGGAAATAAACCTTTTGAGTGATTGTTGACCCCTTGAGGTAAACTGTCAGAGGTCATGACCTCTGAAGACACACCCCTAGAAACTCTGGAATGACCCTAGTAATAGATACATCAGATGATGCCGACCATAGATAATGGCGGCAAGAATGGTAGAAATTAATTCATGAATTAATTATGGTGCAATGTAAACCTTAACGCCGAGCTCTACATTGATTATTTAAATCTCAACCCATCTTAGATAGGAAGCACAGCCTGTATATAAATAAAACAGTAACAGTTGTGTTGGTTCATCACACAATTACTTGCAAATCACTTGGACTAGAACCTTGGTCTTGGTCTTAATCGAACGTTTATGATGTGATATGCGCTGGTGAAGTGAAAAATTATCCAGCTGGGGAGACGAGGGTTGGCATCATTGCTTTATGCAGATGATGTTGACCTCTTTGCCTCATTTAACTATGACCTTCAGCACACACTCCAACAATTCACTGCCAAGTGTGAAGCAGATGGGATGAAGATCAGCACCTTCAAGAGTGAGGTCGTGATTCTCTCTTGGATAATAGTGGATTGTTCTCTCCAGTTGATAGGGTACAACTGCACTTATCAGAGGATGAGTTTGAGTATCCCGGGATGTTGAAAAAAAGGGATGTGAGATCAACAAGTGGATTAGCACGGAGACCGCTGTTCTTTGAGCATTGTACCAGTCCTTGATAGTGAAGGGAGAGCTCTCGATTTACCAGTCGATCTTCACCCCTGTCCTCGCCTATGGTCATGAGCTGTGGGTAATGACTGAAAGAATGAAGTGATGAATACAAGCAGCAGAAATACGGTTTCTACACAGGGCAGCGGGGCTGACATACCATGGGAGAGTGAGGAGACCCTCTAGGTTGAGTTCTGAATTAAGAGGAGCCAGTTGACATGGTTTGGGCATGTTGTAAGGATACCCCCAAAGAGCTGCTCTGGGGACATCCCACTGGGCAAAGACCCTGCACATCTCTGGGCTTGCTTGGAATTTGTAGCTGGGGACAGGAAAGTCTGGTTTGGTTTGACCTGCATGGCCTGCCGTCACCACCACCATGCCCTCATCAGGAACAGCCGTTTTAAAAAAGGAGATGGACGACTGCCCGACGCACCACAGAAAGCCCTTGAAGTCCCTAATCTAAAGTGTTACTGAGAACATCATTTTTTATTTTGGAAATTTCAAATGTTCCCGTGTAATATATAGAGTACACCTGGGCTTCAGCACACTGCAAATGATTTTATTAATTATGTATGGGTTAATTATACTGAAAAATTGATAATGTTATTATGAGTGCTTAAAACTATTCATTCATTTTCAGAAGCCATTCAATCTAATTATGGGGTCATTCTTGTCGTCTTTTTTTTTTTTTTTCTGGAAGTACGGCTACTGCACAAAGGAGTGCGGCTGTTGGGTTTCACTGGTCTTTATCCATCAGTTGTGAGTTTCTTAAAGTCATCCGTCTTGATGACTTTATACATTGTGTGTATTTCTGGCACTGAAGTGTTTTTAATTGTTTGCATGCCACTACAATCCACTTACAGCCCAAGCATCACTTGCAGCGTTTGTGTTTTCTCTGCTCGCTGTTGCTGTGCCCATAATGCTATTAATCTATGAGGGAAGAACCCGCCGTACATCATTGTGCTTATATCTTTATTTCATTTATTTATTTTTTTTAACGCTCAGTTCCCTATATTTATTTATTTATTTTAAACCCAAGAGGAAAATTCATAACTCGGAAGCCACCAGAGACGTCGAGTAAATGAGATCTTTCCTCTCACTCTGTAAACCTACTTAAACATTTATAAAAATATATGCAAAATAAATGAATATAGTCATACAATGCACAAAAGCTGTACATTAATTTGAATTTACATTTTAAAGTGTACATCAAAGTGAGAGATGAAATTGCAGGAGACTGGAGCTTTGAAATGATTATATTCCCCAGACGCATTTATGCAACAGCAAGGTCATCTATGGCAAGTAATTGCTTCTCTCCCACCTCGA
The DNA here is from genome assembly GCF_016835505.1 of Polypterus senegalus. NCBI lineage: Eukaryota > Metazoa > Chordata > Cladistia > Polypteriformes > Polypteridae > Polypterus > Polypterus senegalus. The sequence goes on from NC_053166.1 coordinate 146,776,073, forward strand.
CCCTTGCTCATTACTTTACCTTAAAAAAAAAAAAAACAACAAAAATCTTATTATTTTAGAACCTTTTGATATGGTGTAAAATAACGTCCAAAACTACAAACTGCAGAGCAATTATTTCTTGCCGGAGGTAAACTCAAGCCCTCTGAAACTCTTTAATATTAAATTCTAATTTTCCTTCTACTACAAGAGCAATTTTGACTGTCAAGAATAATTTTGCTCCACGTGTAAAATTGGAAAGAGCCAACATGGGCCACACCTGCTTTATACATCTTAAATAGAACAGCGGGGGAAAAATAACCGTTGGCGGCGGGACGGACGCACAGAGCTGAGCGCGGTGTTTTCATTCTCTCACAAAGTTCTTAGCTTTTTGAACACCATTTAAAGACTTTACCTGATACTTAAATAGAGACACATCCTACACAGCAATTGTGGAAGGAGATTGAACCCAGTTTTCCCAAAAATTGCATGAAGAAACATTTCTTTTTTTGTTTGCGGTTTGTGAAAAATTACTCTGAAAATTGTGTAAAGCAAGTGACATTCTTTGGACATGACAAAGGCGCTATATGGAGTGTCTTCAGAAACTTTTCTTCAGTTTTGCTATGTTGCCGCTTTACAGCTAAAATCGCTTAAATAAATGTTTTTCCTGCAACAAACAACTCTCAATACCCCAGGATGACAGAGATATTTATAGTAAAAATATAAAGCTGAAATATCCCATTGAAACAAGCATTTAGACCAGGGGTGTCCATCCTGGAGGGCCGCAGTGGCTGCAGGTTTTCATTCTGACCCCCTTCCTAATCAGTGACCAGTTTTCACTGCTAATGAACTCCTTTTCCCCTCATTTTAATAGCCCTGTTGTTGAGGATTCAGTCCTCTGAATTGATTCTTTTCTTCATTACATGACAGCCAAACAGAAGTGAGAAATGAAATGAGCCAACAGATGACCAGCTAAATCGGGGCTTCAAACTCCAACCAATTTCACTCCAACCAGTCTCTTAGTGAGAAGCCGATTCTTGCTGCTATTTAAACCCATTATTTAATTCTGTGGCTTGTTGCTGCTCTCATTCTGCCACATCAGACATTTCCAAAACTGTTGATTTTCTGTTTTTTTCCAAGAACACCGTCAAGATGTTATAATGACCTGAGACATCAGCCTTACCGAGACCTTCACCTTTCTTTATTTTCAGACACTTTGGTTAGCTGGTCATTATTGTTTGACTGCTAATTAAGAGAAAAGGAACAACTAAGAGGTCTGAGTCAAGGTAATTAAAACTGAAACAAAAGAAGTTAATTAGCAGCAAAAACTGGTCTCTAATGAAGAAGATGGTTAGAATGAAAACCTGCAGGCACTGCAGCCCATCAAGAGTGGAATTGGACACCCCTGATTCAGACACTTTGCTTTTACACTTGAAATCTAGCTCAGGCGCATCCTATTGAGATGTTTCTACACTTTGTTTAGAGCCCACCTATGGCCAGTTCTATTGGCTGGACATGATTTGGACAAGGGCAGCACGGTGGCGCAGTGGTAGTGCTGCTGTTTCGCAATAAGGAGACCTGAGTTTGCTTCCCAGGTCCTCCCTGCGTGGAGTTTGCATGTTCCTCCCACAGTCCAAAGACATGCAGGTTAGACTGCATTGGCGATCCTAAATTGTGCTTGGTGTGTGAGTACCCTGTGGTGGGCTGGCACCCTGCCCAGGGTTTCTTCCTGCCTTGTGCCCTATGCTGGCTGGGATTAACTCCAGCAGACCCCCGAGACCCTGTGTTAGGATATAGCGGGTTGGACAATGACTGACTGACTGACTGATTAGGGCAGGCACACACATGTCTGTTGAAGGTCCAACAGGTGAGCAAAAGCCAAGCCATGAAGTCAAAGGAATTGCCTGCAGAGTTCAGAAATAGGATTATCAAGGCACAGATCTGGGGAAGACTACTTAAATATTTCTGCAGCGTTATACATTCCTAAGTGCAAAGGGGCCACCATAATTCTTAAATGGAAGATGGGTGGAACAACCAGAAGTCTTACAAGAGCTGGTCAAACTGAGCCACTGGAGCGAGAATGACCTTTGTAAGAGAGGTGAACAAGAACCAATTAGTCACTCTGGCTGAGCTCCAAAGAACCTTTGTGGAGATTGGAGACACTTCTAGAAGGACAACTGCTATTAAAACAATCCATTAAGTTGGGCTTCACGGGAGACCAGCCAAAATACACATGAATACCCCGACTGTGAGAAACAAGGTTCTTTGGTCTGACGAAACCAAAAAGTGAACTATTTGGGCTCCCGTCTGGAGGAAACCAGGCACTGCTCATCATCTGCACAATACCATACCAACACTGAAGCATGGTGGCAGAAGCATCATCTTGTGTGGCTGTTTTGCAGCAGCAGGGACTGGAAGACTAGACAGGGTTGTGGGAACGCTGAATGAAGCAAAGTACAGAGACACCCTACTCCAGAGCGCTCTGGATCTCAGACTGGGCCAAAGGTTCACCTTCCAATGGGACAATGACCCTAAGCACTAGGCAAAGAAAGCAAAGGAGTGGCTCAGGGTCAACTCTAAGAATGGTAAGGTCACTCAAGCACTTCTAAAAGAGGAAACACATGGAATGTGAGGACATCGCCGGAAATTAAGAGGAAGTGCATTTAGGAAGCAATTCTTTACTCAAAGAGTTGTGGGAATCTAGAGCAAACTATCGACACCTGGAGTTGAAGCAGAAACTTTGAGAACCTCTGGATGAAATGTTGGAACAGCAGAGCTAATAACCAAATTAACAAGCCTGATGGGCCACTGTTATGTTCTCGTAAGTCAGATGTGGATTCTTCAAAACGCAGCAATAAGAATCTCAACAAAAAAAGAGGAAGTATGGACACATTTTCGAACCTCGTGTTTTGGAAATAACACTTGAACTTTGTCGGTAATAAACGAAAAACCTAGCAAGGGAAATATGTTTTTATGAGTAATTCAAAGGAAAAGACTTATGTTTTGATTTGTAGATTATTTAGCAACTTTTAGATTTTTTTGTCTCTGATCATTAGTGCTACCGTTAAATCTTCTTAGTATTAGTCTCCCGTATTGAACGGCCTGAAGCATTAAGGTTCTCGTCACAGTTGTTCTATGGTCCTAACGGTACACACATCCTTTGAGGAAATGTTCTCTGGATTCTCTTCAGAATGCATCCATTTTACCTTCAGGTCAATTCAGTTTATTCTTATATAGGGCCCTTCACCTCAGAGTGATGTCACATAATTAAGGATATAATGTGATCAGAGTAAAGTGTAAAAACTGACATTTATAAACATCTGTATCAAGGTACAGAAACAGAAAGATGAAACACCATCTTAAATTATACAAATAAACAAAGTTATGGTAATAACTCCAGTTAACATAAGAGATATGGCCAGTTTGTAATGGAGGTGAGGAATACAAACACTCCATTTACCAGCATTCCTAGACAGAATAAACCTCTGCTGGATCCGCAACGCTTTGTAACAGGCAAAGTCACAGCTTTGATGACCTGGGTCAGCTGGATGTCTTCCCCTGCTTGAACATTCTAAAATTTAATAAGCACAAGACCTGTGGTGGGGCAAAGTGGAATTCTTCTCCAGAGTGGCTTCCTGCTTTGGCCTCACGTTCTCAGGATAGGTCCTTGGTGGTGTAGTGGTGGTGCTGTGCTGAGCATGAGAGAGGATTCAGTAGACATCACCAGGAAGTGCCCTGCTTGCTGTGCTTGGAGGCAGTCCCTGCGCACGAGTATAGGATCTTCTATTGCTCTCGCTCAAAAGGAACTCCTTCTGAGGGCCCTTGTAGTCCAGATGTTACAGATTTGTGGCTTGGCACTGGCATTTACCATGGGTCGTGGTGTAATTCCACAACAAAACACAGGATCTGTGCTGTGGATGGGTGGAGTGTAGTGGAGTGTAGTGTAGTGCTGCACAGAAGGTGGGACTGGACTGATACAGAAAGCTCAGCTGATGTCTCCAGGAAGCTCTCCACTTGCGGTGTTTACAAGCAGTCCCTACGTGCATCAGTACTGCACTTCTTCTTTTGCTCTTGCTGTAAAGGAACTGCCACTGAAGGCCATTGTAATCCAGATGTCAAGAGTTCGCAGCTGACCACCAGCAGTTACCACAACATAAATGTGTCAACTGAGATAGATTGTGGTGTGATTCTGCAACATAACGGGTGGGGTGGGAAATGTTATGCTATGAGGACCACAGCTGTATATACAGTACCACAGTAAAATAGCCTAGTGTGGTCTTCATTGAATCCTAAGGGGTCCCCATCACTTTAATGCCTGACTCCAAAGAGATGTTACTGAGTTTGTGATTCATTACATAACTAAAAGAATTCTGCTGGATTCTTTATCGATGCCTTATTCATTTTTTTTATATTCCTATGTTTTACTATTTTGGAACAGATTCAGGTGTGCATACATTGCTAGAGGCGGCCTTAGAGGTGCGCAGGGCCTTAGGGCTGACCAACCCCATCAACGTCAAATGCTCTTACGGGTATGTGTGGACTGTATAAACTTGCGTGCGAATTTAATAAAAATAAGGCAGTGGTAGTGCTGCTGCCTCGCAGTTAGGAGATCCAGGTTCGCTTCCCAGGTCCTCCCTGCGTGGAGTTTGCATGTTCTCCCCGTGTCTCCTCGGGTTTCCTACCATAGTCCAAAGACATGCAGGTTAGGTGTATTGGCGATCTTAAATTGTCCCTAGTGTGTGCTTGGTGTGTGTGTGTGTGTGTGTCCTACGGTGGGCTGGCGCCCTGCCTGGGGTTTGTCTCCTGCCTTGCGCCCTGTGTTGGCTGGGATTGTCTCCAGCAGACATCCGTGACCCTGTAGTTAGGATATAGTGGATTGGATGATGGATGGATGGATGTTAACATACACCGGATTTTCTCATTACAGTATACAGCTAAATTTTTGCAAGATAACACGCAGACTTTATTAAAATATAACGATATAATCTATTAAAAAAGTGCACCCCGATCTCTTCCACTCATGGCGTCGACAGCGATAATAAAACGTTGCTGCGCATTCCACTACCAAACACTTCCCGCACTGTTTCATTTAGGCCTACTGTAGCAAACTGAACCAAAGACTCGACTAAGAAATGATGGTGAGCTCTCCAGACACAAATGAGTCATAAGTGACAAGCCATCAGTTGTTCCCAAGTCAAAACAGAAGCCAACCCAGTGACTAATGGGCTAGACCTGTTTTAGGAAGGGATTATACTGGCCACCCTTTTCGGGCGATGAAGGTGGACTATGGAATGTTTTCAGAGACGTACATGAGGGGTTTTAAAAGGGTTCCTCTTAGTAGCATCTCAAATATATAGATATACTGGAGAATATAACTTGACAAATCTGGCAAATTGGCTATTTGATTTATCTTGTAAATCATCTACACGTTTTGTCAGAGGTGTAAATGCTAAAGCTGATGGCACATTACGCAGTGTCTAGTCATTGGACATGTCAGACTTGACAACTGCAGTTGCTGACTTTATCACCACACAACGTCAGTTTAAAGGACTGAAAAACGCTGGGTGTGTCACATTTAGCATCTGCAACTGCTTTTTGTTGTGACACATAGAGCAGGAGACGTTAGACAGATGACCTTCTCCTTGGTTTGCGAGGTCTAGATAAGAATTCATTGGCTGTCAGCTCTCATGCACACAAAGCTTATCCCCATGACTAAAGATAAAATCAAACCTTGTCACAAACTACTTGGGTATGTCAGATTAGAGGAGTAGCTCCATAGGAGCAAGTCGACCAACTGCGTGAAAATCACTGCATCTGATGTGACATGACCTTAAAGAAATGGACTTGAAGGCAGAAAGCAGCCAGTTTGGTTGCTATCGCTGACTTCACGCGGGTCACTTAACCTGCCAAAGTTCCAGCTAAAGAAGCTCTGAGTGCCTGCACATGAGATGGCATACGTTGTGAAGAAGGTGCTCATTGTAAAGAGTGCAGTATGAAATGAGCGATCATTTGGCTGTATGAATAGCAAAATCCATCCATCTATTATCCAACCCGCTATATGCTAACTACAGAGTCACGGGGGTCTGCTGGAGCCAATCCCAGCCAACACAGGGCGCAAGGAAGGAAACAAACCCCGGGCAGGGCGCCAGCCCACCACAGGGCACACACACACACACACGGGACAATTTAGAATTGCCAATGCACCTAACCTGCATGTCTTTGGACTGTGGGAGAAAACACATGTTGACACGGGAAGAACATGCAAACTCCACACAGGGAGAACCTGGGAAGTGAACCCGGGTCTCCTAACTGCGAGCCAGCAGTGCTACCCACTGCGCCACCATGACACCCGAGTAGCAAAATTGTTTTTTTTTTTCCCATTTGTTAAAAATAACTACAGAGGTTCACCTCTACTTAAAACATAATCTCTTTCGCATTTTGTTAGAAGTTAAGTCAATATTTATTTATAATTTTTTTTACAACAGTCCACTAAAATATGGCAGTAAGAAAAATGAGGCTGAGGAGGAAGGCCAGCTCTCACATAACTCAAATCAAATTGATGCAGTATAAACTCCCAGCATACCCTTTGTTCTACTTTGTATCCCTGTCACATCCCTTAGCACCCCCTGATACGAGACACATTATTCTCCCACTGAGCGGGTATTCTGTCAAGCCAGCTAAGCTGTGTGTGGCGCTTCACTCCAAACTTTTCTGTGGTTGAGAGCCCCGAGTACGATTGTTTGTCAGCTTTACTTCTCATGCTTCTTCAGCCTCGCTCCTGCAGTCCTTCTGCTGTTACTTGGGGTCCTGTTTTGTAGTTTTTCTCTGTTATCTTAAAGCTCCTTGGTGTTACTTTGTCTAATACTGTTGTCATGAACCTGGTGTGTAATTGCATTCTGGTTTTGATCCCGGTGGTCCCTAATGATATCCTTCACTATTGTTATGCATTGATACAGTTGGGGGTCCACGAGCAAGCCCAATGCATTGATGGATGTAGAGTGTGTGCAGGACAAAGACACTGATTGCCTAACACTGACTCAGTTAGCTATCAAGTCTTCTTGCACCTGTGGGTCACCCATTCACAGGTGGATGATGTGGCATTGATGGACAGATAGGTGGAGATTGCTGGGAGTCATGGAGGGCTTCTGAGCTACTGAAGAAGCTTACAGAGATGTGAGTACACTGGCCATTTCTACAGCCCCTTTCTCTTACTCCTAGCATGATTGTGCCATTCACTGCACCTTGTAGCCACCCAGGATTTGTGCAGCTCATTTTAACACTTACTATGTGTAGTGACGGCACTGCACAGAAAGAGGGGCTAAACGAGTGAGAGAGAGAGCTGACCATCCCATGAATCAATTGGCTCGCACTACTTACAGGCAGTCCCTTTGTGTCCATGGCTAAGACTTCGCTTGTTGCTCATGGTGTACAAGGAGCTGTTTCTGAGAACCTTTGTAATCCAGATGCCTTGGGTTCATTGCTGACCAAAGGCAGTCACCATGGTGCAAGATTTGAGAACTGGAATAGATTATGATGTGCTTGCATGACAAAACACATGGTGTAGTCGGCATGATTTACACTGAGGACACAGGGAGTGTAATGGGATCTGAAAGTATGCAGAAACTGGGGTCCGAGTGAGAAAGAGACCTTAGCAGACATCACTAGAAATTGCTAATGGTAGTCCCTGTCTGTCCAAAGGTAAAATCCCTCTTGTTGGTCATGGTGTAGCAGGAGCTGTTTCTAAATACCTTTGTAATCTTGATGCCAAGGTTTCACGGCCTGACCACCTGAAGTCACCAAGGTGGAAAATTTGAGAGCTGGGATAGATTGTGGTGTAATTGCATGGCAAGATGTATTGCGTAGTCAGCAGGATTTGCACCGTGGAGTGTAATGGGGTGTAAATGTGTGCAATAAGTGGGGGCTGGGTGAGAAAGAGACCTTAGCTGACGTCACCAAAAATTGCTTACTGGCAGTCCCTGTGTGTCCAAAGGTAAAATTCCTCTTGTTGGTCATGGTGTAGAATGAGCTGTTTCTAAATACCTTTGTAATCTAGATGCCAAGGTTTCATGGCTGACCACCGGTAGTCACCATGGTGGAAAATTTGAAAACTGGGAGGAATTGTGGTGTAGTTGTGTGACAGGACGCATGGTGTAGTCAGCAGGATTTGCACTGTGGGGGATTGTGGAGTGTAATGGGATCTAAATGTGCTCAGAAAGTGGGGTCTGAGTGAAAAAGAGACCTTAGCAGACATCACTAGAAATTACTAATGTCCAAAAGTAAAATCCCTCTTGTTGGTCATGGTGTCGAAGGAGCTGTTTCTAAATGCCTTTGTAAATCTAGATGCCAAGGTTTCACAGCCTGACCACCTGCAGTCACAGTGGTGGAAAATTTGAGAGCTGGGATAGATTGTGGTGTAATTGTATGACAGGACATATGGCGTAGTCAGCAGGATTTGCACTGTAGGCAGGTGGAGGGTAATGGGGTCTTAACGTGGGGCTGGGTGAGAAAGACACCTTTGCTGGCGTCACCAGAATTTGCTTACTGGCAGTCCCTGTGACCAAGGATGAGTTCTCTTATTCCTCATTACATTATGGAGTTGCGTTGTAATCCTGGAATCATGGGTGTTTGGGGCAAGTACCAAAGTGCAAAATGTGCAACCTGGGACAGACTGTGGTCCCTGAAACCAAATGTGTCACATAATCTTCAAACGTTCCCTTAGTGACTACCAGAGATGCATTTCGGTGTATTTATTCCTAACGTTGAGTTGTTAAAATATGATATTGCATTTTAATCTTGTTAGCACTTTTGATGATGCGTGCTGCTAATGGCTTTGTATTAAATAAAAATTGATTGATTCAGATAGGAGTTTATACACACAGTTTTAAGACTTGCGTTTTTGCTAACGCGGCAGCTTTCTTTTTATTTTATTACTAACTTCATTTTTTTTTTGTTTTAATATTTTCCAAATGTACACAGGAATGCCTTAAAGATGAGAATGGCTAACAGTTTCAATGCAGATTCAGCATCTGTTATGTGTGCAGTGCCCAAATCCTGATTGGCAGGGAGGATCAATTAGTTTTATATCGTGCAGTGCTTAAATTTAACAGTTGCACTTGTGAATTGATTTTGGAGGAGGTTATACTCAATTCTGCTACGTCAGGAATGATTAGAAAATCCTTCCAGAGAATGAAAGCTTTAAAGTTGTGTGTTAATTTGTACTTTTTATTGGGAGTGAACAGATGGGAATATGACTTAGTTTTGGAAGAAGGCTCCAGTTTTTTTTTTTTTTAGAAATTGGATCATTCTGCTCAATTAAATTATACACCAAGATGGATGGTTTTTGTTGTGTATTTTTAAAACTCTTCAGAGGCCGAGAGGGACACGGTCACAAATCGGCCCGGCTACTGGTCAGAGCCTCTGGAGTATTTTGGATCTTGTTCAGACGGTAAAAGGTACTTGAAATCTTATTTACCCCGCGGCTTGGAAAATAAGAATGACTTGATTTTTTTATTTTTTTATTTTTTTTTTGTCTAGCAGCTGTGAAAATAGAAAAGTATTGTTCTGGGGTATTTTATTACTGTGCCTTCAGGGAATAATTCGCTCACACTGTTAAAGTACAGACATCACCCTTTTAGAGTGGATCTCCAAAGTCCCCATGTGCAGCACTCATGCAGCCAGCAGGCTCTTTTTCGAGGTGCTTTTCATTTTGCAGGGTTAAAGTTTAGTCTGTCGGTTCATCTTGTATTTTCCAGGAATATTTTGCTTTGACCTTACCAGTTCAGCTGTCAAAATGTCTGATGCGTCTTGTGACGATTTACCCCTCTGAGCTTGCATGCATCCCGTTCACAGTGTGTCTCTGTTAAGAATCTTTAATGTGGTAACTTTTCTTCAGTTAACACTTATGAATGTCACATACTAAAAGTAATAGTACTAACCAAGAGCGTGTGATCTTTGCATTCCCATTTCCATTTTTAGTCATTGTGTAGACAAAAGATTTTATAGTAGGAATATCCAGTTTCACGACGCATGGATTTTATTGTCGATCAGTGCTCACAGTCACGTTGGCCACTCCTTTGCCTGAAGGAAAAAAGAAGTAGTAGAGGTTTAACCTTTAGTTATCTAAAACAATAAACATTAAATGAATTCAGAAGAGGGCGGCACGGTGGCACAGTGGGTAGCGCTGCTGCCTTGCAGTAAGGAGACCCAGGTTCGCATTCCGGGTCCTCCCTGTGTGGAGTTTGCATGTTCTCCCCATGTCTGTGTGAGTTTCCTCCTACAGTCCAAAGACATGCAGGTTAGGTGCATTGGTGATTCTAAATTGTCCCTATTGTGTGCTTGGTGTGTGTCTGCCCTGCAGTAGGCTGCCCGGGGTTTGTTTCCTGCCTTGCACCCTGTGTTGGTTGGGATTGGCTCCAACAGACCCCCGTGACCCTGTAGTTAGGATATAGCGGGTTGGATGATGGATGGATGGATGGAACATTTTAAAATGTGTGTTTAGAAGTAACACACGGGATGGGAAAAGTAGGAGACCACTGCTCTCGTCCTCGAGCCACTTCTCTTCTGACCGTGAAGGTGTAAGTGAGATGAGCAGAAAGAAGGATGTTTGGTCCTAACATCTGACAACCTACATGAGCCTTCACTATTATTGGTATTCTTTGAAATTCCAGGGGGGTGTGCAAAAATCATTGGCTACAACAGCTATTGAAATGGAAACAGGGCTTCAGTTCAATTGAATTCAAACTATAATCAACAACAACAACATTTATTTCTAGAGCATGTTTTCATACAAATGATGTCGCTCAAAGTGCTTTACAAGATGAAGAAAAAAAAAAGAAAAAAATATATAAAAATAAAATCAGGCAATACTAATTAACAAAGAATAAAATAAGGTCTGAATGCCAGGGAGGATAGAAAAAAACTAAATCTGCAGGGGTTCTGAGGCCACGAGACCACCCAGCCCCCAATGGGCATTTTACCTAACATCAATGATCTCAATGAGTCCTCATGGGTTTCAGGCTTCACATGGAAGAATTAGACAATGATGATGCTTTTGTGGACCTCTGGCCTTCAATCTATCAATGTAGGATCAGCATGGTGCCCTGATCAGGTGGTGGTGGCGCAGATCGGCACCACAGAAAGCTGGAAAAAGAACAGAAGAGAAAGTAGGGGTTAGTACAGCCATGATAAAAATTATAATTCAATACATATACAGAATATCAGGGTTACACTAAAATGATGATAAAATAATGAGTTTTTTAAAGAGCTTCACCGTATCAGCCTGGCAAACTTCTATCGGTAAGCTATTCCAGATTTTAGGTGCATAACAGCAGAAGGCTGCCCGCCTCTCCACTTCTTTTAAGTGTAGCTCTTGGAATTGTAAGCAGACCCTCATTTGAAGATCTAAGGCATGGGAGCTGAACTCTGGTGCTGGTGGGCCGCAGTGGCTGCAGGTTTTCATTCTTACCATCTGTAATCAGAATGTAAATTTAATGTCACTGTGCTCTGTGGAAATATTTTAAATCTGTTTTTCTTTTCTTTCTACATGCACAGCTGAGCCAGATTTAGTACAAAAGAGGCTCCGCATTTAGATCTGCTAGGCAAGCATTAGAAGATGAGAAAGTGTCAACTATGAAAATGGCCATTGTACTATTTCTGTGCGCATGAAATTGAATCCTCTCTTTGCCTAGTTTCGAATGGCATGTTTTACAGAAGTAAGGGCCTACACATGGAGAAAGAGTATAAAGCCTTGGAACACTGCCTGGCACACCTTGGAAGCCGACGGATGGAAGATTACGTCATCCGATCCTGAAAATCCTTTCAGCATAGTGACGAAAATGGCAGACTCTACACATGGGCTTGTCATGGCTTCCTCGTCTGTTATGCCATGTAAACCGTCATTAAAGAAAGAAAACTTATTTTCTCTTATGTGATTTCTTACCGCCGTATCACTATGGGAGGGATATCACCTTTTTACATTATATCTATATAGTTTTGGCTTACTTAAAACGCCGCAATTACAGTCAGTCATCATCCAACCCACTATATCCTAAAACAGAGGTCATGGGGTTTTTTTTTTTTGCTGGAGCCAATCCCAGCCAACGCAGGGCGCAAGACAGGAACAAATCCCTGGGGAGGGCACCAGCCCACCGCAGGGCACACATACACACACAATAAGCACACACTAGGGACAATTTAGAATCGCCAATGCACCTAACCTGCATGTCTTTGGACTGTGGGAGGAAACCCACGCAGACAACATGCAAACTCCACGCAGGGAGGACCCGGGAAACGAACCCAGGCCTCCATACTGCGAGGCAGCAGCGCTACCACTGCGCCACTGTGCCACCTGCCGCAATTACAAAAGAACTTATTCCAAACAGGGAGCTAGCGCCCCCTGCTGGATAGACCATCTTCTTCATTAGTGACCCTGTTTGGCTGCTAATTAACTTCTTTTGCTTTAGTTTTAATAGACGTGACTCAGGCCCCCTTCATGAGCAGCCAAACAATAATGAGACACAAAACGAGCCGCCACATGACCAGCTCATCTGTGCCCATCACACAACATTTAAAAATAAAGAAAGGTGATGGTCTTGGTGAGGTTGATCCCTCAGGTCACCAAAACATCTTGACGGTGTTCTTAGAAAACCAGAAAAATCAACAGTCATGGAAATGTCTGCGGTGACAGAATGAGAACAGAAACAGGCCATGGAATTAAGTAACGGGTTTGATTAACAGCAAGAATCGGCTTCTCATTAAGAGATTGGTTAGAGTGAGATTGGTTGGAGTTTGAAATCCCAGTTCAGCTTCTCATCTGTTGGCTCGTTTATCATCTTATTTCTGTTTGGCTACCATTTAATAAAGAAAAAAATTAATTCAGAAGACTGAATCCTTAAAAACAAGGCTATTAAAATGAAGGGAAGGGAAGTTAATTAGCAGTGAAAACTGGTCACTGATTAGGAAAAGGGTCAGAATGAAAACCTGCAGCCACTGTGGTCCTCCAGCACCGGAGTTCGACACCCCTGATCTAAGGTTACGATTTGCAATGTAAGGTGAAAGGCATTCTTAAATATAGGATGAAGCGAGATTATTTATTGCTTTGTAAACATAACATAAGCAATATTTCATCTCCTAAATTGAGTTTACAACAACAACATTTATTTCTATAGCACATTTTCATACAAAAAATGGAGCTCAAAGTGCTTTACATGATGAAGAAAGAGAAAAAAGACAAAGTAAATAATTAAAATTAGGGAACACTAATTAACATAGAATAAAAGTAAAGTCCGATGGCCAGGGAGGACAGAAAAAACAAAAAAAAAACTCCAGATGGCTGGAGCAAAAAAATAAAATCTACAGGGGTCCCAAGGCCACAAGACCACCCAGCCACCTCTAGTCATTTTACCTAACATAAATGACCTCAATCAGTCCTCATTGTATTCAGGGTTCACATGGAAGAATTTGATGATGATGATGGCCATGTGGTCTTCTGGTCTTTAATCCATCAATGTAAGGACGGTGCTTTGATCAGGTGGTGGTGGTGCAGGTCTCCACCACAGAAAACTGGAAAAAGAACAGAAGAGAAAGTAGGGGTTAGTACGGATTTTGAATATGAATACCATGAATAATAATGCTAATTAATTGAATATACAGAGCATTAGGATTAAACTAAGATGAAGTTATGAGAAAGCCATGTTAAAGTAATGAGTTGTTAGCAGTTTTTTAAAGTGCTCCACCGTATTAGCCGGGTGAATTTCTATTGATCAGCTACACCAGATTTTAATTCCATAACAGCAGAAGGCCACCCGCCTCTCCACTTCTTTTAAGTTCAGCTCTTGAAATTCTAAGCAGACCCTCATTTGAAGAGCGAAGGGTACGATTTGGAGTGTAGGGTGAAAGACATTCTGAAATTTAAGATGGAGCGGATTATTGAAGGCTTTGTAAACATTGAGCACTATTATGAAGTCAACATTTAAAGTTTATATTAATTCTTGCATTTGAATTTGGCAAATATTATTCTCTTGTTCACCACTATCTATGCTATTCACTCTTTGCATGCTGAATGCATTCTCTATAGTCTGGCAGAACTCTTGGTGGTTGTGCATTGATTGGATAGTTATATTGCACTAGCAGACCTTGTATGCTTCGCTGCAGTCGCTGTAGTTGGAATAATTATGTATCTACATGCGACTTACAGAGCTTCTTTATATACAACATTTTTGGTTTGTCCTCCTGGAGCCAAAATATATAAATTTTCTCTATGACTAATTCGTGAACATGCTACATAAAAAATAGAAATGGGATAAACGGCAACACCGGCGGGAACAACAGTAAATGAGATACAGTAAAAGTCTACCAAACACTAAATGAGATAAAGTAAAAAAGGGCAACAGCGCTCGGAACAACAGTAAAAAACAACAGTAAATGAAATAAAGTAAAAGTCTACTAAACACTAAAGTACAAAAACGAAAGTAACAGTAAACCGCAACACCGCCGGGAACACCGGCACACCACGTCTACTAAGCACTAAGAAACAGTAAGTAGAAACAGTAAAGGAAAAAATACTATTTAATAAGTACTGCATCTAGTAAACAGTAAATCAGTAAAGGAGAGAGGAGTAAACACTAAGGAAAAAGAACGGCAAGACCGCATCAGCTGCGGAGCTCAGCTCGGAGCGAAATGAAGTGAATGAAATGAGGTGAATGGGAGGGGAGATGATCACGTGACTCCCCCACCAGCCTTAACTCTCCATCCCTCCACAAACACACAAACACAGTCCCTCGGATCTAAACTCTCCTTTATATAAATCAGTAAAGGAGAGACGACTAAACACTAAGGAAAAAGAACGGTAAGACCGTGTCAGCTGCGGAGCTCAGCTCGGAGCGAAATGAAGTGAATGAAATGAGGTGAATGGGAGGGGAGATGATCACGTGACTCCCCCACCCGCCTTATCTCTCCATCCCTCCACAAACACACAAACACAGTCCCTCGGATCTCAACTCTCCTTTATATAAATCAGTAAAGGAGAGACGACTAAACACTAAGGAAAAAGAACGGCAAGACCGCGTCAGCTGCGGAGCTCAGCTCGGAGCGAAATGAAGTGAATGAAATGAGGTGAATGGAGGGGAGATGATCACGTGACTCCCCCACCCGCCTTATCTCTCCATCCCTTCACAAACACACAAACACAGTCCCTCGGATCTCAACTCTCCTTTATATAAATCAGTAAAGGAGAGACGACTAAACACTAAGGAAAAAGAACGGTAAGACCGTGTCAGCTGCGGAGCTCAACTCAGAGTGAAATGAAGTGAATGAAATGAGGTGAATGGGAGGGGAGATGATCACGTGACTCCCCCACCCGCCTTAACTCTCCATCCCTCCACAAACACACAAACACAGTCTCTCAGATCCCAACTCTCCTTTATATGTATAGATTATGTGTATACATTAGCAAAGAAGTGGTAAATAGGTATCATGGATAATTGTTCACATCTAATCATCATTATACTTTACTTTCATTAAATGTTTTCATTATATTAACCTTGTCAGTTAATTTCTATAATCTAAATTAAATGTATATGTCTATGGAGCAATGGATATGAGTTTAACTAAATTGTCACCGTCACTGTAAGCTACCAGGTTTTTCCGGTGGTTCAATTATAGAGCTGAAAAAAATAATTACAATTTAAACAATTTGATTATGTAATTCAGGTGGATTAGTTTGTTAGATAACCTTTGAATGCAATCAATAAATGAATATCTAGCATTTTTCTCTGAAATGGCACATCTCAGCGGAGACAGTCCAATAAGCAGATGTTACTGCATGAATTCATATGTCCCCCTCGACGTTCTCAAATTGTATTATTCATTGTTTTGTATCCAAACTCTCCATATCAGGCTTTTTGAGTCACCAGGTTTCTATGTGCCTGTCTGGCAGTGACGATTCCATTTAAAGCAAAAAGGGGTGGCAGGGGCGGACCACCATTTAAAGCTTTGCCTAGGGAAGAGAAAATGCTAGTGCTGGCCCTGATTGGGATTTTGGTTTGAAAATGAGGCAACATATGTAAAACCTTGGTACCTTTTTATAGACCCAAACTATTTCAGATGGGTGTATTCCGCTAGCTGGGCATGCACACCCTTAATAATGACAGCCATTCTCTGTCACTGCAGAAATGGGAATTGTGTGTTTCTCACTAACGCCTATGCAGTTGATTAAATATCCATTTATTTCCCAGCAGTGTGTTTTATAGCTCTGAACAGTGGAGTGAAGCAGCAATAACCTGCTGGACTGAAAGTGCCCACTGATAGCCAGAGATACTGCTGCGGCTTCTGCACATGATGGCCGAAGAGCAATTGTGAACACTGGGGACTGGCAACTCAATATTTTATTCTAAATTTCCAACATTGTACTTTTATACTCATCTCTAAATAAGAAAAATCCAAATTGCCACTTGGTTCTCCATCTTTAAAGTTTAAAGCCATTGAGCAAAAAAGGTTTAAACCCTTAGTGTACTAAAATGCTCAGCATATAATAACAAAAATTGTTGTTTGTCATTTCCATTGTTTTTTTTTTTTTATTTTACGTGCCAAAAAATAGGATTCTGCTTGAATTGTTTTGCAGGCTTTACCCATGAAGATGAAAAAAGATGCATGTGTGCATTTTAAAAATAATTTAAGGAAAATGTGTTTATCATGTGAAACGCTTTAAAGTGGGGTGGCGCAGTGGGTAGCACTGCTGCCTTGTAGTTAGGAGACCCGGGTTCACTTCCCATGTCCTCCCTGCGTGGAGTTTGCATGTTCTCCCTGTGTCTGTGAGGGTTTCCTCCCACAGTCCAAAGACATGCAGGTTAGGTGCATTGGCGATCCTAAATTGTCCCTAGTTGTGTGCTTGGTATGTGTGTGTGTGCGTGTGCCCTGTGGTGAGCTGGTGCCCTGCCTGGAGTTTGTTTCCGGCCTTGAGTCCTGTGTTGGCTGGGATTGGCTCCCCGTAACCCTGTAGTTAGGATATAGTGGGTTGGATAATGGATGGATGTATTTGTCATGTGAAACATTTTAAAGTGGGGTGGCACAGTGCCCTGACACACACAAACATGAACCGAAACTGGACTGTTAAGAAATACTGATTAATATTCAGTGTTAATAAATCAGACAAATAGTGAAACAAAATGTATGGGGTGAGTACTTTAATTGATTTTTTCCAATTTATTCTGTGCCTAGTATTTTCGTAGAATGAAAGTTTGTTTTTACCTTTTCTTTTTTTTTTTTTGGTATACTCACAATGACCTAACAATGAATTCTCTACCCTAGTACAGCTGCCTTTGTTTCCCACATATTTTTGGGATCATTAAACCTAATGGAATTTGTGACCTTTGATGGTGTTTTCATTTTAGACACTTCCATTTTGGTACGAGTCGGCAGGGTGCCCGACAATGGGCTATTATTTTACAGAAAGCATCAAGTTATTCGGTGTTAAAGATTTAATTGGTTTATTCTTAGTTTTTTTTTTTTTTTGCATTGCCCCGCGCTGCCTCTTAGAATCGAGCATGGAGGCAATCAGACTGAGTTAGGGCGGCTAGATCTCAGATCTTCATTCAACTTTCAAGTAATATTTGTACCATAGGGCACAGTAATAGACCCTAAGAGAAAGGTAAAGGGACATGGTGGTCAAGTTTGTCCAGTTTGCGGCACAAAAGCCACTTATACGCTTATTAGCTTGAGTTTGTCTGCCTGTACACACATTTCATCTAGAGAAGGCTTCCATTATTTTTTGGAGCCTGGCTAATCTGGAGTTGCTGGGAGTCAGGCCCTAACCTGATCACATTAGGTTTAGGGGTTGAACCAAATATGGATGGAGTGTATGTCATCACTTGGTACAGTCACTCATACCAGAATGTCCAAGGAGAGCTGAAATCCACAGAGACACAACGAGAACATGTAAAGGCCACAGAGACATGAGTTACACCCAGGCTCCTACCCACTGTGCCACTTCTTCTACAACTCTGTGATGGCCAGATTGCTTTTCTACACTGTGGCATGCTTGGCCTGGTGATATCACTTCAAGAGAAGCCCACCGAATAAACAAGCTGACTAAAAGGGCAGGCTCAGTTATGGGACACACTCTGGAACCCCCTGGAGGAAATATAGGAGAAGAGAATTAAAAATATACTGAGTGCCATTATGAACAATGCTGCACACCCTCTCTCTGACACACCAACACTGAGGCCTTTCCACCAATGAATTATTCAGCAGAAGTGTGTCAAGAAATGCGACGGGTGCTCCTGTATACCAACAGCAATATGCCTGCATGATGTCTTACTGGGGCTGTGATTGAAGTTTTCTTTAACTTTCTTCCTTTTTAGTCATTCTGCTTGTGTGTTCAGACCATAGTGTGTGTATATACTTATTTATCTATTTTAAGTATTTATTTATTTAAAGAGCTTCTCTAAAAAGCCAAATTTCCCCCTGGAGACATATAAAGGTCTATCTATCTACTCCAGGTCAGAGTAGCGTTATGATTGTAAAAGATTAGTTTCAATTCAATATACTTTATAAATCCCCAAGGGAGAATTCAAATGCATACTGTGGCAAGCTAAAAAACATAAAATACACAGATATTGAAATACAATGTACAGTATAAGGCAAAAGAATCCATATAATTCAATAAAGGTTATGCTAAAAAACAAGTCGCAGAATGAGTCGGTACTATCTTCCTATGACTTCTCACTATTGTGAAAGATGGGACGTCAGGAGGAAACATTGAACTGCCGAAAGGCCACAGGAAGAAAAGATCCCAGGAGGTGCTTCTTGCTCCAACAGGGATGTGGATGTGGCTAAAAGCACTCCAAGAAAGCTCCTCCTACAGGGGGTGGGCAGAATTGTTCATGCTGGCATCCGATTCTGCCACCATCCACTTTTCCACAGTTGCTTCCAGAGTGTCCAGTGTCAGTCCTGTGACGGAGTTGGCTTTACAGATACTTTTGTTCATGCATTTTGCATCACCTGAACTCGAGTTGCTTCCTCAGGAAACCATAATGTGAACAATACACTGGTTACTATGGACTGACGAAGAAGCTTCCTGCACACATCAAAAGACTTGACTCTCCTCTGGGATTACAGTCTAATCTGGCCATCCTTATACAGTGCCATTGTGTTGTCAGACCAGTCCAGTTTGCTATTAATATGGACCCCTGGGTATTTATAACTCAGCACCACCTCAGCTTTCTCCTTCTGGTTTCAGGGACTGCTTAACACACCAGATGGCCTCGATCAACTCTTCTGTCTTGTTGATGTTAATCTGAAGGTGAATCTCCCTGCAGCAGAAGACAAAGAAATGCACCAGCCTCTTGCACCCTGACTCCTCTCCTTCATCAAAATAACTTAAGATGGAGGAGTCATCAGAGAACTTTGGTAGACAGCAACAGCTGGTTTTATGCTAGGAGACTGTTGTGTAAAGAGTAAACAGGAAGGGAGACAGGACAATTCCCTGAAGTTCCCCAGTGTTTCACACCACCATATTTGAAACAGTCTTACAAACTTACAAATGGTGTACATCTCTCAGGGACCCCAGTAGTATAACGCAATAGGACAGCTTTAGGGGGATGCAGGAGCTGCTGGGACAAAGATTGAGCAAAAAAGATGGTTGGGGGGGGAGTCACGATCATCAGTCTGTTTGTTTATATGCCTCATACACACAATAGGACTTGATGTATACCCTGTCCTGTGAGTTCGTACTGATTGGATACGTCTTTGTCTGAGGAGTGCTCCCAATCACTTCAAACCCCACACCACATCAGGAACCTGGTAGGACAAAACTTAACGTCGCTTTCAGAAAGCTGTTTACAGGGGTCTTTCAATCACACATCCATCATCAACTGCCCCAGCTATCCTGGACTGTTTTCAACATTGTTGTTATTGTTTATTGTTTACTGACAGTGTTGTAATTTATTATCACCGTCTGGGAACTGGGGAGGGCCTTTGTGTAATGGGTTTTGGTTTTATTTATTATATGATTAATATATTTCATTGTTAATTATTTATTTTTTGTGCTGCTGACAGTGTCTCTGTGTGTGAGTGTGTTGTGGTCCTGAGGTTCCCACAATAAAATAAACAAATCACTGTCATCAAATGGTGGGAATCTTAGCATCCCAGTGACTGCTACACGTTGGTCAAGTAGTCCTGATTCAGGAGAGTGTAGGGTCATCAAGATTCATTAGTCTGTGCATGCAGGATGGTGTTAAATGTGCTGGTGAAATCACAGAACAGGATATTGACTTCACTGCCAGCTTTGTCCAGATTCTGTCGAACATGTACAGTGCTTCTGGAAAGTATTCACAGCGCATCACTTTTTACACATTTTGTTATGTTACAGCCTTATTCCAAAATGGATTAAATTCATTTTTTTCCTCAGAATTCTACACACAACACCCCATAATGACAAAGTGAAAAAAGTTTACTTGAGATTTTTGCAAATTTATTAAAAATAAAAAAAACTGAGAAATCACATGTACATAAGTATTCACAGCCTTTGCTCAATACTTTGTTGATGCATTTTTGGCAGCAATTACAGCCTCAAGTCTTTTTGAATATGATGCCACAAGCTTGGCACACATATCCTTGGCCAGTTTCGCCCATTCCTCTTTGCAGCACCTCTCAAGCTCCATCAGGTTGGATGGGAAGCGTCGGTGCACAGCCATTTTAAGATCTCTCCAGAGATGTTCAATCAGATTCAAGTCTGGGCTCTGGCTGGGCCACTCAAGGACATTCACAGAGTTGTCCTGAAGCCACTCCTTTGAGATCTTGGCTGTGTGCTTAGGGTCGTTGTCCTGCTGAAAGATGAACCGTCACCCCAGTCTGAGGTCAAGAGCGCTCTGGAGCAGGTTTTCATCCAGGATGTCTCTGTACATTGCTGCAGTCATCTTTCCCTATATCCTGACTAGTCTCCCAGTTCCTGCCGCTGAAAAACATCCCCACAACATGATGCTGCCACCACCATGCTTCACTGTAGGGATGGTATTGGCCTGGTGATGAGCGGTGCCTGGTTTCCTCCAAACGTGACACCTGGCATTCACACCAAAGAGTTCAATCTTTGTCTCATCAGACCAGAGAATTTTGTTTCTCATGGTCCGAGAGTCCTTCAGGTGCCTTTTGGCAAACTCCAGGCGGGCTGCCATGTGCCTTTTACTATTGGAGTGGCTTCTGTCTGGCCACTCTACCATACAGGCCTGATTGGTGGATTGCTGCAGAGATGGTTGTCCTTCTGGAAGGTTCTCCTCTCTCCACAGAGGACCCCTGGAGCTCTGACAGAGTGACCATCGGGTTCTTGGTCACCTCCCTGACTAAGGCCCTTCTCCCCCAATCGCTCAGTTTAGATGGCCGGCCAGCTCTAGGAAGAGTCCTAGTGGTTTCGAACTTCTTCCACTTACGGATGATGGAGGCCACTGTGCTCTTTGGGACCTTCAAAGCAGCAGAAATTTTTCTGTAACCTTCCCCAGATTTTGGACTCCAATGAAGCTGCAGAAACATCTCAAGGATGATCAGGGGAAACAGGATGCACCTGAGCTCAATATGGAGCTTCATGGCAAAGGCTGTGAATACTTATGTACATGTGCTTTCTCAGTTTTTTTATTTTTTATAAATTTACAAAAACCTCAGGTAAACTTTTTTCACGTTGTCATTATGGGGTGTTGTGTGTAGAATTCTGAGGAAAAAATGAATTTAATCCATTTTGGAATAAGGCTGTAACATAACAAAATGTGGAATAAGTGATGCGCTGCGAATACTTTCCGGATGCACTGTATATCAGAGTATCATCCACACCTAAATGAGCCTGGAAGGCAAACTGCAGAGGATCAAGATGGTCTTTATTATTATGTATCACTTGTGTTATTATGTTTCTAGGCATAAAATCATGAGCTCTTATGCCCCTTGCGTTATGCAGGTGGTAGCCCAGCACGTCACCTGAGTGCTCACTCTGTCCACTAAGGAGGCTCAGGAACCGGAACTGTATCATGTCTTGGAACTTGCCTGTGATGGGCTGCCTCTTAGGCAAGTCTTTTTGCCTTTTTTCTGTTTAGCACTTTAGGGTAATTTTCTATTTTTTGCTAATAAATCTTCTATTTATAGAGATCCTTTTTTGTTCACAAGACAAGGGGTTGAATATTATCCTTCCTCTAGTGGGGCTTTTCGATAGATTTGTGAACATTTTATGTTGTTTTGCCACTTACCTATTTTTGGGGCTGGCTGAGTTAATGTGAGCTTCTTCTGGGCAGGTAACTAAAGCTCCTGGCCTGCTTCGTAGCCTTATAACCATTTGGAATTTTTGAAGACTCAATGTCATGAAAGAATAACAAGAATACAGTTTCCACATCCAATAACCGTGCTCTTTATGAGATCACCTCAGAGAACAAACTAGAAAGTCGACCAGTAGATACGTACCTGTGTAAAGTAGCCTAATGAAACACATTAGTCACACAGAGCACATTAATGACAGTTCCTTCATATAATACATTACATTGATGGCATCCAGAAGGCCTTGAGAAGGTTTCCGATTAAGCTTTATGTGCAGTTTTATTAAAACACTTCAAAAGTGAATTTGATTTTTTTTATATTTCTTAAAAATCCAACCAGGCACCAGTCCATCACAGGCCACGCTCTCCACACTTTTATCCCAAATATTTTTTATACATAATCTAACCCACATTGACATGCAGGGCTTTGTGGCTGTGAAGGAGCAGTACTGGCCACATCACTGTTCTAGTATCCCCATTATTGCCCTTGAATGGCAAGGGGGCTTTCTTAGTTGACAGATGGTTTCCATCACCACATAGGAAATAAATCCTGCAATACAGCAACAAAAACATGGAAGAGCCTCTTAAGATTAAAAGTTGAAGAAATTAAAACAATGATGTCATTGAGCCAGATAAGCCCCATAAGCACAGGGTATAATGTGGGATGAAACCTGGGCCTGGATGCTCACCCTTACTAAGCAAAAATTGGACAAACTGGCCAACCATCATGAAACCACATTTTGGATGAGACTGAGACAACATCAGCATTACATAAAGATCATGCAGTAGTGAAGGAGTCAGTGAGGGGTTCAGCAAAAGAAAAACATTTAATGGGTATCTCCATATTGAAAAAATGAAAACAGAATCAGAGGCCTCTCTGAGAGATGAAGATTAAACTGCCGGAAGTTGCATCTCTGTCTTCTTTTTGATTTTCTAGTGTAGAAATGACCAATTTTGTGTTTATTTTTGATATATTTGTTCATTGTCCATGATTGGGGTCCTCAATCCCAGTCCTGGAGAGCCGCAGTGGCTGCAGGTTTTTGTTCTGACCTGGTTGCTTAATTAGAAAGCAATTCTTGCCAATAAAGCACTAACAAGCTATGAAATTAAATTAACTCTGCTATGTCAGGTCATTCTCATATCCTAGATTTTCTTTCCCTTTCTATCATGCAAATGATTTGAAGGCTAAAATGGACGAGTAATTCTCAGTCCTACACTTTTTTCTCTTCATTTTTCTTCCAAGTATTTAATTAAACCTAATAGTGCAGATAAATACACACAGGTGTAAATGTAAATAAGCTAAATGGAGAAATGCTGCTCTCTCTTGTCATTTGCATGTTATTGATAATAAGGAGCAATTAAAATAGCTGTTTAAGACAAAATTAAGCAATAAGGGCTCAAAATCACTAAAGTGAAGCAGAAGTGTTACTTTAGCAATGAGTGCTTTTTATTAAGCAACTGGGTTGGAGCAAAAACCTGCAGCCACTGCGGCTCTGCAGGACCACCGTGATTGAGGACCCCTGGTCTAGTAAAACAGCAATGCAATTTTCAAGCTGCTGAATGAAAATCAGGGTTATGGGGGTCCGAGACTATCCTGTCAAGACTGAGCACGCAGCTCAGGACACGGTGTACATTGCACATTGTACGGCAGTGGTTCTCAACCTGTGGGGTGGGCCCCCCTAGGGGGGCGCGAAGTAACAAAAAGGAAGATGTGAAAAAAAGAAAATAAGAATCGAAAATATGAAAAAAAAACATCTGTTGAAACCAAAACAAATTAACTTAAACTACATTCTGATGCTAGAAAAGTAAATATAGAGTTAGATAAATGTCGATAAAAGTTAAGTAGGTATAATAAAATATGCATCTATGATATATCTTTAATTAAAAAAGAACAAATTGGTATTAGTGGGCTCCTTTCAAAAAAACGTTAGGGTGGGCGCGATTAAAACTGTCATGAAAATTCGGTTCGCAAATACGTAAAGGTTGAGAAACGCCGTTGTAAGGGGTTCATTGAAGGTCTTTAAAGGTTCAGTCAGTTATTATTGCATTTACATTTATTTGCTTAGCAGACACTTTTATCCAAAGTGACTTACAAAAGAGGTCAGCATAATTGACTACTGGGGGATATGCTAGGGAAAAAGTCTAGATTGTGATAACTATTATATAAATATAACACTTTCAAGCGGGTTAATGGGGGCCTGAGACTATCCTGGTGGCATTGGGCACAAAGCAGTAGAAGAAACGGAAGCCTAGACGAAATACCAGTGCCCACTCACATACCCACAATGCCACTCACACAGGGTCCATTAACACTCTGCAATTAACCTTAACTGCATGTCTTTGGGGGTGCTTGGGGTGACTGGGTTCCATTGTGCTGCTCTTCACTTTACAGATTTTTGGAATTATCAGTTATTACACACTGAGATGCCTGTCACTTCATCTTAAATTTATATGGAATATTTTTGTAACACATTTCAATAAATTTCCATGTAGTAAAATTCAAACTAATTGCATTGTTCAGTCCCTAAGGCAGCGTAAATAATGTATGCAGAGCAAAGAAGTGAGAGCGAAATAAGTCAGAAGTGGACGCCCATGAGAGAACAAAAGTTGAGTGTCACCTCCAGTTTCAGGACAACAGTTCATTTGTGAGGACCACCTGGCCACTGTGAGATTATTTGTCTTGTACAGGAATTCTTCTGAATTGCATTCAGTCCCTGGGATTTATCCATTGTGGGTTTTTCAGTGATTGTCTGCTGGAGCGACAGATTTATAACCTCACCCTCCAGAAGTGCCATGAAAAGAACAGCAAAAGAATTGAAAGGCAGGAGGCTTATACTGTTGGGGGACACGGGGCTCCTGTCGTTTTTAGTTTTTTAGTAAGTCATGTTTGAGGATTTTTAAATAGCTGGGTTTTCAATAGGAAAAATGTGAACCTCGGGAAAGAAGGGACTGTTGGTGTGTTTGTTGCGCAGTCTCAAAATCCCGGCATCCATACTGCACGAGTGTGAGAAGGGCAGCGTCAGGAGGGGGGTAGGAAAAAGGCAAATATTCATTAGAATATATAAAATAAAATAAAATAAAACGTACTCGATATGTTTAGTTCATTTTGGGTAAGATAGATCCCACTTTTGCTGTTTCGTTTGCTGGCTCTAGCGTGGGTGTATTGTGCAGACTCTGTCAAGCATGTATAATGACATGTCGTCAATGAAAATATGAAATGCTTCAAAATCTAATTTTACACCAATCCTACAGAAATTAACTGATTTATTGTGAGGACGCTCCCAGAAAAGTATTCCGGCTCAAAATGTAAACCATTAACAGTCCCCTGAATTACGCCAAAGGAAAATGAGTCTTTGAGTTTATCATTAAATTAAATTAACTTGTTAAACAAACTGGAAACATATACCAGAAGGACTTCTTCAGTGGCTTTGAGGGGGGAAAAAAACAGTCATTTAATTAAGACATTAATTTGAAATTAAAAATCTGCGGAATATCACATCCATCAAAGTATGAGATCACTAATTATGTGTGTTCATTAAAGGTTTATTAGCCATCTATTAGAAACTTATGATCCTTTTAGGATTTTTGACTCTGCTCATTCAGAAAACCACCTTCCTTGGCTGGTGGTTAATCATCAGCTTGATGGGCAATTACTAGCAGTTTTATTTATTTTAGATTTCTTCCCATATATTAAGACAGGATTTAACAAGAAACAATTTAATGTTAAACAGAAATATCATTAACTTAGAAAATTAAACATAAAGTAAAATAGAAATATCATTAACTTGGAAAATTAAACATAAAATAAACATAACATTTTTGTGTTAAAAAATAACGAAGATAAACTATTAATATAGGAAAGCATTTTATACCATACACTTATATAAAGTATCTCTCGTTCTATGTGTGTACATATATACTCTTTTATATCTACGTCTATATAAACAGCATATCTCTATCTATATTTAGTCAGACTCATGCAACTTATTTACAAGGCTCTGCTGAGACTGCTGTGCTACTCCCACTCAAGAGAGGACGCAACTGATGAGTCCTTCACCTTTTTTATCTATAGACTGGACCAGGAGGAGCCAGAAGAACCGAGGTGTCACTTCTTCTTCAGCCTGTGCCACCATATAATAATATGATTAACCCAGGAGTCGGTGTTCAGCTGTGAACTCATGTCTGTGGGAAACACTTCTTTCTTTTCTTTTTTGCTATTTAATGAGGTAGTCATGAAGAATCTCTGTATCTTTATACTGTCATTTGTCTTGTTTTTATATACATTAAAACACCAAATATTGGAAAGTATTTTGTAATGTATCTATACTGATAAAAGGCAAAGCCCTCACTCACTCACTCACTCACTCATCACTAATTCTCCAACTTCCCGTGTAGGTTGAAGGCTGAAATTTGGCAGGCTCATTCCTTACAGCTTACTTACAAAAGTTAAGCAGGTTTCATTTCGAAATTCTACACGTAACGGTCAACAACGTCCGCCATGTTGAACTTTCTTATTTATGGCCCCATCTTCACAAAATTTGGTAGGCGGCTTCCCTGCACTAACCGAAACTAATGTACGTACTTATTTCGGTGGTATGACACCACTGTCAGCCGCCATATTGAACTTTCCAACGTCACTAATTCTTCCAACTTCCCGTGTAGGTAGAAGGCTGAAATTTGGCAGGCTCATTCCTTACAGCTTACTTACAAAAGTTAAGCAGGTTTCATTTCGAAATTCTACACGTAACGGTCAACAACGTCCGCCATGTTGAACTTTCTTATTTATGGCCCCATCTTCACAAAATTTGGTAGGCGGCTTCCCTGCACTAACCGAAACTAATGTACGTACTTATTTCGGTGGTATGACACCACTGTCAGCCGCCATATTGAACTTTCCAACGTCACTAATTCTTCCAACTTCCCGTGTAGGTAGAAGGCTGAAATTTGGCAGGCTCATTCCTTACAGCTTACTTACAAAAGTTAAGCAGGTTTCATTTCGAAATTCTACGTGTAACGGTCATAACGGTTGACAATGTTCACCATGTTGAACTTTCTTATTTATGGCCCCATCTTCACGAACTTTGGTAGGTGGCTTCCCTGCGCTAACCAAAACCGATGTACGTACTTATTTCAGTGGTATGACGTGGTATGACGTCACTAATTCTCCAACTTCCCGTGTAGGTAGAAGGCTGAAATTTGGTACTTATTTCAGTGGTATGATGCTACTGTCGGCTGTCATATTGAACTTTTCAACGGTCTTTGTTACTTATGGGCCCATTTTCAAGAAATTTGGTACGCGGGTTCCCAACACTATCTGAATCCTACTTACGTACATATATACGTCCATAGCCTGCAGCTCGGTCACCATGTGAGGCGGCATTGGGTCCCCCATCCCAATGCCTCCCACGTTGTTGGCTGCCTGCCTATATAAGGCTGTCCGTCGTTCCAGTCTCTACATTCCCTTCCTTGCTTCGCCACTAATAACTACAGCCTTTTTATTTAATCCACAGCTTCTCTGCTGTTTTATTGTTCGTTTATTACGATTATAGTTATTGTGCAGGTATTGTACACTTACTTTACATTGTTCAGGTACCCATTTCCTTTATCATTCCAACCGTACTCACATTAACATGTCTATCAAGGTGATCACCATCGATCAAAGAACAGTCACTTACCGAGTGGTTTCCATGCCCAGAGATGGCACCTACCTTTTCCATTCTCTTTGTTACATATTGCACAGCCATATCAGGCTCACTCTTGATATCCGGAGGAACATTGTGTTTTATGTATTGAATGACTGGGACAGGTTCAAGGTGTGGACTGATGACGGTACAGGAGATAATTATACTACACAGGGGCACTAGAAGAGTGAAATGCTTAAGCCCTTCAACTATGGTTCTATGTGAGTTGATGGCTGCCTGTAAATTGTTCAGTTGTTGCTTTCAAGTGTACCGAAATGGCCAAATATTTTACTCCTTTAGACAACCGCCAATGCCTCTTAAACATCTTAGATTCACAGGTGACGATTTCAGTAGTGGACACATTGATGTTTATGAATGTTTTAACTCTCAAAAGCTGGATGTGAAGTTATCGATGAAACCGGTTGTATACTTACAATGCTTGACAGATGCCAAATCTCTCTTCAACACAAGTCCTACAAATACTGTCGTAATTGAAACAAACCATGAAACTCAAACCGATTATGACAGCAGCAATCCAAGCTGTGAGATTTGAAACAAGATTACTGTTCACATGGCCAACTGTACGTTGCATGCTCAAGAGTAAGCTCAGTGCACAGCTTGGTCATATTACAACCGGAGGGCCGAACTTATAATGTGGTATACAAAGAGATCCTTAACAAATAAATATTGGTATATTTTCCCTCAGTTTAAAAAGTTTTAATTTTCTTCTTAATAAAAATTTTAAGGCAGTACTTCGACACTGTGAAGCGCAGATATTTTGTTGGTTTAGCAATAAAATGTAACATATATATATTGTAAAAGAGTGAGGAGGAGACAGCAAAAAGGTTTGGGGTTTTCCAGCCCCGTATATTGTCAACAATCCACAATAAACTGCAAAAAATGGTCAAAACTATAAACACAAAACTGTTCATAAGCACGGCGCCGAAGCATGGCGTCGGCGGCCATTTATGGAGGAGGAGCTGGAAGTGGAGGAATGCTGGGAAGGAACCGTGAGGGAGGATGGGATCGATGACGTCAGGAAAGATGGCGGAGGAAGGGCGGAAGTAGACGTAGTGTGGGCAAACCCGGCTTATGGTGGCGGAGCGTCTTTTTTCCTGTAAGGAAGCAGAGGGAGAAAGTTAGTCACCCGCCATTCCCTGCCGGCGAATGTCTTCCCAGGTGTGTCAAGATCCTTCCGTGGTCTCCCACTCACGCGTGCGTGACTATATATACAGTGGTGTGAAAAACTATTTGCCCCTTCCTGATTTCTTATTCTTTTGCATGTTTGTCACACAAAATGTTTCTGATCATCAAACACATTTAACCATTAGTCAAATATAACACAAGTAAACACAAAATGCAGTTTTAAATGATGGTTTTATTATTTAGGGAGAAAAAATCCAAACCTACATGGCCCTGTGTGAAAAAGTAATTGCCCCTTGTTAAAAATAACCTAACTGTGGTGTATCACACCTGAGTTCAATTTCCGTAGCCACCCCAGGCCTGATTACTGCCACACCTGTTTCAATCAAGAAATCACTTAAATAGGAGCTGCCTGACACAGAGAAGTAGACCAAAAGCACCTCAAAAGCTAGACATCATGCCAAGATCCAAAGAAATTCAGGAACAAATGAGAACAGAAGTAATTGAGATCTATCAGTCTGGTAAAGGTTATAAAGCCATTTCTAAAGCTTTGGGACTCCAGCGAACCACAGTGAGAGCCATTATCCACAAATGGCAAAAACATGGAACAGTGGTGAACCTTCCCAGGAGTGGCCGGCCACCAAAATTACCCCAAGAGCGCAGAGACGACTCATCCGAGAGGTCACAAAGACCCCAGGACAACATCTAAAGAACTGCAGGCCTCACTTGCCTCCATTAAGGTCAGTGTTCACGACTCCACCATAAGAAAGAGACTGGGCAAAACGGCCTGCATGGCAGATTTCCAAGACGCAAACCACTGTGAAGCAAAAGAACATTAGGGCTCGTCTCAATTTTGCTAAGAAACATCTCAATGATTGCCAAGACTTTTGGGAAAATACCTTGTGGACTGATGAGACAAAAGTTGAACTTTTGGAAGGCAAATGTCCCGTTACATCTGGCGTAAAAGGAACACAGCATTTCAGAAAAGAACATCATACCAACAGTAAAATATGGTGGTGGTAGTGTGATGGTCTGGGGTTGTTTTGCTGCTTCAGGACCTGGAAGGCTTGCTGTGATAGATGGAACCATGAATTCTACTGTCTACCAAAAATCCTGAAGGAGAATGTCCGCCATCTGTTCATCAACTCAAGCTGAAGCGATCTTGGGTGCTGCAACAGGACAATGACCCAAAACACACCAGCAAATCCACCTCTGAATGGCTGAAGAAAAACAAAATGAAGACTTTGGAGTGGCCTAGTCAAAGTCCTGACCTGAATCCAATTGAGATGCTATGGCATGACCTTAAAAAGGTGGTTCATGCTAGAAAACCCTCAAATAAAGCTGAATTACAACAATTCTGCAAAGATGAGTGGGCCAAAATTCCTCCAGAGCTGTAAAAGACTCATTGCAAGTTATCGCAAACGCTTGATTGCAGTTATTGCTGCTAAGGGTGGCCCAACCAGTTATTAGGTTCAGGGGCAATTACTTTTTCACACAGGGCCATGTAGGTTTGGATTTTTTTTCTCTCTAAATAATAAAAACCATCATTTAAAAACTGCATTTTGTGTTTACTTGTGTTATATTTGACTAATGGTTAAATGTGTTTGATGATCAGAAACATTTTGTGTGACAAACATGCAAAAGAATAAGAAATCAGGAAGGGGCAAATAGTTTTCACACCACTATATATATATATATATATATATATATAGGGTGCTCCAGATTTAATTATGCAATTTTCATACTCTATAACTTATTAAGTTTATTACATAGAATATCACCTAAAAAATCCCGGACAATCGAGAAGTGTGCGAACTGACAACATGAAGAATCATCTTTGCGCCAAACTGGATTCTTCCCCGCATAAATCAAAGTCATCCAGACGATCTGGATCTGAATAATTAGATCTGGACCACCCTGTATATATATTGCCCCATACGTGTAAATAGGAGTCTACTGAGTGGACCGAAAGAAGGTAATTCTATGTCAGGCCAGGGGGTGGCGGGATGTGCTAAACTTTCCTCTGTTTCCTCTGCAGACCAGATATGGATATCTGTCTGATTTCTCTGCAACGACATCACTTCCGGTCCTGGCCTCCAAGATGACATCATTTCCGGGACCTGGGCTATAAAGATGCCATTTTGACTTAAGGAGTCAGTTCAACTAGAGAACTCGACCTGCACACTTCAGTGCTTATTTAAAACATTGCAGCCAGGTTTAATATATGGGTGGCTGCCCCAAAACTTTCTGTGTGTCCAAGGCTGATTAATTTCACTATATATATATATATATATATATATATATATATATATATATATATATATATATGTATATATATATGTATATATATATATATATATATATATACTGTATATATATATATTTTCAGGGATGCCAGGGCACGCGACCCGGCGGGCGCCGTGAGGGACCGGAAGAGGGTCAGAGCCCACCCTGGATCACGTGGGGGCCGCCTTCCTGGTTGCTCTGGGGGCCACGGGTACAGGGCATGGAAGCTCCACCCTGTAGGGGCCCGTGGTCACTGCCAGGAGGCGCCCCAATGCCTTGGGACCTGTTACCCCAGCACTTCCGCCACACCAGGAAGTGCTGGGGGGAAGATTTAGGATGGCACCCGGAGAGCTGCCGGGAGGACAGCCGGCACTTCCGCCACGCTGGGGCTCATCCGGGGACTGTTTAAAAGGGGCCGTCTCCATTCATTCAGCGCTGGAGTCGGGTGGAGGCAGGACAAGGCAAGAGAAGAGATAGTGGAGGCGGCCCAAAGAAAGGCATATTGTGGCCAGGACTGTGTGTGTTTGGGGTTTGTGCACTATTCGGACTATTCTGGGTTTGAGTGATGATTTATTGTATATATTTTGTAAATAATAAACGTGTGGTGGTGAAGAACAACATGTCCACCTGTCTGTGTCCGGGTCGGCTCCACAATATATATACACTCTGTATATAGACTGTACAGTGCCCTCTGTAATGTATGGGACAAAGACACAGTTTTACTTGATTTCCCCCTCTGCTCCAAAGTTGGAAATCAAACAATTCAGACCTGTCTAAAGTGCACATTGCAGACTTTCCTTTAAGGGGATTTGCATACTGTACATTTCGGTCACACCATATAGAAATGACAACGCTTTTTCCACATGGTTCTGCTATTTCAGGGCACCATAATGTTTGGGACACAGCAATGGTTGGTATATTGAAGCATTCATATTTAGTACTTTGTTGCATGTGCCTTGGAAACAGAGACATCACTAGGTGCTTCTCTGGTGATGTTCTGAGAAAGACACATGTAATGCATTTTATTATTGCAAATATTTGAGATGTGCCATCTGTAGGAATGAAAAATGCAAAGCATTTTATTACTGCAAATGTTGGTGATGCATCACCTGATGGAATAATATATGCAGTACATTTTTATTATAACAAATGTTTGTGATCCGCCATCTGTTGGAATGACAAGTGTAATGTATTTTATTACTATATGCATTGCAAAATACAGTACATTCCAATAGATGGTGCACTGCAAACATTGACATTAAAGTCTACTATGACATAGACAGGTAGAACAGCTCATGTGTGTGTGTATATATATATATATATATAAAACATACAAGGGTGTTAGTCAGTAATGCCGGAGGTCACTGTGTTTTCCTGTTTTACTCCAATTACTTTCTTAATTAATAACCAATTACTATTGCTAAAAGAATAGACTTTTGGCATTTTAAAGTTCACAATCCTTCGTTATTTCTTTTTCCTTAACCAGCAGCCAAATAAAATGAGACAACATATAAAAAGCTAACTTCATGTCATTTGCCCCTGTGAGTCCATCAAACAGTGAAAACAGTTTTCAGTAAAATATTTGAAAGGAGGAAAGTGAAGATCCGAGAGACATTCTGATTTGGTGCACAGAGCACTTGGTTGGCGCTAACAGTGAAGAGGAAATGTCTGGTGTGGTAGAATGAGAGCAGAAACAAACCATAGAAATAAATAAATCTGTTTCTCTAACAGCATATGGTTGAAGAGGAAAATGGTGATCCATTGGAAGTCAGATCAAGATCCCTGAGTTAGGAGGTCATCTGTTAGATCGCTTTGCATCTCATTATTGTTAGTTTGCTGGTAGAAGCAATTGTGGGTCCTGATTCTTAAAAAACAAATCAAATAAAATCGAAGAAAAGAAGGGTCTGTATTTGGCTAAAAAAATGGAGGTGGTGGGAATGAAAACCTGCAGTCACTCCCATTCTCCAGGTCACCCCTGGATATATACTGTACTTACTGTACTTCAATAAATATCCGTGTGTAGATAGATAGATAGATAGATAGATAGATAGATAGATTAGTTTATTGTTTATGTCAGTTTTTCTTTATTTAATAAAAAGTTTATCACAAGAAGAACATTGCATGATTAAATAAGTCTTAATTGCTGTACAGTATTTATAGATAGACAGATATAAAAGGCATGATGTTATATTATACTGCTGCATTACATACTTTATATATATATATATATAATAGATTAACAGATAGGAAAGGCACTATATGATAGATAGATAGATAGATAGATAGATAGATAGATAGAAAACACGTGTTAGTCTATCTATCTATCTGTCTATCTACTGTATGTGTGGACTCCAAAGTCTGAAACAGCTCGTCTCATAAAGAGGCGCCTCACACAGGTCCTTCTATTTCAACAAACTATTCCCTTGCGAGTGCACTCTGGATTTCTTCATATTTCTAAACTCAATTATTGTGTTTCATGACTTGAAAATGTACAGAGAGAATCTTTAGCAATTAAGTTAGCAGTTTTTTTTTTTTGAAGGAAAGAGAATATTATCATGATTTTCTTCTTGCCGGGAAACTGCCATTATGCCCGCGCTCTTTCCCTCTGCTTTTCTTTAGCATTAAATGGCAGTTATGCAACCCAAGCCAAGCCCTTGAAATACAGTACATTTCTCTTTGCTGAATAAGAGACAAAAGTTAAAAAGCAGTAATTTGGAAAACTTAAATGTAGCAAGGGATGATGGATGTGGCTTGACAAGTCTAGAAAATGAGAAACATTAAAATCATATATTAGACTAGATCAATGCTCCACACAGTGGCATAGTGTATGTCAGCAAGATTTTCCCCTATGAAGAACAGTTATGAGGGTGAAGCACAGTGTAAAAGAAAATGATGTTTAACCCTTTACCGTATTCATTCCAACGAATACCATACCATACCGTTTATTAAGCCAGGGCCTATCCCAGCAAGCATCAGGCACAATGCAGTTGCAACCCCTGGCCATCGTAGGGTGGAACACACACCACACACCCACACCACACACAGACACAGACACACACACACACACACACACACACACACACACACACACACCACACACACCGTAGGGCCAATTTAGTGTCAGGAATCCAGCTAACCAGCATGCCTCTGGACTGTGGGAAGAAGTTCACGCAGACTCAGGGAGTACATGCAAACTAAAGGAAGAGAGTACGCCTGCAGAATGCCTCACTGGGGGCTTCTCAATCTATCTTTAGACAAGGCAGATGTTTTCTTTTTCTTTAGTTCTTCTGATGTATATTTGTTGTTTGTTGTATTATAATAATGTTGAATTGTTGAGCTTTTACAAAAAGCCAAATTTACCCCTGGGGACAAATCTATCTGTTATATAGTGCCTTCTATCTATTTATCTATCTATTGGATATTTAAATCAAGAATTAAATATGCTGAGCAGAGATTTAAAATTCAGTTATGATAAACGTTTCTCCAAACCCTGGAAAAAATTGTTTTTTTATGGTCAAATTTTTCATATTTTGCTGAGGCAGCAAAGAAGAAGTTAAAAAACGCTTTATGGTGGCACAACACGTGCTGCTGAGGTGTCAAGTCAGGTTTATTGGCATGCACACATAGTACAACGAGAATTAAACTTGCATGACATCTCTGAATATTTGACAAAAATGTAAAAAGTAAATAAATAAAAAGTGTACTTAGCATGGGAAAGGAGATGAAAGGAAACAAAAGGCAACCCCAGTTTTAGCTTACTAAGCCCTGTTTCAGCCATCTTACCATGAGTGCCTTCCTTTCTTCTTTAATTTCACACTATGTTGGTAGTTCTTTAATGTACATAATATAAAAATATAATCATTCCCTTGCAGTTTACTCTTCAAATATCCATCCCCATATATGAGTATATGAAAAAATCGAGGGGATTTTTTTTTTCTTGGAATTTACTTCTAATTTAGTGCTATATTTTCATTTAATTACTTGATGGGTATTATTTCAGCTTCTCCAGTTTAATAATTTCACTTTTATAAATGATTCCATTCCTTTACTTTTATATGAATACAAATAAAAGTGGCTGCACTTTGTGAATGTTGATTTGGTCTGCCATGTTCTTGTCTAGATAGACCCATCCTGCTTCGACTTCACTGGCTCCCCGTGTCTTGTAGGACTGAATATAAAATTCTATTAATAACCTATAGTACTGGGGTGTTGTACCGTGTTAGCCATTATGAATGTAGAGATAAGTCAAGCAAAATGACACCTTTTATTGGCTAGCTAAAAATATTACAATATGCAAACTTTCGAGGCAACTCAGGCCCCTTCTTCAGGCAAGATGTAATGATTAGATAGATAGATAGATAGATAGATAGATAGATAGATAGATAGATACTTTATTATTCCAAAGGGGATATTCACATAATCCAGCAGCAGCATACTGATAAAGAACAATATTAAATTAAAGAATGATAACAACAGACAATAAACATGTAAAAACATGTAAAACAGACAATAACTTTGTATAATATTAACGTTTACCCCGCCGGGTGGAATTGAAGAGTCGCATAGTGTGGGGTCTCCTCAGTCTGTCAGTGGAGCAGGACGGTGACAGCAGTCTGTCGCTGAAGCTGCCCCTCTGTCTGGAGATGATCCTGTTCAGTGGATGCAGTGGATTCTCCAAGATTGACAGGAGTCTGCTCAGCGCCCGTCGCTCTGCCACGGATGTCAAACTGTCCAGCTCTGTGCCTACAATAGAGCCTGCCTTCCTCACCAGTTTATCCAGTCAAGAGGAGTCCCTCTTCTTTATGCTGCATCCCCAGCACACCACCGCGTAGAAGAGGGCGCTCGGCACAACCGTCTGGTAGAACATCTGCAGCATCTTATTGCAGATGTTGAAGGACACCAGCCTTCTAAGGAAGTATAGTCGGCTCTGTCCTTTCTTGCATAGAGCATCAGTATTGGCAGTCCAGTCCAATTTATCATCCAGCTGCACTCCCAGGTATTTATAGGTCTGTACCCTCTGCACTCAGTCTCCTCTGATGATCACGGGGTCCATGAGGGGCCTGGGCCTCCTAAAATCCACCACCAGCTCATTGGTTTTGCTGGTGTTCAGTTGCAGACGGTTTGAGTCGCACCATTTAACAAAGTCCTTGATTAGGTTCCTATACTCCTCCTCCTGCCCACTCCTGATGCAGCCCACCATAGCAGTGTCTAGTCATTAAATCTCCTCTGGTTTCCTATGAGTGACATCCAGGGGCTTTTGCTTGTTGCCTCTTTTTCATTTTATATTCCCAATTTCTCCTGAGGTGTCTTGTATTAGTTTTATTTTTGCTAGTGATTATGTAATCATTAATTATTTACTCTTAATTTGGCTCATTCCTCTTTGTGTCCCTTCAGTTATGAGATTTTAGGTGAGACCCCTGATTAGATAACTGCCCTCAGGTGCTGTCGTTAAGCCTAATCTACAGAAAGCACCCTTTGCCGCTGCTTCACGACAATGGCCTTAACTTTGAGGTGTTCTTCTCATTCACTCTGCTCCCTAGTTTTTTTGGGTTTTTTTTTTTATGTCTGTTTTTCGTTTTCTTGTTTGACATTTTAGGCCTCCCTTCCTAGATTTGTGATTTTTTTTGCCTCTTTGTATTTTGAAGCTGTTCTGCAATGGGGTCAGAACCATAACTAGACAGGCCTCACCCCAACTGGCCTTAACCTAGCATGCACAGATCCATAGGGTTTAAGCCTCAAAGATAACCTTAAATATCCCAAAATGTCAAAAGGGGTGTCTTTTAAAGGAAGGTAACCATAAAAACCTTAATAAAAATAAGTCATTATAAGTACAGAAATATTTATTTGAAATAGCAAATTTGCCAAAAGACACCAAAAGAAGTAATAAGGAATTTCCAAAAGGCAATCATGAATGAAATATTAAAAAAAAAAAAAGAGGAAGAGAAATCTTAAATAACAAAAATACACACATAACTAATGGAAATACTAAAGGACTTTTCCAATATTTTATCTTTCCTTTTCCTGTTTAATATTTTTCTGGCATGGCTTCCTTTTCCACATGTGGGAAAATTGTAGCAAAATCTCAAAAAATATCTCTGAAATGATTACATAATAGCCATGTTGGATCACAGCAACGAACGGTCATCAACAAAAATACGAGCCAAATGAGAAATAAACCAAATAAATGTCAAGAATTATAAAAAGTGTATACGTTAATGTGCTGATCCAGCTGTAAAATATGATAGCATGGAGCTCGAGTTCAAACCGCTGCTTGCCTCACTTATCCTTCTTGTTAACGTTACCTTCTCCCTTGTCAGCTGCTGAAGGCTGATGATATCAATGGCCCAGTTTCTTACAGCATCTTCGTCAGACATGTGGCAGGCAGTGAGGTGTAGTGGTTAAGGTTTTGGACTTCAGACCCTGAGGTTGTGGGTTCAAATCCCACTACTGGCACCAGTGTGACCCTGAGCGAGTCACGTGGCATGCCTGTGCTGCAATTGGAAAACCAAAAGACATGGAAGCAAATGTGTCATAAATGTTGTAAGTCGTCAGTCACCACATAAATAAATGGTCAACAGAAGCCAATGTGTCAAGTTCAAGAGGTAAGAAGGTGAAGACCAGAAGAAGGAACCTGACGGTGGACATACTGTAGTTGTAAGGAAGCCATACAGAATTCTTTCATCCATTGAGAGCCACTGAGTCATTTGATTTCCACTGTATTTATACCATAATTGGTTAAGGCTTTGGACTTCAGACCCTGAGGTTGTTTGTTCAAATCCCACTACTGACACCTGTGTGACCATTAGCAGGTCACACTTGACCAGACTGTGCTCCAACTGGAAAACCAAAAGAATTGTATCATAAATGTTGTAAGTCGCCTTGGATAAAGGTGTCAGCCAAGTTAGTAAGAGAAGTGATCAGACATTATGTAACGAATAA
Source organism: Polypterus senegalus (assembly GCF_016835505.1). Taxonomy (NCBI): domain Eukaryota; kingdom Metazoa; phylum Chordata; class Cladistia; order Polypteriformes; family Polypteridae; genus Polypterus; species Polypterus senegalus. The sequence goes on from NC_053166.1 coordinate 146,814,381, forward strand.
GGGGGTCTGAGTGTTGATGTGAATCAATAGCATCTAAAGCAGGGGTCTCCAACACGTCGCTCGCGAGCTCCCAGTAGCTCGCAAACTCCTTTCCAAGTAGCTCGCCAAAGAGTAAATGAATCCTACATAAACTTTGAAAACTTGATTAGTCAAATTAGGGGTGGGCGATCTTTCCAAAAAATCATATCACGATCCACAATCTGAATTGCAATCTATCTTTTCAATGTGGCATACACTTAAGAGAATATCCGGACTCAAACTCATCAAGACCGAAGTAACACTTTATTTTAAATATCAGACAAAGTTGAATTCAATTGTTCTCTCATTCGCTAGCTAAGCGGAGTTAAGGTACACGCCCCAAAGCTGGCGAGTGAGTGAGGAAGGCCCCGCCCCCTTGGCCTGCTGCGTGTTTCTCATATTCACTCAAATAAATCAGTGCCACAAGCAAACTCTGATACATAGTGAAATGAGAGAGGTGGCAGAATCAACCGGGATGTTCAAGCAAATTATAGAAGAATACCTGATCTAAATCCGTTAAGTAGCTCTCTCGTTTAAAGTGGACAGACATACATCTCATACATGTCTTACAACATTCAACCTTATATAAAATTGAGAAACACAGTAAGATAACCGCTTTCATGATTTTCTTTTTATTAGTTGTTGTATTACCCAGAAAACTTATATCCATGGGTATACGCACACATAATGGTTAACAGTATACATACACACAAAAAGTAGATCCACTAACACAATATACATAACAATACAGACCGACAAATGTTGGATTTTCTATGTTATATATTAGTAAACCTTCAAAATAATGTGCAGTTAAAGTCTCAACAGCATTTCTGGAGCTTAGTAGAGCCAGATAACAATACAATACAGTTTATTTTTGTATAGCCCAAAATCACACAGGAAGTGCCGCAATGGGCTTTAACAGGCCCTGCCTCTTGACAACCCCCCAGCCTTGACTCTCTGAGAAGACAAGAAAAAACTCCCAAAAAAATCTTGTAGGGAAAAATGGAAGAAACCTTGGGAAAGGCAGTTCAAAGAGAAATCCCTTATCAGGTAGGTTGGGCGTACAGTGGGTGTCAAAAGAAAGGGGTCAATACAATACAATACACAGAACAGAATAAATCCTTAATACAGCATAATAATAAACATTTTAGAAATACGGAGCAGAATTTAACAGTAGATGATATCACATAATAAGATTTGGATTTGTTTAGAGTCCTGGAGACCTCAGCCATCAAGCTGCCTCCCCCTATTGGCCATTCCACAGCTGAGACAGCACTGGGCCAGCCAATCCGATGAAAGGACCCCTCTTTCCCATGATTCCAGTGATCCTCCATCAGGGATGACTTTACCATAGGCAGGCAAACAACTTGGCAGGTGGGCCGTGGCACCAATTGCCACATTTGAGTGCCGAGAACAGAAACAGAATAGGCGAGGGTTAGTATTCAGTTAGAACTTTCATGTTACTTATGTTTTAGTGCTAATGACTAACAACGGAGATGCAGTCTGCACAGTTAATCAGCAGCTCTAGTCAGGGTGTGCTAAACTGAAGTAGTGAGTCTTCACTAGATAACTAGAAGAATTGTCAGCAAGCAGCTCTGAAAATGTCTGCTTTGTTTGGGTCTCCATACCTCTGTGAGTCTGACGTGAATGTCATGAAATCAAAGTTCAGAACAAGACTGAGAGACGAACATTGAAATGACTCCAGAAGAGTGAACCTCAGTGGCTCCCTTCCACCATACACTTGCCTCTCCTGTTGACTCCATGCACTGCCAGTCATCTCACTAACTAAAAAACACATCACACATGTGACTGGACCTGTGAATAAAGTGACACAGTGACATGTGACAAAATGACAAATGAATAAGTCATATCTGTGGATTTGGAATTTCATTGTTTGGTTTTGGCAGCATTCATGTTTTAATTCAATAGTGTGAGATACACTAGAAAATGCATACAGACATACAAAATGCACTCGCAGGTGAACTAAATATTTTTTGTGATGTTTTAATGCAAAATGTGAGTTGTGGACACCAATATTTTGTAAATGTTCAGGCAAAACAAGCTCATTCAGTTTGTTTGGGTGGAGTGGTGGCTCTGAGGCTAAGGATTTGTGCTGGATACCGAAGGTTGCCAGTTTAAATCTCTGTCACTGCCAAAAGAGATCCTACTCTGCTGGGCTCTGTGGTATAGCGGGTCCACCCGTAGGGTGTGGGCGTTTCTCACCGAGTGCACAGGTGAGGAACTGCCCACATTCGTGATTGTCCCATGGCTAATGCTGCAGCTGCTGTGGTCCGCGTCAATTTTTAAAAGCGCGAAGCGGCTGAGATCGAGGGGGGAAAAAAGGAATGAGCAAAAGAACGAGATCAAAAGAGAGAGGAAAAGAAGACGGAGGTTACAGGGAGCGAGGAAGCAGGCGGTGCGTGCGTGTGGTGAGCGCGCGATCGAGCGCTCGAGGGCAGCTGTAAGGAAGCTGGGTGTTAGGCCAACACCCAGGTGTTTGAGTTGATGTTGCTCCCGCTGAGTGACCAGGTAGCGGGAGTGCCCAGAGGAAAGCGACGAGCCGCAGAAGGCCGCGGAAAGGCAGTGGAAGTCGGGAGACTTGGTGGTGGAGTCCCCAATGTGTGCGTCCTGGCTATTGGGGTAATCAAGTCTCGGGGACTGGGATGAGAACCAAACCGAACCCAGGGATCGGGAGGCTTCCAGTCTCGAGTATGTAGAGGAGGGCAGCTGCAGAGAGCGTCTTGCCTGCTGCTAAAGCCCAAACGGGATAAGCAGGTGAGACGCTAACAGAAACGCTAACAGAAAAGAAGCACCGAGCTTGGTTGTTGTTTTTAAGACTGCTTCCATGAGAAGATTTTAACCTCTGGTTTTTAAGGATTGTGTTTTTCTATTGGTTTTAACCTCCACCTTTTATTGGATTATTTATTGAAGAAAGAACTGCACTATTTATTGGAACACTGTTTTGTTTTGATGGACAGTTTTAAATAAAAGCACTATTGCGCTTTTTGCACCACCCCTTGCTCAAGTGTTTATTTGCCTTCACTGACTAGCTCACTCGGTTACGTTATCGACGGTGTTGGGTTCAAGTGCTTCCAAAAATCAGATGGGAGTGTGGAGCCAGAACCCACATCGTCACAGGCTCTTGAGCAAAGTCCTTAACCTTCAATTGCTTCAGGGCGCTGTACAATGGCTGACCCTACGCTCTGACCCCAAGGAGTATGTGAAAACTATCAAATTCCTAATAGAAGAAATTGTATAAAGCAAAATAAAGAACAAAAAAAAAAGCTATGAGAAGAAACGTTAGAAAACATGAGTAGCTCTTGGCCATTTTCATTTTGTAATAGTAGCTCTCAAGGGGAAAAAAAGGTTGGAGACCCCCTGGTCTAAAGGATGGCAGTCTGGGCTTTGGCCGGGCCACTCAATGACTTTCAGAGATTTGTCCCAAAGCCACTCGAGTATTGGCTTGAATCTGAGCTTTGGGTCATCGGTGTGCTGAACTCAATACAGAATGATTTTAAGAGGTAACCTATAACTCTAATTTACTGTCAAATTTAAAAACTACAGTCACAATCATCTGAACGGAACAATATATAAGGAAGGTGAAAGAAAGAAAAATAAAACAAAACTTGTTACGGAACAAATGAAAAGTCTGCTGTTCCTGCCAAGCTCCTTAACAACACCATGAACTTACACACACAGACAAAAAAAAATCATATTCACCATTTCAGTCTCTCTGTGAATAAGAAACAGCTGGCAGCTGACTAAAATTAGCCGGGGCATCAAAATGAAAGTCAATTAGCTTGTAACAACGGAAGCGTCCTATTTCATGGAACAGTGGAGGTCATGAGAGGATTATAAGGAATGCTGCACTAGAAAATGAGGGATGTGGCATGGGAGGAAGGCTTCAGTAAGGAAGCTGGGTACAGTTCTGAGGAATTGCTGGCATTTTATGAACAAGAAGATGATGTGAGCTTCAGTGATGCTTCACATTTCCATTAACATGAAAAGTGCAAGGGGGTGGAGAAATTAAAGGTTAATGACATCTCCTTGAGGAAGAGAGACTGAAGAAGAAAGAGTCTGCTGGAAGAAAATGTGGCATATTTTTCAGGAATTGGAAATAAACTGGAACAGTAGAAATGTTTTCAGGCTTGTTAATTAAGAGACCTAAATGGTGGAAAAAGTGATTTGGGGCAACTGGGACCGATATGTGCACCGGATGGAATGATAAATGTGTGGCACAAGGACTTGCCACGGGATGAGCACTGAACAATCAATCGCCCATCATGATACTGAACAACACATGTGTGTAACCTGCAGCGGATTTGGGAAGTATTCACGTTCTACATATTTAGTCATGTCGTAGATTTCATTTTAAATGGTTGCACTTGCTATTTTTGTCCATCTTTCCGTGCTCAATAACCCATAATGTCAAAATTTCAAAGGTCTGCAGATTTCATAAAAATCAGTTCTACAAGAATTCAGCTCCTTTGTGGTCAGCTGCATCATGTTCGCTTTATTTACCCTTGAGGTACGTCTAGAACTTGACCAGAAGTCCATCGGTGGCACAATGAATTGACTGGACATCGTTTAGAGGGGCACATGTCTATCTTTGTATAGAAGGTTCAACAGGACAAAAACCAAGCCGTGAGGTCCAAAGAATTGTAGACCTCCGCGTTTAAGTTTTGGTGAGGGGGGATACAACCATTTTGAAAGCTTTGAGTGCTCCCAGGAGCACACCGGCCCCTATAATTGTGAAATGGAAGACATTGGGAACCGTCAGGACTCTTCGAAAAGATTTTAAACTTTGGAGCAGAGGGGGAAAACAAGCAAAAATGTGTCTTTGTCCCAAAGATTATGGAGGGCACTGTACATATACAGTCTATATACAGTATATATATAAATATCTCTTCTCTCTATATCTCTCTATTATAAAAAAAAAAATCTTGGGTGGGAGACGAGGGAGACGAGACGTGATCTTCTCGGAAGACACTTTGATATCCCGCGAGACAAGTCAGTGAAACAAAAGGACAGCTGCTGTACAGGCTTTTAAATGATCAATGCACAGTGTGACAAGCAGAACTCGCACCTCGGCAGCAGCAGCACAAAGCCAGTAGCTGATCCGCCTGCTTCTCCTTATTGTGCGTTCAGCTCCCCACCTACACAACGTGAGCGGCAGAGATGCGAAGTGGCTGCAGCATAGCATGCCCCTGCGGGGGTTGGGTTAAGTGGGGGAGGGTGAGCGAAGCGAATGAGATGTGATCATCTAACCTAGCAGCTGTTGGAATGCTTTTGACAGACACGCTTCATGTGCTCCCAGCTCTTAAAACAACGACAAGCAGAACACGCAGCTCGCCAGCAGATGATCCGACCGCATCTCCTTAGCGTGTGTTCAGCTCCTTTCACCTCACAACGTGAGTGGCAGAGACGCGAAGTGGCAAAAGGACAGCTGCTGTACAGGCTTTTAAGTAAGCAACATGCAGTGTGACAAGCAGAACATGCAGCTCACCAGCAGATGATCCGACCGCATCTCCTTATCATGTGTTCAGCCACCCCCTTCAAAACACAAGCAGTGTTATATGTCCCGCGAGAGAGAGATTTAACCATGCCCAGGGCTGGAAATAAAGAACAAATATTGTTTTTACAAAAGTTTTAAAGTAAAAGTGAAAATAATGCATATGTAAAAATTCCCATGAAAATAACAATCTCTTTAAATTGTATATCCAGTAAATCAAAGCCTTGAGTGGACAAACGAAGTGAGCAGGGGGCAGAGCCCCCTAGTGTGTATATATATATATATATGTATGTTACATTTTATTGCTAATTGCATTACAAAACACATTCCAATATTTGGTGTTTTAATGTATATAAAAACAAGACAAATGACAGTATAAAGATACAGAGAGTCTTCATGACTACCTCATTAAATAGCAAAAAAGAAAAGAAAAAAGTGTTTCCCACAGACACGGGTCCTCAGCTGAACACCAACTCCTGGGTTGATCCATTATTATATGGCGGCACAGGCTAAAGAGGTGGGACCTCTGGCTCTGAAGAGGAAGTGACATCTCGGTTCTTCTGGCTCCTCCTGGTCCAGTCTATAGATAAAAAGGGAGAAGGACTCATCAGTTGTGCCCTCTCTTGAGTGGGAGTAGCACAGCAGTCTCAGCAGAGCCTTGTAAATAAGTTGCATGTGTCTGACTAAATATAGATAGATATATGTGGCTTAAATAGTCATAGATATAATAGAGTATATATGTACTGTGGACTATGGCTGGCCATTCATCCCGGCCAATACCCCCAGGCCGCCAGAGGGAGCCCTCCCTGCGACATGGAGATGCCCCATATTCCAGCAGGGCATCATGGACTATGTAGTTTTAATACACAACCCTGCTGGATAACGTCGGGGCCGCCAGGAGACGCTGCAGGGAGGCTCAGAGATGTTTATTTTACCCATAACCCGGAAGTACGTCTTAGTCACAGCAACAGAGGAAATGACATACTTGCGGGATGAAAAAGAAGAGTTTTGATCTGACCCGGAAGTGCTAGGAAGTCACATGGACTGAGGGTTCAGAAGCACTTCCAGGTCATGGACTATAAAAGACTGTGAGAGATCCCAGACGAATGAGTCGGGTGGCAGGGGACAACGCGTCTGGGAGAGTGGAGGATTACTGATTATTGTGGATTTATTGATTTGTATGAGTATTGTGGAGTGTAGTGTGCTTTGTGCACATCATTATTATAAAATAAAAAATTATTGGACTTTTATCTGGTGTCTGGTGTGATGGTTCAAGGGAACAACAGTGCCCCCTATCTGTCACAGTACACACAAGGAACGAGATATACTTTATATAATTGTATGACATAAAATACTTTCCTATATTAATAGTTTATCTTCTTTACTTTTTAACACAAAAATGTTATGTTTATTTTAAATTGAGTAACTGCACCAGAATGGCTTTGGTCAGGGAGGTGACCAAGGACCCAATGGGTACTTACTCTGAAAGTTTTAGAGGTCCTCTGCTGAGATGGGAGAACCTGGGAGAAGGACGACCATCTCAGCAGCTCTCCATCAATGAGGCATATGGTATGTGATGAAGTGGCTAGAAGGAAGCAACACTTGAGCAGTTTAAAGGACTCTGAGAGGCCATTTGTGATGCAAGTCCTCGCTGATTCAAGTCCTGTCACCCGTGTCTTAAATTTTGGATGTGGCCAATTTCAAATCCTGTGGGCAGAAACTGACCAGACTATAACTATTAATGAATTATAACAGTGCGGAAAAAACATAACCACCAAGCTTATTGACAGTCTGGCCACACACGATGTTAATAAATCAAAGAAATTAATAAAACAAACAGAAAAAAAAGCCTGAAATCCTCACGTTCTGACGCAACTGTATGCCAGCTTGGAAAGAAAAACTCTTGTGCTAATAAAATGCTTCATTATGGGAACAGCAAATTACTCCTTCAGATGGAGGAATACAGTTTGATTATTTATTAGTGAGGGAGACAAGGGTCAGTTTGTGGTTGTCAAAGATAACATTGGAGCGAAGGTTAATGAGACAATTAAGCTGCATCTATTTTTCAAGAGTGACAGTTTCAGAGGAGAAATACTGACTACTGTTCGTGTATGAAAACACAACTAGATTTAATTCTCTTGCACTATTTTGTCTTTTTAATCTTATAATAAATTAAATCCATTTGTTGTGTGGAGCTTCTTTAATTCTTATTTCCCAATGGCTATCTGATTGTGGACGTAGGAATCTGTTTTCATGAAGCCTAACCTCCACATTATGTAGCAGAAGAGTTACAGTTAAACGGACATAAGCTGTAAATTTAAAACACGAACGATCAGTGGAATGTGACAGGCTACGGAAAAGTGACGGAAAAATCGAAAAATTGAAAGACGAGTGGACAGGACAGAAGGGAGAGATTGGAAGGAGCGCGGTGACATGAAAACGGCAAGGGCCGTTGTTATCAGACGGGTTTGAAAGTTTATCGTGAAATTGTAAAGCAGAGAGGCGAATGTTAATTGATTTCTCTGTGTGTTCTCATCTCAAACTATGGCTTTATGGGTTGAAGTAAATGAAACTGTCCAGTGTGCAAAATAAGGGGTCAAATATCCACATGTACCGTATTTGGATTTGGTGTGCTTAATCCTCATCATTTTTATGTTATATAAAAATCTATTTGTGATTGCCCCTGAAACTGTGGCCCAGTGGTAGCGCTGCTGCCTCACAATAAGGGGAACAGCCTTCGCTTCTCAGGTCTTCTCTGCGTGGAGTTTGCATGTTCCCCCCGTGTCTGTGTGGGTTACCTCTGGGTGTTACGATGTCCTCCCAGAATCCAAAGACGTGCAGGTTAGGTGAATTGGCAATCCTAAATTGGCATTGGGGTGTGTGTGTGCTTGTGTGTCCTGTGATGGACTGGCACCCTATCCAGGGATTGTTCCTGCCTTGTACCCTATGCTAGCTGGAATAGGCTGCAGCCGACCCCTGCGACCCTGTGAAGAACTAAGCAGATTAGAAAATGACTGACTGGTTGACCCAAAATGTGTGCTGACACCTTAGGTCCAGTCATCAGCAATGTCTTTAAGCGACAAGGTGTTCCTGACTTTCTACACACTAGACTGACATAATTGGCGGATGTGGGGTATTGGGCCTTATATTGTGATGACTGGCCCAACTCCTACACAGTGCAAGCCCCTCATGTCTGGGACTGTTAAAGAATGGCGGAAGTACCCGCTGTTTTGTGGATGTAGTTATGTAAAGGGACCAGGTACTGTAAGTAAGCAAATATTTATGCGTTCTTTAAAAATTGACCTCTTGCCATCTTTGTCTCATCTGTCATCTACACTAAATTCTCTATCTATGTCTGTTGTATAGTTCTATCTATCTATCTATCTATCTATCTATCTATCTATCTATCTATCTATCTATCTATCTATCTATCTATCTATCTTATCTATCTATCTATCTATCTCTATCTATCTATCTATCTATCTATCAATCTATCTATCTATCTATCTATCTATCTATCTATCTGTCTGTCTGTTATATAGTGCCTTCTATCTATCTATCTATCTATCTATCTATCTATCAATCTATCTATCTATCTGTCTGTCTGTTATATAGTGCCTTCTATCTATCTATCTATCTATCTATCTATCTATCTATCTATCTATCTATCTATCTATCTATCTATCTATCTGTCTGTTATATAGTGCCATCTATCTATCTATCTATCTATCTATCTATCTATCTATCTATCTATCTATCTATCTATCTATCTATCTATCTATGGACTGGAAGGTTAGTTATTTTGATGGATTCTACTTCTAAGACAGAAGAGAAGGGCAGAGTTTCTGTATCGGAGCTACTGGATTGTAAAATCTTTATTATTTATACTGTAACTTACAATCTAAGTAATCAACACACGTCTCAGCTGTAACATTTGCAGTTTGCCATCTATTGGAATCAATTTTATAATGCATATAGTAATAAAATGCAATAAAATGTACTATAAATGTTTGTAATGCACCATCTGTTGGAATGACAGAGACATAGCAACTGGATGGACACACAAACACGTATATTTGTTTATATAGTGCCTTTCCCATCCATATATCTATCTATCTAAACCAGTTTTAGCAATTGTACTCTGAAGTTTAGTAGCAAAGTACCAAAAGGCAAGAAGGTGCCACACTGTATTATGATATAATTTATATTTGGACTGAGAATGCGTTTTCAATTGCCACGTGTTTCGTGCAGCCCAAGCCTGCTTCAGTCATTCAGTCCCTGGCCAAGCTGCCTGAGTCTCCATTGTCATCTCCAGCCTGGCACATCAAATCGCGGTCACATTCACATTATAACACGCACTGTTTAAAATCCTGTGTGCCGACATGAAGCCCTGGTCTAATGACTAATAAAATATGTATTCAGCAAAAATATTTATACCTGCTCTCATATCTTTGTTATAAGATTACTGCTAATATTTTAAAAACTTGTCATTCTAATTAAAGGTTGAATTTTTAATATTGATGTGACCTCATATTTAATTATTCAAGAGTGTTATTCCCACAGATTTAGTACTCTAGAGTTTGATGTGGCTGAATATTAAAGCAGAGTGATTTTCTTTTTTTTAAATAATGAAACTAGAACTGCTTTTAAAGAAAGAGCTTCTATTAATCCCGTTTCCATGGCATCATTTTATATATTTATACTTTCTGAAAAGTGGGCAGTTTAAGAAGAAAATGTGTAATGTGTGCACCGCAATCATCCTCCCGACTCTTTCCAGTCATGTTTTGCCGCTCGTCCCATAGTGTCGGTGACGTCTTCACGATGGCCGATCGCTGACATCACTTGGCACGATCCCTACAGTGGAGCATGGCGGTGGCAGCCATGGGGGGAGCTTCTCAGCGGAAGGGACAGGCAGACTGGTCAGAACTGAGGGGTGGATGAGTGGAGCCAAATACAGAGAGGACCAAAACTCTTTTAGGGCAAATTATTTTTACTTCCTTTTGTCCCAGGGTTGAATATTTTGCCAAAAAACTCAAAGCAAAGGTTTCACACATAAATGAATGTAAAATACTCATTTACGACAAATGTCACTCTGTTTTACGTTCCAGGTGCCCCTACAGTAGGCACATTCACATACTTATTACAGACGTGCTTGTCCCACCTCTCATAAGCTGAAAGGCACTTTCTGGTAAAAGACGGCTTGAAGAAGTCGAGGGGCTGATAATCCGTAGTGTCCACTAGCGTTTGGTGAAGTCCTATTTGCCAGCTTGTCTCTCACAGATCGATGTCTGTGTAGCCCTCCCAAGACGAATATTTTTGTTGGCACGTCAGCTGCACATTTGTGTCCAGCACTATGACTAGCCGGGGACCAGTCAGCTGATGCAAGTACCGGACTTTCATTTTCGCTCTCCAGATCACTTGTATCAGAATCGGAGTTGGATAAGTCACAGTCCGATTCGGCAAAAATACGCAAAAAATAAATAAAGAAATAATACACACCGAGTATTTTGCTTTGCGTATTTGCTTCGCTCTCTTGCCCGATGTCGATGCCATTCTGGACATTGCTTACTCTACGCTTCTCGTGCACACGCAGGGTTTCAACGTCAAGTCAACGAGTCTAACGGTCCTCTGAGCAAAGAGGGTCGCCCTCTGCCTCGGATATCCATTGTGATGGACGGCCGGCGGTTCAGTCTGGCCGGGATGTCCTAGAATGGAAAGAAGGGAGAAGAGCAGCCTTTTCAGGACACTGCCTCCCCTGGGACGCTAGGTGGCAGCACTCCTGGACAGCAACGGTTCCCCGGATTCCCTCAGGGCATCCTGGGACATAGAGTCCATTTCCTCAGTCCCTGTTGGGTGACGTGGGTGCCACCAGGGGGAGCTCACAAAGAACCTGGGGACTCCTATTCTTGCTACAACCCGGAAGTACTTCAGAATCATGAGGAGGGAAACCCGCAGTACTTCCGGGCTACTTGAGGACTGAGGATGTGCCGTTTGACCCGGAAGTGTTCCTTCTCTTTTCCGGAATATAAAAAGGACTATGGAAAACCCAGCAAGCTGAGCCGGAGTTGGGTGGTAGAGTGACAGAGCTGCTGGAAGGAGTGGAGGATTGTGATTGATTATTGTATTATTATTGAAGAATTGTGGCGTGTGCGGTGCTTTGTGCACTGTAATTGAAGAAAAATATTAAAGTTCTTCTTGGTGCTTTTTACAAGTGTGTCTTGGACGTCTGTCTGGTGGGTTTCACGGGGCAACAGCGACCCCTAGCGTCCACTCATTGACACCATTCTCAACCCCTTGTTTCGACAAAAGTCGAAATCCACCCTAAAAGAACCTGCTCCAGAGTGCACAGACGAGGGAGATGGTTCACCTTGCAGCATGACTATGGCCAGATGTGTACCAGCAACACAGTGCTGGAGTGGCTTTGGGACAAGTGTCTGACAATCCTTGAGTGGTCCAGAGTGAAGCCACTTAGAACATCTGTGGAGAGTCTTACAGACACTTCCCATCAGATCTAATGGGAGTTTGAGACGATGTGTGAGATACTTGGCCCAAATCCAGGTTTGAGAAGCTGGCAGAGACTTACCCAAGAAGACTCAACGCTGTCTTTGCTGCCAAAGGGGCTTCTGCAAAGTGCTTGATTAAGGGTCCTAATACTTCTGTGAATGAGATATTTCAGTTTACATTTTGTCATTGTGGGTTTTTGATTGTCGATTGATTGGCAAACAAAGTCCTTTAAAATGAAACCTACCACTCAGTAAAGGGTGCAGAAGGTGAAGGGGTCCGAGAGCTTGCTTGAATCCACTAGATGTGGAGTCTGAACGTCCTCCACATCCTCCTCCAAAGGACACAGGAAGCAGAAAAAGATTTTAGGCGGGCCGAGGGCCAGAAGACTTCGCCAAAGGATGCGTGTTCCCCATCACCACCATTGGTTTCTCGTAGATAATCGCCGAAGATGCACATCCCCAGGGCTTCTGCTGTTATGTGAAATAAAAATCGTCAACTTCACAGCCCGCTTTGCTCTACGGCCTGCCGATCTTGTCTTTGTTCCTTAAATTCAAACCAAACGATTTTGTGTGCAGCTTTGATTCTTCTCCTTTCTCAGCCATGAGTTTGATGCTTCTGGATCTGAATGGAAGGCGAGGAAGGAGATTTCGTCGGATCCGCTGCCGTTGTTCCTTTGCGCTTTGTTTCATGTGCTAAAAATAGAGGGGTGGAAGTAAAGTGGCATTCGAGCATTTGTGTTCTATTCCTGGTGCTCTGCCGTAGTTTTAGCAGTTTGTTAAGCCTTCGAAAGGACTAATTGGCGCGTCTCGAGGGACTCCTCTTGACGCACAAGTGAACATTGTAGGCAGCTACTCCGAGAGTTTATAGGCAAAACAAAAAAAATAATAAGTATATTATTAACAGTTAATTCTGTTAATGCTTGACAGCCTGGATTTGACTTGGGAGGCCAGTCTTTACCGACTGCTTTACGCTAATTGGCTCATTATAACTTTTTTGTTGTTTGTTGTTGTATTCGGCAGCACAACATGAGAGGAAACTTGAAGTGAATAATACTCAGCCATAAGAAATGGGAAAGAGCGAATCTCTCTCTGTCTGCCAGGACGTGCACCACCGCTGCGGCCGTCAATACGCCCCTACGCCGTCTACTCGAGGACCCGTGTGTGGCCTTGACGGGGCAGGACGCCATAAGAGCAGAGGCAGCTTGGGTGAGAGTGTAACACGACGACTGCATCGGATTTCAACAGCCGTCATGGGGTGACGTGATCTTTTTTCCACCCATAATGCAGTGTGATCAGCTTAGTCAGACTTATTTTTAAACATCTTTCTGGAGCCATCACAGCGTTTAGTTCATTTATTTTGTGTGTCATACCTAATTATGCAGCATGTTATTTTAATGATTTAATTGTCAGATAGCTGCTTATCAGAGGTAGGAGTGTTTTTATACAAATACATCGTATGCACATAAACAGACTTGATATACCGTTGTGTGTGTGAAGTTTATTCATTTACAAAGCCTTCATTTGTGTCACTCCATCACATTTCATATTTATTCTAAATGACCTCCATGTTGCATACTTGATACTAACTCAGCTGTTAAATTAAGGTAAGCTAAACTGAATCCTGTTTCTCTTTGTTCCCCTAATTAAATAACGCGTGTCATTTTATTTAGGTCATGATTAATTAGACAGTCTGTGTGTGTGTGTGTCTGTGTGTGTGTCCAGCTGTTACCTCCAGTAAAGTAATGGCTGTCACCGTAAGTGATAATGTCGGTACGAAAAGCAGGAAATAAACCCGTGGCTCAGTGTACGAGTGGGGTCACGTAGGAAAGAGTCTTTCTCTTGTTTATAATTGGTTTTTAAATTCTTCAGCTGTCCACCACATCAAGACATTCAAAACACTTGCTTTCAAACTCTCCAGCCCCTAAAATCCGACACTCGGTCTCTTTCTGTGTTATTTTGTAGTTTACATGTGTGCTGGGAGATTTAGGATTGAAGCCAGGAAACCTTTCTTTAGGCAAAGAGTTTTGGGAATCTGGGAGGAGAGGAGGGGATCAAGGAGCTGAAGGGGAAACCGGGATGAGAACTTGGGAGAGATTAGCTAAAGAAACACGCTTGATGGACTGAATGGTCTTCTCTCGTTTGTCACATCTCTTACGTTCTTATGTTTTTTCATAAAGTAATGTATAGTATTGTAGATAGTTAGACTGATTGATAGACAGATAGATGTGAAAGGCACTTTATAATAGATAGATATGAAAGGCACTATATAATAGATAGATAGATAGATAGATAGATAGATATGAAAGGCACTATATAATAGATAGACAGATAGATGTGAAAGGCACTATATAATAGATAGATAGATAGAAGATAGATAGATAGATAGATAGATAGATAGATAGATAGATAGATAGATAGATAGATAGATAGATAGATAGATATGAAAGGCACTATATAATAGATAGATAGATATGAAAGGCACTATATGATAGATAGATAGATAGATAGATAGATAGATAGATAGATAGATAGATAGATAGATAGATAGATAGATAGATAGATAGATAGATAGATAGATAGATAGATAGATAGATAGATAGATAGATAGATAGATAGATAGATAGATAGATAGATAGATAGATAGATAGATAGATAGATAGATAGATAGACCGTTTTTGCCTCCAGGGGGAAATTTGGTAAAAACCAGAAAAGAAAAAGGCTTTGTAAATACACCTAATGCTTTACTTAGTCAGGGTTACTCAAACTTTTTTTTTCTCTTAGAAGGGGGGAAAAATTACAGATCCCCACTGTAATGAAACACCAAACACTTGATTTATTATCCCAAAATGCACAGAACTCTTTTCCGATTGTTTAGACTCAGAACTGCACTATAGCCCATTTTTGCACATCCTTTCAACGATCAGCTACCTGGTGAATTAGTGAGACGGGTGGGCTTGTCTATCATCTCGGAGTGATGGATGACAGGCAGACATGCAAATGTGCCCAGTTCTTTGACCAGATTATGGGAAGTGTTGAGAATGAGGACTCACAAAGCTTCATATTTTCATCATATTTTCCATTTTTAGATGAAGTTTGGCTTATTTTCACATGACGTTATAGACGGTTGACCCAAGAATCCCTCTATAAGTTACTGGAAAAGTTTTTGTTTTTTCTCCAAACTACTATGTGGCTTCAGTGCGACTGAGCAAAGCCGAGTTGGGAGTGATTGACCGTATGAGACCGTATTGACAGCAGTATATAAAATGAAAGGTGTGAGGGGCTTCACAATCATTTTTTTGGCTCACAACATTAATGGAGTAACTGGCACAAATGCAAGCTTGTGTGCTGATGCGCAGGGGTTGTGCAGGTGGTCTCAGCATGTGTTAGTTAGAAAGGTCAGTCCTCTAGGTCACTGTATCCCTTTTAAAAAGCTGAACCAGATGGTAGCACGGCAAAGTGCTGCAGCTAGCTGGGTTTTGATTGGCTATCGGAAAGCATTATTTGTGGGATACATTGACACCAGAGCTCCCACACACGGCCACACTACATTGAAATTTTGTACATTGTTTAGTTTGTTTAATAAGAGACATTATTTGTTTTACATTCTAATCAGATTTCTTGTGGTGATTGTTTAAAATAAGTGAAAAGGAGATTAAAAGAGAAGAGAATAACCAGACTGGTGTTCCAAATGTATGCTTAATATTTATGAATTACTTATGAAATCTTAACAGTTATTTTACGGACCTCCTTGCCATGTATAAGGGACCCCACTTGGTGAAACACTGATCTAATACTGCATTCCACTTGAAGTGAGAAGTCTGAATTTTCAACTGGAACACCCGTTTAAGTCTTACTTGGAAACTTAGGGTTGGTCTGTCAAGTTCGGATTTGTGCAACTTCAGATCATGACGTCAATCCAAAATGGCAACCTACACCACAAGCTGTAGTGTTATATTGTTTATCAACACTTCTGTCTATTTATGTCTCATTAAATCAGTCATACACACAGTACGCTCCAGCTTCTAACCGTGGACATGCTGCTATGCTGTGTGGATATGCAGAATATCACGTAAAGCATTGCAATAAAATGTTATTTATTCCAATGGAGCAAGCACAACAAATGTTTTCCTGAACAGGTCCATGTTGGTTTCCTGAATGTTTACTGGAGCTGTGTTTACTCGAGTGTGACATCATTCCCACCTTCAACATCTGACTTCCGAGGAAAATGGAACACTTCATGAAAACACGCATATATGAAGAATCAGAGGTGATTTTCAAATGCTGATCACTGATGTTAACACCAGATCTTCTACGCAGTCACTCCAACCCCACCTGCAGAACAGGGATGCAGCTGGATGTCTGGGGCGGGGCTGGATGCTGGAGACATACAGTCTCCAGTCTCAGTTATTTTCACAGCGAGTTCAGACACTATCCTTATGGCAGCCTCTTTAGTGTGGCGAGACCCTCCGCAGCGAGGTGTTCTTGTGCGTTCACACACTAAGGTTAATTCTCTTAGCTACGGGTGTTGTCCTGGGCATCGTGGCTCCAAACAAGACCATGAATTAGTTGGAAACACGCAAGAAATATTGAAAGGCTGTAACTCTGAATCTGAAATTACAAGCGATAAAGACCTGATAAAGTGCTTTAATAAACATTGTGACAGATAGGGGGCGCTATCGCTCCCTTGAACCCTTATCCAATACACCCGACACCAGATAAAGGTCCAAAAGTAGACTTTATTCATAAACAACAGTGCACAAAGCACCGTCCTATCCACAATACTCATTAATAATAAAGCAATAATCACAGTAATCAATCCTCAACAGATGCGTTGCCACCCTTCCACCCAGCTCAGCCTGTCGTCGGGGAGTTCCCAGAGTCCTTTTATTGTCCCTGACCCGCAAGTGTTCCAATCCCCAGTTCATGTGATCGCTTATCACTTCCGGGTCAGATCAAAAGTCCTTTTCTTCACCCCGGAAACACGTCATTCCCCTTGTCCATGTGACTCGGACGTACTTCCGGGGCGTAGGGAAGATAAACGTCGTACCTCCCTGCAGCATCATCTAGTGGCCCCCACGGTATCTAGCAGGGCTGTGGATAAAGACTCCAATGTCCATGATGCCCTGCTGGTCTTCAGGGCACCTCCATGCTGCAGGGAGAGCTCCACCTTGGGGCTTGGGGGTATTGGCCGGCCCTCACCACACATTATTAAATGAAGGCTGATGCCTTATTATGGTGTGTTGTGACAACTAATGTTATTATGAAAATAGCATCATTTAAATATAAAAATAAATAAATAAATTAGACAAAAATGGGGGGCAGTTTTAGGGCCAAGGAATGCTTAAAAATGTTTTTCTAATTTAAATTAACTGTAGTTAGCTGTTCACATTACGCAAATTCACTTTATGAAGGGCTTTTCAGGAACTGATTAAAGACGAGGTAGCCTGCAGGCCTCACCTATTAGCGTGTGCGCCGCTGAATTAGGATACAATCATTAAGGTGTGCGCTCACGCGGAATGCCACTACATCACGTTGTAGTTATTTGGCTCATAATTTCGTGATTGTAATGCGACTCACACGCATAAGCAAGACAGCCTGAATTGTTTCAAGTCTGTAGGAATGAGTTTTTGACTATACATGTATATAAATCAGAGGGAGATCCTACATTTACTACACCTAATATCAGGTTCTTTAAAACTTCTATTTGAGTTGTCTTCTCCTGGGCAAAGTTTACTGAGTCGACTGAAGTACTGAACTGAACTCATGGACATTTAATGGTTGTTGTGTTGGTGGACACAGCCGACTGATTGTTAACAGTCATAATGAGACGGGGCGTGGAGAGGGATGTGGGACACGACACTTTTACACTTAAGAAATGAGTCTTGCTCTCTTAACTGGCTAGACGATGTGCAGTAGGAGGAGGCAGGGAATGAGCAGTCACCCCAAGCATTATGATAATATTGGGATTTTATCATATGTGAAAATATAATTCTACACCACATCTAACAGTGTCTTTTTTGGCCTCCTTCTAGGCCTCATCACTTCCATTATGATGCACCTCTTTACCCAATCATCCTCGTCCTGCCCTTCATCAGGTTCTCCTCAAAACAACACGTGTCGGCTCCACTCTTAACTTGGTATTCATCTTCCTCTCACTCAAAATGACACTCGCCACATCCATCCGCTCAGCCTTGTCTCCATTCTTCCAGCTCTCCCTATGACCTGGAGGTAGAGGAAGATCACAATCCCTCTTCTGTGTTGTAAACATTGACGAGTGGGACATCTCAGCCTAAAACATTTTTGCTCCAATACCCTATTGTTAATAAAATTATGAGAGTTAAACCAGGACACAAATAGATGAACATACACAGGCCTGGTCCACAACAGAAGTAAAATCCTGCAGTACTTCTTTATATTCCCTGCTTTGTGCCCCAATAAATGCAAGTTATCCCCATTATACTAATAACCCAATTGTGCTCCACTCACTCAGAATATGGAACCAATGTAGAAAGCATTTTAAGATGGAGAATCTTTTATCTGTGGCACCTCTGCATGAGAACCACCTCTTTCAACCCTTGCAAACATATGCAGTTTTTAATATCTGGAAGAGATTTGGGATTAAATTGCTTAGAGATCTTTATATAGACAACATCTTTGCATCCTATGAACAATTACATTCCAAATTTAACTTTCCAGCTACACATTTCTTTCACTATCTTCAAATTAGGAGCTTTGTTAAACAGAACCTGCCCGATTTTCCTCATCTCTCACCCTCATCCATGCTGGAAAAAATATTGCTCAATTTCAAGGACTTAGACACCATCTCTACAATATATAAAACTAGCAAAATACCCGCGCTTCACAGCGGCGAAGTACTGCCTTAAAATTTTTATTAAGAAGAAAATTAAACCTTTTTAAACTGAGGGAAAATATACCAATAATTATTTGTTAAGGATCTCTTTGTAAACCATGTTGTCAGTTCGGCCCTCCGGTTGTAATATGACCAAGCTGTGCGCTGAGCTTACTCTTGAGCATGCAACGTACAGTTGGCCATGTGAACAGTAATCTTGTTTCAAATCTCACAGCTTGGATTGCTGCTGTCATAATCGGTTTGAGTTTCATGGTTTGTTTCAATTACGACAGTATTTGCAGGACTTGTGTTGAAGAGAGATTTGGCATCTGTCAAGCATTGTAAGTATACAACCAGTTTCATCGATAACTTCGCATCCAGCTTTTGAGAGTTTAAACATTCATAAACATCAAAGTGTCCACTACTGAAATCGTCACCTGTGAGTCTAAGATGTTTAAGAGGCATTGGTGGTTGTCCAAAGGTGTAAAATATTTGGCCATTTCGGTACACTTGAAAGCAACAACCGAACAATTCAGTGGCAGCCATCAACTCACTTGCAGATGCATAGGTGAAGGGCTTAAGCATTTCACTCTTCTAGTGCTCCTGTGTAGTATAATTATCTCCTGTACCGTCATCAGTCCACACCTTGAAGCTGTCCCAGTCATTCAGTACATAAGACACAATGTTCCTCCGGATATCAAGAGTGAGCCTGATATGGCCGTGCAATATGTAACAAAGAGAATGGAAAAGGTAGGTGCCATCTCCGGGCATGGAAACCACTTGGTAAGTGACAGTTCTTTGATCGATGGTGATCACCTTGATAGACATGTGAGTACGGTTGGAATGATAAAGGAAATGGGTACCTGAACAATGTAAAGTAAGTCTAAAATACCTACGCAATAACTATAATCGTAATAAATGAACAATAAAACAGCAGAGAAGCCATGGATTAAATGAAAAGGCTGTAGTTATCAGCAGGGAGACGTGAATCCCGTGGCGAAGCAAGGGAGGGAATTTAGAGACTGGAATGACGGACGGCCTTATATAGGCAGGCAGCCAGCAACGTTGGAGGCGTTGGGATGGGGGGACCCAACGCCGCCTCACACGGTGACTGAGCTGCAGGCTATGGACGTATATATGTACGTAAGTAGGATTCAGTTAGCATTGGGAACCCGCATACCAAATTTCTTGAAGTTGAGCCCATAAGTAACCAAGATCGTTGAAAAGTTCAATATGGCGGCCAACAGTGGCATCATACCACCAAAATAAGTATGTACATTGGTTTTGGTTAGCGCAGGGAAGCCGCCTTCCAAATTTCGTGAAGATGGGGCCATAAATAAGAAAGTTCAACATGGCGGATGTTGTTGACCGTTATGACCGTTACGCGTAGAATTTCGAAATGAAACCTGCTTAACTTTTGTAAGTAAGCTGTAAGGAATGAGCCTGCCAAATTTCAGCCTTCAACCTACACGGGAAGTTGGAGAATTAGTAACACTGGAAACTTCAATATGGTGGCCAACAGTGGCATCATACCACTGAAATAAGTACGTACAACGGTTTTGGTTAGCGCAGGGAAGCCACCTACCAAATTTCGTGAAGATGGGGCCATAAATAAGAAAGTTCAACATGGCGGACGTTGTTGATCGTTATGACCGTTACGCGTAGAATTTCGAATTGAAACCTGCTTAATTTTTGTAAGTAAGCTGTAAGGAATGAGCCTGCCAAATGTCAGCCTTCAACCTACACGGGAAGTTGGAGAATTAGTGACGTTGGAAAGTTCAATATGGCGGCCGACAGCGGCGTCATACCATCGAAATAAGTACGTACATCGGTTTCGGTTAGCGCAGGGAAGCCGCCTACCAAATTTCATGAAGATGGGGCCATAAATAAGAAAGTTCAACATGGCGGACGTTGTCGACCGTTATTGACTGTTATGACCGTTACGTGTAGAATTTCGAAATGAAACCTGCTTAACTTTTGTAAGTAAGCTGTAAGCCTTCTACCTACACGGGAAGTTGGAGAATTAGTGAGTGAGTGAGTGAGTGAGTGAGTGAGTGAGTGAGTGAGGGCTTTGCCTTTTATTAGTATAGATTATTTTACAGTCCCTCCCTTTCAAAGATCCAAGAGGACAATGGGAAAAAGATCTCTTAATCAATATATCAGAAAAGGAGTGGAAGGTAGCAGTGCAGAGACTTCACTCGAGCTCCATATGCGCAAAGCATACAATTATTCAATTATATATTATGCATCTGTCTCGCCTAAAACTGTCTAAAACGTTTCCAGGGCAAGATCCAACCTGTGAACGCTGCAATCAAGCTCCAGCCTCACGGGGTCACGTTCTGGGCCTGCACCAAATTAACATCATTTTTGATCCAAATTTTTAAGTGCCTTTCAGACAGCCTTGGTGTCATAATCCCTCTTAACCCATTAACAGCTGTGTTTGGTGTTCTTCCAGATTGGTTTAAAGTCGAGAAGGACAAACAAACTGTGATTGCATTCACTACACTTCTGGCACGCAGACTTATTTTGCTAAACTGGAAGAATCCTAACTCTCTTCTTTTAAGTCAGTGGAAAACCGATGTGTTATACTATCTGAAATTGGAAAAAATCAAATATTCAGTTAGAGGATCGGTACAGAATTTTTTCAAAACCTGGCAGGATTTAATCAATAATATTTTAGAATAAGCTTTTAAAGCACAGAGGAAGTAATTATCTCTGCATTTCTTTTTCTTCTCCATTCATCTCTATTGGCCTATTAAACTCATCAATTTAGGTACGTTTACAAGCCTTATGTTTTGCCCCGTTGGCCATGCTCTCTCTCTCTCTCAGGGGTAGGGGTCACCTTGTTTTTCAATCTCAGTCTTATTTTTTGTAAAAATTGAT
Source organism: Polypterus senegalus (assembly GCF_016835505.1). Taxonomy (NCBI): domain Eukaryota; kingdom Metazoa; phylum Chordata; class Cladistia; order Polypteriformes; family Polypteridae; genus Polypterus; species Polypterus senegalus. Next base: position 146,836,147 of record NC_053166.1, read on the forward strand.
CGATTTTGTATGGAATGATTACAATAAAATTATTAAAAAAAAAAGAATTATGAGAGTTACAAAATCCAAGAACGTCTGATGGTAGGTTTGAACTGCAGTGAAGTTCATTAAGGGGATTAGTCCAGTGGATCGAGATTGTGACTTTAAAACAGGCTCATCAAGAACACGGGGAAACAGTTGTTAAGGGTAAATTTCACACAAACCTTTGTACAGAGAACTACAGACACGTGGAATAAGTGACCAAGTAGTGTGGAAGACTTTAGGAACTTTCATAACTCAACTTGATGTTACTTTACTTTAAGTGGATAGGACTGGCCAGCTTTGAGTTCTCAGTTCTCATCCAGATTATTCTAATGTTCTCAAGTTAATGAAAGAGGCTCCAGCTCCGCACATCCTATAAACAAAATCCCACTGAAAGACAACAGAAATCGGACTTCTCGATTTTGCCCAATGTTTAATAGTGAATGACGTGATACGCGGTGGTGGTACCATAATCGGCGGTCTTCATTCTTAGTCCGTGATTCACCAGCCTGCTTATAAGCAGCTGTCTGCCAAGTTTAAGAGATGAAGTATGCAGGAGGCATGATGTGATATAACACAACTGTGAACAGAGACCCTGGCGTCTACCTTTAGGGTTTGGTAGTTGGTACCTTTAACAGTATGAAGGATTAGAAGTATTAGGTGCCGCTTAGTTTTGATTTCTCAGTTAATTTAAGAGAGCGCCTTCAAGCCGTATTTCCACCTGCTGTCTGCTTCGCTTATGCTACTGTGTTAATAAATGGAGGCAGCTTCCATTTACTTTCCTTTTACCAACACTGGAATGTAAGTGACGCAGACAGCTTTATGTGATTGCCTGGTGGCTCCCATGGGAGTGTAAGTGAAATGCCGAGTGTGCTGCAATTACAGAGCTGCAGTTGTGTATTTACGGATGCGACAACGTAAGTGAAGCAGAAGGTTGGCAGGCCCTGCCAAACCTATCTGATGTACTAACATGGCAGTGGCTCACGGGAGGCAGTGCCTGCTGCTAGTGGGGCTCTAGTCAAACCTGGTGTTGTGTACAGGAGTGGATGATGAACCAAAGCCATGTGTCATGGGGATTTTTTAGCAGATATTCTCCTATAGAAGTGAAGTAAGTTTTAAGTGCTTCGCTCAAAGAATGTACAAACTCCAACAATGTTTGAGAGCTGATTTCGAAAACATAGCAGTAGACGGGCAATATTCTACCTAAACAGGCAGTCGTCAAGAACAAATAGTAAAAAATTAGGTTGGAAACTTTTAACTGGTCAGTAGGGCTACCAAAAGACTTGTCAATAAGCATATTGAGGTCTGGAGCCAGGAAAACAAAACTGATGAGTGTCCAAAAACAAAACATGTACAAAGATTCATTAAAGGTAACGCTTAAAAAACAGACTAGAAATAAATCTGGTCTCTAATTCTAATTCTAATTCCAAATTCCAGAGATTCATTGCAGGTTCTTTGGGTATGTGGAGCATCATGCCGCCATCTTAAATAGGAAAGAGTCTGTGAAGTCACATCTACGGCATCTTAAAGTACAATCAACCCTTGACATGCGAATGGTCTGACATGCGAACAACTTGACTTACGACCAAAATTTTTGTTTTGATTTACGACCAACATCTTGCGTTACGACCCGAATGCGGTCACGTGTATCCGCTTGTGCGATTGTAAACAAACAGCCGAGAGCGTTCGTAAGCATCAGTCGGAGTCCAGATACATGTATTTGTGGACGTAATTTCGGTCAGTGCAGTGATTTATCTATATATATAATTCACTAACACCATGGCAAGCAAGACGCATAATTGCTAAGGAAGGAAGAGAAGGTAACAAAGGTAAAGAAAACGATTGTTAAGGGATTGTAGCTAGCGGGCTGGCGCGGCACATGATGATGTCATCAGGCTGAGTCCGCACCGGCTTTCTTAGGTGTATTATTACAGCAGTTCACAACACGGCCAGCTTTGAACTGAATGCTCGACTACTGTCATTGTTAACTGGAGAAACAGCGATCACAATCGAAATGAAGAAGGAAATTGTGCGGAAATATGAGAGTGGCGTTCGTGACCGATCTCGCTAATATGTACAGCTTGTCGAAATCCTCCATCTTGACAATTTTACAAAGAAAAGATCAGCATAAGGAGGCTCCTTCTAAACAATAACCACCTTGCGTTTCATTCCCCTCCTCCTCCTCCCTTCCTGCAGCCCAAAGATGTCAAATTAAATGGCGAGTACAGTGTGAAATTGTTGTTTCTGGTAGGCTAGGCACTTAGTATAACTTTTTGGTTAGTACATTAGAAAAATTATTTGTGTTTTGTTAAATTATGCACATTATACAACCCTTTTTATTATGAAAAGGTTGGTGTTGCTGTGGGAGGCTCGGAGCGCATTATGGGTATTTCCATTATTTCTTAAGGGAAAAATAGTCTTGACTTACAACCAACTTGAGTTACAACCACGAATTGAGTTCGTAAGTCAAGGGTCCACTGTATTGCTGAAATCATCATTAAAAATTAAATATAGCACGTCATTTGCAAAATATTATATTTGAACGTATTGATTCAAGTGGTTTAAAGTTTTTGGAACTCACACTGAGAATTAATTCACTATACATTCTTTAAGGAAAAAATGGAAAGTGTGTGTTTTGGACTCTTCAAATTGAGAAGAAGCTCATCCTACTTTGAAGCCATCACAGATCTCTCCAGTCCCAGTAATGTCCTCCAGTCTCAGGAAAGTAGAAAATGAACTCAACTAGTTCAGAGCACTGAGATTTAGGCAACGTCCACACTTCTACGTTTTTTGTTTATTTAAAAAGAAAGACCTTAGTGTTGGTTTCATGCCTTTTGTCCACACTTAACCCAAAAACAGAGACTTTTGTAGACGTTCTCCGGGACTGTATACTTCTGAAAACGCTGGTTCAGTGTTGTAATGTGAATGCGTGAAAACAGAACTTTGAAATTGCAGATTGCAATTGAGCTCTGATTGGCTTGTGCTTATTATGTGGCCCTTACCTGATTGGATCCTGCTGATTACATTTTCTGGTCTTATACTCATGCGTTACTCTCAATAACAATTCAACTCATCGTTGTTCCAAACAAAACCCCATTTTTCCATTTTTGTATTCACTTTTGCTGTTCTCCATGTGTAAACGCAAGTTGCAATTCCTGTTCCCGTTTCTGCCGATGCGCCCGTGCCCGGTGTAGGCGAACGACTACGTCATATGCATTTTGACTAATTTTTTAGTCAGTTGTGTGGACAGAGATGATTTCGTAAGTGATGTCAAAACACTAGCGTGGACGGTAATCATTTTCATTTACAGTCTCATCTTGTTACAAAGAGATGCGCTGATTGTGTTCAGGGCTCCACACACAGAACTTGGGCTTTCATTCTGTTCATTTCACAGTCCCATCTTAAACCATAAAAAGAGTCTTTAGCTGATTGTATGGCTTATGATGTCAGCTTCTAAGGCACTTTGGGTCCATGTGGGTGTCCTGACTTTTTGATTGAGGGATCAGAATAGTTCCAATTTATTTGGGTTTTACAAGCCCTGGCTTTATAGCCAACTACAACCTGTAAATCTACCCAGAATAACAGAAAGTCGCGATTTAACCTAAAGATTCTTACTGCTAAATATTTGTAGATATGTCAGCTGCTCACAGAGAAAAGCAAAGCAGTCCAGCTGTTTAAAAATATAAGACGCCTTTTCAGAAAGAACAACGGACTTGTCTTAGTCTCAAGTGTAATGTGGCTGGCACTGACATTTGGTGGGGTCTTGCATAGGTGGGCCAACTCATGAAGTCAATGGCAGCCAGAAGACTCTGACATGGTTCAAGTAAATCTGTGAAAGGACAAAAACACATTCTAAGTGTGTTATAAATGATCATCTTCATTTTCACGTACATGTTCTCCCCGTATCTGCATGGCTTTCCACCGGGTGCTCTGGTTTCCTCCCACAGTCCAAAGACATGCAGGTTAGGTGCACTGACGGTCCTAAATTGTCCCTAGTGTGTGCTTGGTGTGTGGGTGTGTGTGCCCTGCGGTAGGCTGGCGCCCTGCCCGGGGTTTGTTTCCTGCCTTGTGCCCTGTGTTGGCTGGAAGTGGCTCCAGCAGACTCCCATGACCCTGTAGTTAGGATATAGCGGGTTGGATAATGGATGGATGGATGGATTTTCACATATTCTAATTTGACTTATTTACATTTTTAATCCTTTCATTTTTAACATTTTTTACTGATTGCTGTGTTTTTCCTAATTACAGTTTCTGTGATTTCATCAGGTCATCAGTGGAGGCCCTCGGGGTCTATCCTTGGACCGTTGGTTTTTCTGATTTATATTAATGACATTGATTCTGATAGTCTGTAGTTAGTCAGCTTGTCAAATTTGCAGATGACACTAAAATCGAAGGGGTGGTAGATATTGAGGAGGCAGCAAAAAGATTCAAAAAGACCTGGGCAAGCTTCAGAATGGGACCAACACCTGGAAAATACAGTTTAATGGAGAAAAATGCCACACATGGGCAAAAGGAACGTCATTTGTAAGTACAAGATGGGAGACACAGAGCTACAGGAAGGGCCCTCGGAAAAGAATTTAGGGGTTTATGATGACACACTGTTTCCACTGTCTGAGTAAAGTGAAGAAGCGATTCAATTAGCAAATAAAATGTTAGGTTATTTTGCATGTTCTCCCCGTGTCTACATGGGTTTCCTCCTACAGTCCAAAGACATGCGGGTTGGGTGCATTGGCGATTCTTAATTGTCCCTAGTGTGTGCTTGGTGTGTGGGTGTGTGTGCCCTGCGGTAGGCTGGCGCCCTGCCCGGGGTTTGTTTCCTGCCTTGTGCCCTGTGTTGGCTGGGAGTGGCTCCAGCAGACCCCCGTGACCCTGTAGTTAGGATATAACAGGTTGGATAATGGATGGATCGATGGATGGATGGTTAGATTATATCGTAAAAATGGTTGAAAACAAATCAAGGGACTTTCTGCTCACATTGTTTAACACACTAATGAGACCAGGTTTGTGTGCAGTTCTGGTCACCACGGTAAAAGAAAGACATAGCAGTCCTTGAAGCTGTGCAAATGAGATGAACCAAGTGCATCATGGGACTTGAGGACATGTCCTACTGTGACAGACTCAGAGAATTAAACCTGTTTACTCTCGAGCAGAGGAGACTGCGTGGAGACCTCAACGGCTTTGATAAAGGAGATCTAATGGAATTCTCCCAGCTTAAGTGTGAGTCACGTACATCAAGTGGAAATTAAGAGGAAATGCATTGAAGACTGAAGCCAGGAAGCACTTCTTGATGCAAAGGCTTGTGGGAATCGGGAGCACACTAAAAGAGACATGGAGGTGAAGCAGAAACCTTGAGAACCTTTAAGAAGGATCTGGATGAGACACTGCAACAGCTCAATTCAGCTAAACAAGCGAGCTCGATAGACTGAATGGTTTGTCAATTTCCTTATGTTCTATTTAGAAAGTAAGTGAATAACAGCCATGAGCTTCAATACAATGTAATGTTCATCTTCTGCAGTTAAAAATAAGCCATTTCTTCCTGTATCTAATTTCTACTCAAGGCAAAGCTCAAATTTTAAATTACTGTTTTTAAGAAGTATATTCTTAAGTAATAACCACTTTCTTAAAGATTTTTATTCTGTAATCTTACATATTGTCTGCCTCACTGGCAAAGAGCAAAGGCACACAAAAGACTTCTGAGTGTCCGCATGAGCAGATCTTTAAATCCTGTGCTCTTATACGGTAATAAGATAATAATATAATATTTATGTATAGTCTACTATACATCCTCCTCTCATTTTCTATTCTCTTCTCTTGGTGAGGGTTGTGCTGACAAAGCAACCGATCAGCTCCGACCTCCCAGTCCCAGCAGCAGGCCCCGGATTCTTCTAGAGATTTCACTTGTGACCTCAAAGCAAGCATCTGATGGGTCTTCACCTTGTGAGCTGTGTGTGGTGCACCTCTCGAAAGGTGCACACGGGGACCCCAGCTAATGGTGCACCCAAACCACAGACTAAAAGCATCAATCCAATATCTAGAGCCAGATCTGGGAAACATCCGTCTCTTTATCCAGGCAATGGTGTGAGAGATCTGGAGGCAATGGTGGCCTTAGAGCCCTTAAGTTTCACCCCATAGTCCCAGATCTGGTAATGCAGCTTTAACAGGTTTGGTTACCCACTGTAGGCCTGAACTCTCAATGATACTTCAGCTTTTAATGAAACCCCTAAGTTGATAACCCCCTACACCTGCATCTCTGAGGCCATACAGATTTAAGAATCAGGCCAAATGAATATTTAAAGGCTTTACCTTATTTATTTAAGCACAAAACAAAATGCACAAAAAGAACATTCAATGAATGCAATAAGCTAATTTATTTTCCCTATCAAATGCATAACCTCTCTAATACTATTCAATAACTATCAGTGGGATTGTCCAGTTGTCATGTCTCTGTCATTTCAAAAGATGGTGCACCACAAACGGTTTCAGTAACAAAATGCATAGAATTTGACATTCCAAAACTTTACACCGGATGCCCTTCCTGATGTAATCCTCCCCCTTTATCCGGGCTTGGGACCGGCATGAAGAAACACACTGGTTTGTGCATCCCCTGTGGCTGTGTTTTATAGTACATTTTATTACTGTACGCATTACAAAATAAATTCCAATAGATGGCGAATATTACAGCTGAGGTTTCCAATGATTAGATTTAATTTTATAGTATAAATCATAAAGAATAAATAGTTTAAAATCCAGAAGCATCGATACAGAAACTCTGCCCTTTTCTTCTGTCTTTGAAGTAGAAACAATCAAAATAACTAACCTTCTAGCCAACATATAGATAGATAGATAGATAGATAGATAGATAGATAGATAGATAGATAGATAGATAGATAGATAGATAGATAGATAGATAGATAGATAGATAGATATGAAATGCACTATATAATAGATAAATGAAAGGCACTATATGATAGATAGATAGAAATTAAAGGAACTATATAATAGATAGATAGATAAATAGATAGATAGATAGATAGATAGATGCTTAGTTTGTCTAAAAGGGAAATTTAAAAGCTCAAGAAACAGAGTAACATTAAAAACCAATAATTTCCGTCTCTAACATTCAGGTGCATTTAGTGCCTTACTTAATTGATCTAAAAAGCAGTTTACATTTTTATTACTTCATCAAACAGTCAGTTATCGTATGATTGTTTTATTAAGTACTTTGGTAACAGTGAGTTGTAGCGATCACAGAATGCAACTACATGCATTAAAAGTCTACATTAAATACCCACAGAGCTTCTTGACCCAATTCTGCTGAAAGTCCTCAGTGTTGTTGTGTCAGAGAGAGGATGTGCAGCGTTCTTCATAATGTCACTCAGTTTTGTCGCCATTGTCTGCTCCACCACTACCTCCAGCGGGTCCAGAAGGCCTCCCGTAACTGAGTCTGCCTTTTCATTAGTTTGTGGGCCTCTCTTGAAGTGATCTTACTGGCCCAGCACACTATAGTGCAGTAAATCCCATCAGCCATCACAGTTTCTGATCAACTTTGTAAAACGTCTTCACAACATTTTAGCCTTTAAAGGACTTTCTGTTCTGGGGTAACTCTATAACTTACCTTTTTTCCTTTTTATTAAGATATACAAATGGGGATCTAAAAATTCCTACAGTTGTTAAAAATATATATTACAACCAGATATATAGAAGAATGGATATCGAGCAAACAATGATGGCCCTTCAAATATCTGGACAACATCAAAGTTGAACACCAGGACTCGCAGTCAGCGGTTGTAACCTGAGAGCCCTTTGAACAACATCCATGTAAAAGCTTGTGCTTCACACAACCGTCCTAGATGGCCTGAGGAATTCTTTGAGGTTCATTTCAGACTGGTATGGTGTTTCTCCCAGGCTGATTTACCTGCACTGAGGTGTCTTTCTATCTTGAATGAATTTGCAGCGATTTTTCTCATCCTCTCAGCCCACTCTAAGGTAATTAAGGACAGACCAGGAGAAGAGGAATGGTACGACTAAATGGAATGATCATGTCTAACAACTCATCTTCAGCTACTTCCATCAGCTCTCTGAGAGGTTCATCCCTGCTAGAAAAAACATATTTACAGATGCGTACAATCTTAATTGTATTTCACACGTTCCGGAGCCAACTATCTTGGAATTGTTCGGCTGTTGAGACCAGAATTAGTGGTGGTGAAATTAAGAGAGGAGTCACCAACCTGGGATGCCAGCCCTGCTTAGGTGGACTCATTTGAACCAAATTTCAGACTAGCAGGTACAGTATATACAGTTAGGGCCAAGAGAGCCATAATCAGGAAACGTAACACATTTAAAAGCTTCCTTTTTGAAAGACTGCATTGTCATAGCCAGCAGCTTAAAGGGCCATGCAGAGATCATCCTTTAGAAAATACAGCATCAGCCGCAGCTTGTGCACAAAGTTCAGCAGCATTTGCCACAGAACTGTGAGTGGAGTTGTGCAATTTATCAAAGTGTTTTTCTGAAACCGCATTTTCACAACAATAATGGATGACTACTTGACAATCATGACAAATACGATCATAACTGTCAGCGTCCCCTCTGACAAACCAACAATAGCAGAAGCTGCCGTCTGCACACTTGGCCCCTTCATCAATTTGTCTCGCACCTAATATTTATTACCATTTGTACCTTCTCCGAGGTGTTAAACGTATTGCAGAATCTTGACAGCCCACTATTTTACTTATTCGATAAGTGCTCAACCTAGTCGGCGCCTTGCTACTGTGGTCTGTTTCTTTTTATTTTTTGTACTGAGAACTGTGTTTTTCTAGTTATAGATAACAAACAACGCTCTACTAGATGCAGAAGGCAGCTTTTGATTATTAGTAGCATACCATCTCCCAAATACACTGTGTTACTATTTTAACATCAACATTCATTTATATATATATAGAGACCCAAAAATAATGAGAATTTTTTTCTGGAGGCTGGCAGGGCATTAGTTCCGACATTTGCTGGCTAGGTGCGTGTACTAAACTGCCCTCTGCATCATTTGGCCAAGCGGCGTCCTTAGGGAAAAGTCTGTAAGGTCAGTGGAATTTTTTTCTTGAGCCTCTGTTACCGTCTTCGTCGATTTTGTGATGGCAGATTTGAAAGAATAACGTGTTTGCATCAAGTTCTGTTTCGTTTTGGAGAAAAGGGCAGCAAAAGCTTTCACAATGCTTCGAGAGGCTTTCAAAAAAGAAGAGCCAGGCAAGGGTTTGTACCTTAAAGCGCTCAAGCGACTGCGTGATGCGGTGCGGAGAAAACGACCCGAATTGCGACAATCAGGCGAGTGGCTTCTGTGTCATGACAACGACATTGAGTGTGCGGCGGTTTCTCATGATAAACGGGATGACAACGATCCCCCCCCCACTCCCCGGACCTTGCACTCTGTGATTTTTTTTCTTATTTCTATGAATGAAGAGGGGACCTTAAAGGAAAGCGTTTTCAGGATTTAGAGGAGGTCAAGAAGCAAACAACTGAGGAACTGAAGGCTGTCACTTTATAACAGTTTTGAACAATGGAAACAGCGGTGGGACACGTGTACTGCGTCTCAGGGAGAGTATTTAGAGGGTAGTTACATTTTGGAAATGTACAGAGAAATATACAATTTTTTTTATTTTGGATCCCCCCTCGTGTAGCACCTTTTTACATCCTGCTGTGAGAGTTTTGGATTCCAGCAGCATACTGATGTTCTCACTCATTCCAAAGGACATATCTTGGACTTGATTTGCTGTTCTGGAGTTACCCCACTTGATTGTACTGCAGATGAACTCCCCATAACTGATCATTTTCTTATTTCATTCAATATTAAACTTGCACTTTCCAATACTAAGCTTTCCCATCTCATGCCTTTCCGTAATATTAAGAATATTAACTTAGACTCTCTTTCCTCTAGTATTGATTACCTTATGGACATTCATAATTTATCCACTCCTGAAGAACTGGTCTCACACTATGACACTGGACTTAATGTTTTCTTAACTCTCTCGCTCCATTAAAAACTAGATCTGTTTCTTTCTCATTTGCTGCTCCCTGGTTCACACCTGAACTTCGGCTTTTGAAAGCCAAAGGCCAGCAACTTGAACAGTTGTATAAAAAAACTGGACTCTTTGTACACAAAGAGATGTGCAAAAACCATATACTTTATTACAAGGACTATATTGCCCAAACTAAATCTAACTATTATACTCACAGTATTCTTCCAATAAAGGCAACACCAAGTCATTGTTTTCACTGCTTAATAATATCACACAACCCCCGGATTCTTTACCTTCTCACCTTTACTCAAATGAATTTTGCAATTCCCTTATGTCCTTTTTTAATGAAAAAATCCAGACGATTCATCAGTCTCTCTGTACAGATTCATCTAGAACTTCATTTGAATTTCACCCACCAACTCGCTCTTTTTCCTCTTTTCAGCTTCCTACTTTCTCAGAAATCTCAGATCTTGTCTGTAAGTCTAAGCCATCCACCTGTCAACTGGGCACTTCTGGTCAAAGCCTGCCGCCCCTCTCTGGTCCCCCTTATCTCTGCTATAATGCCCTCTTCTCTCACTACTGGTGCTGTTCCTTCATCTTTTAAAACTGCTGCAGTAACCCCAATACTGAAAAAAACAATTTCAGTAATTTTCATCCTATTTCTAATCTACCCTTCATTTCCAAAATCCCTGAAGAAATAGTGGCTATGTAACTTCATTCTCATTTATCTCAAAATAATCTGCATGAACAGTTCCAGTCTGGTTTTCGTCACCTCCACAGTACAGAAACGGCACTAAAATGACTAACGTCCTCCTTATGGCAGCTGATTCTGGTTTAATCACTATTCTCATCCTTCTTGATCGGAGTGCAGCCTTTAACACTATTTAATATTGTTTTTTTGTATCAGTGTACTGCTGCTGGATTATGTGAATTTCCCCTTGGGATTAATTATGATTTGGGGTGTAGGGGGACAGGCATTCCAAGATATAGGACAGAGCGAGATTATTTAATGCTTTATAAACCGTTAGTAGCATTTTTATCGACATGGTAATAACCAATGTAACGACACTAAAACTGGTGAGATGTGCTCAGGTTTTCTTTCCTGAGATGAGATTCTGGCTGCTTCATTCTGCATTAATTTTCAGCCGATTGATGTCTTTCTTAGGTGTTCCTGTTAGAAGTGCATTACAGTAATCTAGTCGACTAAAAACAAAAGCGTTGTTTTAAGGTGTTTTCAGAACATGACAGCATAAGACATTTGAGAAACGAGAAGGAACCATTCAGTCCATCCAGCACATTAGTTTAGCTAATAGCTAAGCTCTCCTAAAAACTCGTCCAGATACTTCTTAAATTCCTAATTGTTATATTACACATATCGGACTCAGAACTCAATTAAAAGCATCCCATGATGGAAAAATTTGGACAAGTCCTATCCACCTAATTCCTCCAAAATAACGTCAAGTTGAGTTTTGCAAGTCCCTAAAGTCCTACTGTCTACCACACAACATGGTCGCTCATTCCAGGGGTCTGTGGTTCTCTTGGTGAAAATAAACTTCCTAAAGTTTGTATGAAGTTAACCCTTAAAAAGTTTCCAGCTGTTCTTGATTAACTCATTTTAAACTTACAGTCTCAGTCCATTGGACTAATTCCCTTCGTAAGTTGTGTCTCCTCTTAATCTCAGTTGCTTAAACTGCAAAGGTTCGTCTCCTCACAGCTCATACTTCTCAGCCCCAGTATCAGCCTCATTGCCCTTGTTTGGACTTTTTCTAGTGCTGTTATGTCCTTTCTGTCAACCAAACCTGCATAAAGACCTTCAGATGAAGCCTCACCAGTATGTTATGATGCTTCAGCATAACCTCCATGAACATCAGGGCGCTATATAACCTGACATTCTGTTAGCCTTCTTAATGGCTTCTGAACGCTGTCTGGCAGTTGATAGTGTCGAGTCCACTGTGACTCCTAAATCCTCATTAGGTGTACTTTGGATTTACAACATTCCTATTGTGTATTTAAGCCTCACATTTGTCCTTCCCATGTGTAATTTACTGACATTAAATTTCATCCATCACAAATCTGCCCACGCCTGTATGCTGTCCGTACTGACCCCTACTCTCTTTTCTGTTTCTTTTTCCGGTTTCTTTGTGGTGGTGGCCTGCGCCACCTCCACCTACTCAAAGCTTCATGATGCTCCAACAATGATGGATGGATTTAAAGGCAGAAGTCTACGTGACCATCATCATCAAGCCCTCCCATGAGAACCCTAAATCCAAAGAGGACTGTTTCATTTATGTTAGGTAGAATGCCCAGAGGGGACTGGTCAGGCGGTCTCATGGTCTGGAATCCCTACAGATTTTATTTTTTCTCCAGCCATCTGGAGTTTTTGTTTTTCTGTCCCCCCTGGCCATTGGACCTTACTCTTATTCAATGTTAATTAATGTTGATTTATTTTGTTTTCTTATTGTGTCTTTTATTTTTCTATTCTTTATTATGTAAAGCACTTTGAGCTACTGTTTGTATGAAAATGTGCTATATAAATAAATGTTGTTGTTGAAGTGATGATTCAACAGATTCTCAATTATCCATCAATCCATTGAGCTTGGTAACATCTGCAGACGTAACCCGCCTGTTGCTTTTATTCCAGTCCAGATCATTTATATACAGTCATGTGAAGACATAAGTAACACCCTATGATTTTTTTTTTCCTTTTTTAACATAATTGGACATTTTGAGGTTGATCATTACTGAAATGTATCCATAGGTAAAGGTGAAATAATATAACAAACATCACCACTTCAGAGGCTGCACGAATTAGATCTACACGGGGCACGTGCCAGGAGGAAACACTTTGTTTTCCAGAAAGAACATCAGGACAAGGCTAAAGTTTGCGCATGAACACCTACATGAACACCTAGACAAACAGATGGACAGGTGAGGCAAAGACGGAGTTATCTGGTCATGGTACCAGAAGACATGTTTGGGAAAATCCAAAGACAGCATTTTGCCAAGAAAAAATTTGATTCCACCTGTAAAGCATGATGGTGGAAATGTTCTGCTTTGGTGCTGCTTTTCTGCATTAGGGTCTGGGTTGCTCACCATCATAGAATCCACTCTGAATTCTTCATTGGGCCAGAAGGTGTTTAAGGATTATGTGAGAACATCTGTCAGAAGATTGAAGCTCAGTTGGACCATAGAACATGACAATGACCTTGTAATATACCAATGAATCATCCAAGGAATGGCTGAAAAGAATGAAACGGAGGGCTCCTGAATGGCCAAGTCAAAGTCCAGATTTGAACCTTATCGAGATGCTGCAGGTAGATTTGACCGTGCATGCAAGACACCCCTGGGAAAAAATAAAGACTTTCTCCCAGTCAACATCAGAGACTGCTAGACCGTTATAGGATTTGCCAAAATGAGGGGACAACACCAACTATTTGGGCCAAGGGTAGACTTACATTTTCCACTGAGAGAACTGGCATGGCACGGTGGCGCAGTGGTAGCACTGCTGCCTCGCAGTTAGGAGACCTGGTTCACTTCCCAGGTCCTCCCTGCGTGAAGTTTGCATGTTCTCCCCGTGTCTGCGTGGGTTTCCTCCCACAGTCCAAAGACATGCAGGTTAGGTGGATTGGCGATTCTAAATTGGCCCTAGTGTGTGCTTGGTGTGTTTGTGTGTGTCCTGCGGTGGGTTGGCACCCTGCCTTGGATTGGTTCCTGCCTTGTGCCCTGGGATTGGCTCCTGTGACCCTGTGTTCGGATTCAGCAGGTTGGAAAATGGATGGATGGAAATGTCATATCTGTTCATTTTTCATTGAATCAGTTAATACTGATAAAAGTGTTTTTTTCAATAACATCACCTATATTTAAAATATTGCTTAAATAAAAATCAAATCTTGACATCTCCACATATGTTAAAAAAGAGAAAAAAAGCATTTCATGCTGTGTACTTACATATTTCACATGACTGTACAATAAAAATAGCAGGCCTGACCCCTGAGGCCCACCACTCTTAACGTCAGCCAATTCTGATGAGGTTCCTCGCACCATCACCCTCGGCTTCCCGTGTCTGAGCCAATTCTGCACCCACCTACACACTATGCCCTGAACTCCCACTTCTTTTAGACTAATGACTAACCTCTTGTGTGGGACTTTATCAAAAGCCTTCTGAAAATCAAGATAAATAATCTCATAAGCACCTCGCTGATCGTATCCTTTTTTTAGCTAGGATATTGGCAAAATACGACCTTCCTCGTCTGAACCCATGCTGACTGTTCACTTACACTCCTGCTCTTGCCAGATGTTGCTTGATATTCTCCTTAATAATTAATTCCATTGATTTACCTGTGATGCACGTTAAGCTTACTGGTCTATAGGTCCTGGGATCTGCCCGATCACCATATTGATATAAAGGGATAATATTTGACAATTTCCATTCCTTAGGAATTTCCACAGCTTTTAAAAAATATGTATCAAGGGATTCTGTCTGCATTCACTAACCTCCTTATATACCCGAGGGCAAATGTTATTTGGTTCTGGTGATTTGCTAGATTTTAGCCTATTTAATCTAAGCAGTACTTCTCCCTCTACAATTTCCAAAATATTATTATTTATTTAGACATCGTTCTCCAAGGTGACTTACAAAGCAAGTTCTAATACATGTAAGAATAATTAGAAAGGTGTAACTATCAAAAGCAACAGAGAACAAGATAAATAACAGAATGAGTAATATTAATCCAATATAATTACACCTGCAGCTAGACCAAGACATAAATCAGCATCCTAAATTCTTTGTCAGTGCAACAACAGTTATCCTGTAGACGACGCACTAAGCAGTTCCAAAATATTGAATGAAAAGTGTGTTTTCAAAAGACGGGAGTAAATTGGGTGCACTTTGAACAACCAAAGGGAGATCATTCCACAGGTATGGGACAAATACGCAGAAGCATTGTTCAGTGCTGGCACATCTGGCAAACGGAAGACCCGTCAGCAGACAGACAGAGGCAGAACGGAGACGGAGACATATGGAGAGATGAAGGACCGGAGATACTGAGGAGCAGAACCATTTAGAGAACAGAGTCTTGAACTGGATCCTTTGGAGCAACAGAAAGCCAGTGAAGACACCGAATCAGAGGAGTAGTAGGAGCGAAATGAGGAACAGAGAACACTAGTGGAGCAGCTGCATTCTGGAGGAGCAGGAGAGGTTGGACAACAGTTGGAGGAAGTCCCACCGGGTTAAGAGCTGACATAGTCCTGCCGAGAAAGAACCAGTGGTTGAACAAGGAGTCACGTGGCATAAATAGAGAGGAAGGGTCAGATCCTCTGAATACAAGGAAGAAAGAAACAACGTAATTGTGTCACTGAAGAAATATATGAAATGAATGAAAGTGAGAAGTCCAGAGTCGCACCGAGATTCTTAACCTTGACAGTCAGTGAAAGGCTTAGGGACAAATCTGAGGAAGGAGAATCAGAAGGCAAGTACATGATATCTGACTTTGAAAGGTTTAGTTTAAGGTGATGAGCATTCATCCATGGCAGAGAGACAACTGGAGATCTGGGCTGACTACAAGATGGAAATGAGAGGAAGATATGTGTATTATCAGCATAGGTACAATAGGAGAACCCATGAGAAGAAATAACATTGTCTAAGGAATAAATGCAGAGCGAAAAGAAAAATGGTCCCAACGCTGATCCTTGAGGCACATTTGTAGAGAGCTTCTGTGGAGAAGACAAGGGGTTAGACCAGGAGATATAAAAGGATCAGTTGGAAAGGTAGGACTTACGTTTTTATGTTTACATTTGTTTGCTTAGTAGACGCTATCTAAAGAACTCAACATAACTGAAAAAACATAAGCCTGAGGAACAGTTTGGGAACAAGAGTTACGGGACAAGCTTATATAATTGATCATCGCAAGTGAAGAGCTCAGAACAAAATACAAGCGAGTTACAAAATCTAACAGCTAATATCAGTTAGACATACTGTAAATTCACCGAACAAGAGTGTCTTCAAACACTTCTTGAACACACTGACGGAGTCTAAATTTTGAAATGGAGGTGGTCCATTCATTCTACCAGCTACTGATGAAGAGAATCTGGATTGAGATTTGATACCATGCAGAGGTGGCTACGCCATTCATCAGCTGACCTGAGTGGTCGAAAAAGTGCAAGTGTCTCCATATACCCTGGTGCTGACCCCTTGACTACTCTGTAGGCAAGCATCAAGGATTTGATCTTAATATGTGCTGATGCAGGAAGCCAATGTAGCGATCTGAACATGTGCTCACATAGAATGGTTGAACATCAGACATACTGCTTCATTTTGTATCATCTGCAGTGGCTTGGTGACACATGAGTGATCTCATACTGGCGGACAGTTGCAATAGTCCAGACATGACAGGACCAAATCAAGGACCAGGAGTTGTGATGCATACCCTGTCAGATACAGTCTGTCCTTGTGGATATGGTATAGAGTGAATCTGCAAGAGCGAGAGACTGTAACATCACGCTACCTGAAAGTCAGCTGGTCATCAATTACCAACTTAAGGTTGCGTACTGACTTGGCAGGTGTTAGACAAGCTGAAAAGAGATGGAGTGCTGAATAGAAGGACACGTTAGGATAAAAGGGAGGTCTTGTTTCACCAGGTTGAGCTATAGGTTACAATATCAGTGAGAAATGCTAATACTGTGCGGTCCTTTGGAGGTAACAACAGGGACAGCTGTGTATCATTGGCATAGCACTGATATGCAAAGCCATGGAGCCTATTGAAGAGAAGAGGACTCAGCACCAATCCTCGGGGCACCACTGTGCTTGCCTGGACATTTCTTCTCACCAGGACACACGGTGGGATCTGCCCAAGAGGTAGCGCTCAGAACGTCTGAGGGGAGTCCCAGTAATGCCAGAGTCCGAGAGGGTGACAAGGAGGATCTAGGAATTGACAATGTCGAAGGCAGACGAGAGATCTATGGGTGGCATGTTAGTGAAGTAGCTTTGTCAGATGCAGTTAACTGTTTTCTTTATTAATTGACCTTTTTGTCTTACGTATTTTACTCATCGGTAGTCTGATCCTCAATCGCACCCCAAGCCGGATGGTCTGTTTCATCTCAAGTCTGCATTTCCTCATATTGAGCTTTCTAAGCACCGTTTGAACAGCAAGGAAGGCCATGCCAAGTTTCTTCATCTCTTTTGCTACAAATCTTTTCAGATTTCCTTGAGAATGGGAATGGCCATTAATGATTTAGGTTCGCCCAAAAATAACATCTGCAGACTAAGTGTTTTTGTATTCTTAGGGGACGTTCGTGTACATATGTTTATTCATATAGATAATATAAACACGTACAGATCGGAGATGCTAAGAAAAGGTTTCAACCATCTGTGTACATAATATGCTAATTAAGTTGCACATATTTGCATATTTTATTTAAACGCGTAATATATCTCAGGGAGAATTCTGCGTCTGTGGGAATATTCATGTTATCTTATTATAAATTATAGATATAATGTGACGGATAGATAGATGAGTTGTTAGTGATTAATAAGGAGAGGAAGGAAAACTTGGTTTAATATCTGCTAACATGACATTTTCACATCCCGCTGGGTAGGTAAATTAGACCAAAAGTAAACCGCCATGAACACGGTAGGTCTATCCGCCATATGTAAGCATCTCCCAGCACCTGCAGATAAGCTAATCAAGGTACCAACGGTAGAGCGCTGCAGCTGGAAAGGCTCCGTGTGAGCTGCCCCGCTACTCTGGCATCAGCTGCCAGGCGTCTCGTCTGCATCTGTGTGTCTGCTAAATTTTCTTTTGGCGCACAGTGCAGCTGCTTTCGGAGGCTTTCAACTGTGATTCTGCTCTGACGGCCTAAAGCTATTGGAGACGGATCTCAAACTAAACTGGAAGGCTATCAATTTCTCTTTGGTTTCTGTCTTCAGCAGGGTTTACTACTCTTCAACATACTACGGGGGAAGGAAACGTTTGACAGTGGAGACCTCTTTTATTTTTCTTCCTCACCACCTTTCATCTTCTCAAGGTTTATGCATCTTTTTATTTTTAGTTTCCCAAGTCAGATGCGTGTAGGGAGGCTAATGGCCGTCTGAAGTTTACCAGGCTCTGATTTTCATTCCCGTTCTCCCCTCAAGTGTCTTCGCTGAGGATTTTGTGAGCTCTGCCTATGTGCGCATTGGTGATAAAACTTTTCGGAAAACTTCCTCTGCTCTTTCAAAGTAAGCGTTTGGCAGGCAAATGGAGCCGAGCTGTTG
This sequence comes from Polypterus senegalus, assembly GCF_016835505.1. Classification (NCBI taxonomy): domain Eukaryota; kingdom Metazoa; phylum Chordata; class Cladistia; order Polypteriformes; family Polypteridae; genus Polypterus; species Polypterus senegalus. Next base: position 146,854,426 of record NC_053166.1, read on the forward strand.
GCCAGAAGGCATCTGCTAGACTTGCCTCCCTCCGTACCTGATCTGGCCAAGGCTTGGCCCAGGGATGTTTCTGCTTCTGCCTTCTCCAATGGCTTCACTTGCTGGATTAGCCAGGGAATGACCAGAGTTGGGGGGTCGGGGTGGGAAAGGATGCTTGTTCTTCTTGATCGAGTTACATTGGCCACCAGAATGGCACACCTGCCTGCCAAGGCCAAACAAGGTGTTCCTGTGGAGGCAATTCTTAGTGCTGCTAAAGAATCACAGGATATTATTTTAGGAAAACAAATACTCAAAGGCAGGGTGGCATCGGTGTTCGAAGATACGTTACCAAAGTTAGGTTGATGATCTCTCCCCACAGAATTTAGAATTACAGAAAAGTAAAAGATAAGACGTTGAGGTGTGAACTGAATGGCCCACTGCAGTTTATGCAGTTCAGCCTCCATCTCCACAGACACAGAGATCACTAGAGCCAGGATGCATCCCTCCATTCTCAAGAATGTTTAAGGCAAGGAGCAACCGTGACCAGTTCACCAGTCCACTACTGGGCCTCTTCGCACACCCAGGCATAGAATTTACGAGTCGCCAATCAGTTTGACACGGGCAGAGCACCGGAGAAGTCACTCCACACCGATGGCGAGCGGGCCGCAGCATCCACCCTGAAGCCGTGAGGCAGCGACACCAACCCCTTCAAAGCGACCAAACTCATTGTGCGATCAACTTGAAGTAAATTAGTCCACACAAATCTGAGGCCAGCCACGCACAGCTCTGCTAGCAGGTGAAAAGCTTCGACAAGAACGACACGTTTAACCCAGCGAAGCTTATCAATTCTTACCAGCCTGTTGTGTTCAAATCATCTTTAGGCGGAAAAACTCAGGGGTCTCCGCCGTACGATTTTCAGCTACGCAACTTGTTAACCTGTCACTCACCTCTGCAGGCTTCTTCTAATGCATGGAATTGCATTCCCCACATTGGTATTCAGATTACTCTCAACCAACTAGCCCACATGCACTGTTTCAAGGGCGGTGGAAACTCAAAAGTGTCACCCTGTTGAGAAAAATCAAGGCAAATCATGGCTGTGCTTTTAATAAGACCCTGAAATCAACAAGAATGAACTGATAAATAACAGGATAAATAACAGCAAGGTCAGGTCTTTTAGTAGTTCATTCTGTGAATTTCAGGGGGGATTGTTCTTGTTGTGGTTTGATATGACGTCTCTACTGTAAAACGCCAAATCCACCTTTGTTAATCAGGCTGCTCGGAGGCCAACAACCTGATTTCTCTGATCGGAATAAGCATTAAGTGGCATTTTATAAATCAGGATTATTAGAACATCACAAATTTGACAAACAAGCGGCAACCATCTAGACCAGGGGTCCTCAATCACGGTCCTGGAGGGCCACAGTGGCTGCAGGGTTTTACTTCAACCCAGCTGCTTAATGAGAAGCACGTATTGCTCAAGTAACACTTCTGCTTCACTTTAGTGGTCTGGCGCGTTAAGATTTTGAACCCTTATTGCTTATTTTAGTCTTAAACAGGTGAAGTCTTCGTTTTTAATGGCTCCTAATTAGCAATAACATGCAAATGACAAAAGAGACCAGCATGTCTCCATTTAGCTTGTTACCATTTCCACCTTTGTGTGTATTTATCACGCACTATTGGGTTTAATGAAATATTTGGAAGGAAAGTGAAAAGAAAAAAGTGAAGGACTGAGAATTCCTCCTCCATTTTAGCCTTCAAATCATTTGGATGTTATCCTTAAAAGGGGAAGAAAATCCAGGATATGAGAATGACCTGACATTGCAGAGTTAAAGCACGAACAAGCCACGAAATTAAATTATTGGCAAGAATTGCTTTCTAATTAAGCAACCGGGTGAGAACAAAAACCTGCAGCCGCTGCGGCCCTCCAGGACTGAGACTGAGGACCCCGATCTAGACCATGAAGCTCGTTTGTTTAGCTAATGGTTAAGCTGTCCCAATATCTCATCCAGAGGTTTCAGCTCCAACTCCTTGTCTCTGTAGTTTGTTTCAGACTCCCACAACTCTTTGCACCAAGAAGAGCTTCCTGGCTTCAGTCCCCTTAATTTCCACTGGCGTCCATGAGTTTGTAATTCACCCTTAAGCTGAACGAATGTTGCTGGATCTCCCTTTTCAATGCCTTTGAGAATTTTAATGACCTGGATGAGTCTGTCACAATGTTAGATGTCCTCAAGTCCCATGATGCACTTGGATGCCCTTCTCTGTTCAAGACTAAACAGATTTAATTGTCTGAATATGCCAGTGTTACTTGTCCTCAAGTCCCATGATGCATTTGGATGCTCTCCTCTGCATGACACTAAACAGATTTAATTCTCAGAGTCTGTCGCTGTGTTACATGTCCTTAACTCCCATGATGCACTTGGATGCTCTCCTCTGCACGACACTAATCAGGTTTAATTCACTGAATCTGACACAGTAGGACTCGTCCTCAAGTTCCATGATGCACTTGGTTGCTGTCTTCTGTTTGACACTAAACAGGTTTAATTCTCTAAGTTTGTTGCAGTGTTACATGTCCTTAACTCCCATGATGCACTTGGATGCTCTCCTCTACACGACACTAAACAGGTTTAATTCTCAGAGTCTTTCGCAGTGTTACATGTTCTCAAATCCCATGATGCATTTGGTTAGTGCTGCTATGTCTTTCTTGTACTGTGGTGACCAGAACTGCACACAGTACTCCAGATGTGGTCTCACCAGTGTGTTATATAGTCCGAGCATAACACCCTTTGACTTAAACTCAACAATTGTTATTATACAACCTAAAATTTGGAGTGCATGTAAACACACTGACTATCACAAAAAATGAAAGAAAAACAATTGTGATAAAAAAACTCTTTGATGAGCTGACTAGAAAAACACTCCAGCGCTCCTAGAGCTTTTAAACAAGTCTCCGAATGCACCTGAAGGTTACGCCATGCTGACATTTTCTAGTTTTGTTGTTTCTGGTCAAACTCTTTTCAGCAAGTAGTGCAATTTGTGAAAAAGGAATGCTGACGTGCCTGTGCTCCAAATGGAAAACCGAAGCAAATGTAACCAGTTGTATCATAAAATGTTGTGAGCCGCCTTGGATGAAAGGGTTCAGCCAAATACATAAATCACTAAAGGTGTAAAGGTATGTTTTTAAAATATGTCAGTGCCACATGGGTTGGATGGGCATCTCGACCAGAGAAGGGAATGGTTCCTTACTCGGATGGGAGGCTAAAAACAGACAGATGGGCATTCTGGCCAAGGAAGGAGCCAGACCCGGAAATGATGGCCAGATAGGATATAAGAACAGCCCATCAATTGTGGAAGTCACTGCAGGGGATGTGTTATTCCCCCAGGATGCTAGATGGCAGCAGCCCTCCATATCGGTGCCCATTTGGGAAGCAGTAGGGAATGCTGGGAGATGTAGTCCGGCAACACAGCCCTACTGGGGACCATGGGTGCCACAAGGGGGCGCTGCAGGGAGATGTGCTCCCCAATTTATAGGATTTCTGCGTGACCCAGAAGTACTTCCATCGGAAAGTCGCCCTGGCACCAGAACTACTCCCAGGTCCTTATCCAGGCGAGTCAGAACTGGGAGGACGTGGATCAACAATCGACTGGAGGTGGGCAGTGTGGTGGTGAGTGATATTGAAAGGAGAGAAGATATTGTGCCTGTGTGTTTGCCACCTGTGGAATTGAATTGAATAAACACTCCTTTATTTGAACCCGGGACTCCTTCTGTGTTCGTGTTAGGGGTTGGGGCTCGCTGACTCCCCCAGTTCTATCACACATAAAAACACAACTCGGACTGCACGGTGACGCAGTGGTTAGCACTGTCCTTTAATGAGATCTTGTGATCAACTGGAAAATCAAACAGCTCTTTTTTAGGAAAAAATGCTTCAGTTCCAAATGTATAGAATTTGAAGAATGCCAGGTGGCATGCGGTGGCACAGAGGTGGGTGTCCCAGGTTCAGACCCCAGAGCTCAGGTGTTGTCGTCTATGTCATGTGACAGTTCTCCTCACATCTTCATAGGTGACATGAGGGCATGCAGACCGACACCAGTGTGTGTGTGTGTGCATGTGGGCCCTGAAGTGATGGCCGGTGCCCCCTCTCTGGCTGCGTCCTGCCAAAAACGAACCAGGGTTGGATTAAATGGCCTGGAGAAGGAGATGTTGTGCTCTATTATAAAACTTTACAAATTTCCTCCAGTGCAGTGCATCCCATCAAGATTTATCCGTCGCCGACGGTGTCCTCCATAGGGGAGCAGCGTCTGAACAAAATAAAAACCTTCACTCAACTGGATGACACTTCCTGACTTCCATTGTTACTCCAATTGTTTTCTTTTCATGTTTGTATTTTGTTATTTAAACATTTCACCTAACTGCATGTGATGGGATTTATCACGGCGATATTCAAATGAAGATTTCCTTTTAACATAAACACCATTTTTTTCTTTTGCTACCTTCTTTCCTTTTGTGTGCAGAGTTTTCTCATTTCAGCTCAATTTAATTGCATTGTGTTTCATTGGCACACCAGGAACAACTAGCGGGGTCTGAAACCTGTCAAACAAAAAAATACGGAAGGAGGGGAGAGAAAGGCAGCGGACAGGAGGACACGTACACCGAAATGAGCAAAAGTAAGCAAACAAACAAACAAACAAACAAAACAAAACAAAAGGACAGGAATGAAACACGCGCCGTTTAATGGCTACTCCGACTCCGAAATGCAAAGATGTCAGCAAGAACATGGCAGCTGTTTCTACATCTTCTGGGCTTCTGTCCAGGAGGACAAACATTTAATCTTCTGTGTTTAACTTCTTTAAAATCGGGTCATTTTAGGGACAGCTTGGGAAAAATCTCAATCCCTCGCTGTTATCATGTCTGACGCCAGTCACTCGCATTTCCTGGTGAAGCTGGGAAGGGCTTTGAGACCCCGATCAGGTACGAGTCTGAATCCTCATTAGTCGTTAGTAGTTAACTAGCGATTAGTTGCATTTGTTTATTTTTGTGTTGCCATCATACAATCTGACCGGCACCTTTGGGTACGTGTGGGGTGGCATGACAGCATGGCACCCACTGATTAGGTCAACTATCAGAACACCCAACAGTTCAGCTGGTTAGGTCACTTGTGTATGTTGTGTGCTCTGCCAGGTAACGGGCAACATCTCAGTAGTGTTGCCCCATGGTGGGTAGTAAGGACTCAAGGAATTGGGCAACATCTCAGAGAAGGGATGTCAAATGGTGGGTAGTAGGGGCAGTAGGAAATGGGCAACATCTCAGTGAGGGGGGTTCCCCATGGCAGAAGCAGCCACTCTAGGAAACGCACAACATCTCAGTGAAGGGGGTGGGGGGGTGCCCCATGGTTGGTAGTAGGAACACCAGGAAATGGGCAACACCACGGTAAGAGTGGTGCCCCATGACAGGCACTAAGGACTCTAGGAAACAGGCAACATCTCAGTGAGGGGATGTCAAATGGTGGGTAGTAGGGACACTAAAAAATGGGCTGCATCTCAGTGACTGGGGTACCCCATGGTGGGTAATTGGGACACTAGGAAATGGGCAACATCTCATTGAAGGTGGTGCCCCATGGCAGATGTAGCGACTCAAGGAAATGGGTAACATCTCAGTAAGGGGATGTCAGATTGTGGGTAGTAGGGACTCTAGGAAACAGGCAACACCTCAGTGAGAGGTGCGCCCCAAGGCGGGTAGTAGGGCACTAGGAGATAGGCAACATCTCAGTGAAGGTGGTGCCCCATGGCAGAAGCGGGGACTCTAGGAAACAGGTACCATCTCAGTGAGGAGAGTGAACCAACTCAATCTCGGTTTACCTTACTGTCGTTGGTAACAGTGAAGAGGGTTTGCTGTTGGTTCTATCAAACACATCATGACAACAGATGAACGAACTCCACTGAACTCACTTTGCCTCGTGTTCAGAGAAAACACTGAAATGTTTGGGAATTTCGGCCAAATGCACTGAAGTCAATGTGGAAGGAGAAGCCAAGCTAGTTGTGATTCTTAAAGGGTCCCTGAGGGCTGGCGAAGTGTCTGCCAACTACAGTGGACCGAGTATTGTGGTCGAAAGTGTGACATAAGCTGTGAGGCAGCCTTGCTAACGTCTACACCAGGGGGTCTCCAACTCCGGTCCTGAAGCACTGATTTCATTCTAATCCTTTTCTTAATTTGTGACCAGTTTTTGCTGCTAATGAACTTCTTTTCCCTTCACTTTAGACCTTCATCCCTCCAAAAAACAACAAACGGAAGATGGCTAAAATGAAAAAGAAAGTCTGGCTGTAACACTTGGTGGAAGATTCAAGACCGCGACAATCTGTCATTTTGAGCGCCCGTTGTTTCGGATGTCACCGCTCTCTTTTTTTAAACTGGACTTAACAACATTCTTTTTATGACTTTCCAAATTGTAGGTTTTTCATATTTTACACACGGTGTTGATTTTGTGTCACATGCCCATTTGAAAATAATCTTTTCCAAGCTTTATTTTTGCCTCTCCCCTGACACAGAATTTGAAATTGAGGTGTTGTAACAAATCACATCTCAAAAATGTAAAGCATGACAGAGACCCGCAGCCTGACAATACCCATGTGTGCGACTTTAACTGGTGACTTTTTGTTTCCTGAATGTTTCAGCCGTGCGGGTTTTGTTTGCTAACTGAGTCCCGCCGTGTTCTTGTAAGTCCGTTTTAAGATTTCATGAAGGTGTCTTTCAGTCGATTCAAGCTGAGGGAGCCGCACGCTTCAGGGTTTTTAAACTTCTTTCCCACTCAGGCGGATAGTGAGCCACTCTACATTATACGCAAATGAAAAAAAAAAAATAAAATAAAAGGCTCACGAAGCGTGCAATTTCATTTCTCAACCTGATTTACATTCACCTGCTTTGATATTATTGACGTGACCAATTAAATTAGGACAGACATTATAGCGGCCGCCCCAAGGCCGTTTTTGTTCTGAGGAGACAGTGACCTGGCGCATTATCTACCTGAATAATTTGAAATAATAGGCTGACAGCAAAGCCCTCCCATCAAACCATAGCCCCAATTCTTTAAAATCAGTTTCTCAATACTTTCATTTGCCTGCCTACTTGCTTTTTTAATGCAACAAGCACAACTCTGCCGAGGTGACAGAATGGACCGATTGTGAGGTTTGCTTAATAAGGCATCATAATAGCCACGGGACCCCCGAAGCTTTGAACCACTGACTGTAAACCGTAAGGCAGACTGGCAGCGCCAGCGTCACCCATCTTGTTTAGTGGAGTCAGACTTAACTCAGACTCCATTGTTCAGGCTTTTCAGGTGGCGTCTGTGCCGACCTGCCTGAAATTGCCAGTTGCTTGCCGTGCCCACTCTTCGCTTATCGATCTCGGCCACAGTGCACTGTGAAGCCAGGAACGCAGAGGGGAATCCTGAAATACTGAAGCACAAAGGACATCTACAAGAGAGCCGGCTGCCTGCTTCTGGGTATGAAAGCGGCGGCAGTTGGTACCACATTCTCTCGCCTGTGAGCTTTTCATACGCATTGATCTTTCATGATTTCTGTGTTAAAATATTTAGACAAATGAAGCTGCACGTTGGCCTGTGTTATCGCCGGGCTCTTTTGATTGTCTGTCGGGTAAAGATTAGCCTGCTTGTTTTGATAATTCAGTTCCCTTCAAGGCCTTTGATCTCAGCTTCACATCTCGTGTCGCTCTTTCTTCGACGCTGTTATCTCTTTGCATTCCCGCCTGCGTTCAGTCCGTGTTTTAGCCGTTGCCAGCTCCATATTCCAGGAGCCGCTCTGATGCTTCACTCATTAACTTTTCTTTCTGCAAGTCCTCTACAGTGTGACTTCTTGCTGTTTGTCACGGTTTTTTTTGGATGTCGTATTGTATGTTTTACAGCAAATCTCCCATAATGCCGGTGTTTTCCGGACTTATGTCTGATGTTGCCTGTTTTGGAGTACAAAATCTGTACATTTTGTTCTGCATTTTCATTATATTTTGCTCAAAACAACAACAGATGACACATCAAAGCATATCCTCTTCCCAGTTGTATCACACTTTTAAAACAACTGTTCCAACAAAGAAAGGAAGACTTGCCGGTGCCTCAGGCTATCGATTAGTTTATAACCTGGGCATCTGGGACAACAAGTAGCTAAACTATTTTACAGCTTGGGAAAGGAAGACATGCCGATACCTCAGACAACATCAAAAAAGTTTTATTGTTTGGGAAAACGGGCAAGAGAATTTGTTCATCGTATTGACAGCCAGCCAATCAGAATATCTAATAATCACATCTTGCAAAACCAGCTGGTAGAATTTTAAAATAACTATGCTTCGTCTGAAGAGCGACATAGGAGGGAGAAAGAAGAAGGGACAAAGACGTCAGAAGAAGAGAACAGAGTGATATTAGAAAAGGGCACCAGCAACGTGCTGCCATTTCCAGCTGATCTTCAGAAAAGCATCTCATGAACAGCTACAGGTGTGAGATCACAAGCCATCTGGTTGCCAAGCCACAAATCCATGATAATAATTCTTTACAATTATATAGCGCTTTCCTCACGACTCAAAGTGCTTTTCATAGTGAGTGGGGAGACACTCACCATGTGCAGCACCCATCTGAATGATGTAGCGACAGCCATTATTGCAGCAGTATGCTCACCACACACAAGCTGTTAGGAGGTGAAGGCATGAGAGAGACAGTTAGCCAATTAGAGACACGGCATGATTAGGGGGGTCATAATGGATCAGGAAGTGGTTGGCAACTTAGCCAGGACATCAGAACTTGGACTTGCCGGCAACCATCCTCAAAGGTGAATGGCTTCTCTCCAATGCTGGCCATTTATTGTAATAATAAGTCTGACCAGAATCTTGAATGATTTTCTGCTCTTTAGGTAACTTCGAGTGATCTGGTATCAACATAATAATAATAATAATAATAATAATAATAATAATAATAATAATAATAATAATAATAATTCTTTACGTTTGTATAACACTTCTCATTACTCAAAGCACTTTTCATACCGAGTGGGGAGCCAACTTCTACTAATGTGTAGCACCCATCTGAATGATGTGACGGCAGCCATTTTTGTGTCAGTGCGCTCACCGCACATGAGCTGTTTGGTAGTGAAGGAGTGGGAGGTATTTAGCCAATCAGAGACAAGGGATGATTAACTATATTACACTTCATATTGTACAAAGAAACGTCTTAATATAATTTATAAAATTCAGTTGTTTTAAAAGTCTATCCTCTTGTCAGCTGCCCTCAGTGAGTTCCTGAGCAGACACCGCCACCAACCCAGTAAACCTCCTAAACACCTTTAGTCCAACTGTAGGGTCAAGCAGAGCCAAAGCCCATCCATTTCAGACTGGCACTTGAGCGGAAAAACTCAAACTCAAACATGCCAGTCCAGTTAATCTAACCTGAGAGAATTTGGAGTGAGAAAGGAATTTAGAGCTCCTCAAAGAAAACCAACAGAGACACAGGGGGAACATGCACACCTCCAGCCCACCAAGCCAGGACTGTGGAGCTGTAAGGGAGCAGAGACACCCACCTAATCTGCATTACATTGTCTAAACTTTCTTAATTCAGTTAAAGCGCTGTAAGTACCTGGTGCGTTCCTGCTCAGGTGATGGAAGACTTGGAGAGGATTTGCTTAAGACTGGCATACAGTTAGCAACATGCCCATCATTCTATCCACTGCCAGCAGATCACACAAGGGTGTCATCCCAGATCATTTTCTGATAAGTCAGGTGCCCACCAGTCTGTCTTCTTTCAGGTCAGTTAGAGGTGTGGGGCACATTAGGATGTCATCCCAGATAATTTTCCGATAAATGTGGTGCCCACCACTCTATCCACTTTCAGTTTTGTTGGAGGTGTGGGGCACATGAGGGTATCATCCTTGATCATTTTCCAATAAGTGAGGTGCCCGCCATTCTATCCACTTTCAGCAGCTAACATGAGGATGTCACCCCAGATAATTTTCCGATAAGTGAGGTGGCCACCACTCTGTCCTCTTTCATTTCAGTTAGAGGTGTGGGGCACAGGAGGGTGTCAGCCTTGATCATTTTACGATAAGTGTGGTGCCCACCACTCTGTACACTGTCAACAGCTAACATGAGGATGTCATCCCAAATCATTTTCTGATAGGTCAGGTGCCCACCACTCTGTCCACTTTCAGTTTAGTTAGACGTGTGGGGCACATGATGGTGTCATGCCAGATTATTTTCTGATATGTCAGGTGCCCACCACTCTGTCCTCTTTCATGTCAGTTAGAGATATGTGGCACATGAGGGTGTCATCCTTGATCATTTTCTGATACGTCTGGTGCCCACCACTCTGTCCACTCTCAGCAGCTAACATGAGGGTGCCATCCCAAATCATTTTCCATTACCACTCATATGTAAGAAGCACAATGGCAGAGGAGTGCACCGGCCCCTACCCGGCTGTTGGGAATTGTGATTTGGTGCCAGCATGTACTCTCTGTGCCAGCTGATCTAATTCCTGGACAGATTCTGCTAAAGCTGGTCGACTGCTCTAGTGGAGCATTATTGCTACGAATTACCTAATTATTTGCTAAATTATAAAAGTCAAATCTGCAGTGCCAACTGTTCCCCGAACTGCCAGGATGTGCCGCGTCTCAAAACTCGTAGTAAAACAGTAAACAAAGCGGGGCCATTAACGGCAGAGACAGCCTGTCCGCACGAGGTGCTCCCAGTGGCCTCAATCAAGGAGAGCGCTCAGCAAATAAACGGAGCCGCTGCCGCTAATAAACTTCTGCTCTAATTACTAGCTGCAGATGCATCAAGCGAGGCAAATGAGATGCGGGCAGCCATTAATTATCTAATGAAGCCAGCAATGCAGCAGACAAGGTGGAGCTGATTAAATATTAAACAGGAGCATATGGAGAGTGCTGGGGAGAGGGAGCGGGAAGCGGAAGAGACTTGACATCAGAAACATGAAAGAGGAACGGCACTAGAAGGAGAAGCCGGAGACAAGATGCTTCTCACTCAGAGCAGCAAGAAAGGCAATTAGGCGAGAAAACACAGCAAACAAAAACGTGATGAGAGGAGCGGCGTGACACCCGGGAGGCGTTGGCGTCTTTGCTCCGTTTATTATCTTTACCAGTCCCAATTCTCCAGACCTTCACCCCCTCATAGGCGGTTCGCCTTCGCTGGGCCCCAATGCTGGATGGCTTTGTTGTCTGACTTTCATTTATTCTGATTAAAGTAGCCACTGGTGACGGCTTTAAATATGAAATCCATGATTCGTTAACGGCACAGACGTGGCCTGGCAAGGAGCTATATAAATATTAATACCTGCAGACACCTCGGATTGCCCAGCACATGTGCCAGCTGAATTATCCCAATGTCACCTCCATTTGCTCTCACACTAACTGGTTTTAGTACACAAAGCAAATTGTAATGTTGGAATAATCTTGCCATTAATTCTGCACTGCAGTGTTTAGCAGTGGCATCCGAGCGGCACCTGGGCTCTCACTGCCTGACCCGTGGGTGAGTGTCCGCACAATAAAGGCCAGCTGCCAGGTCACCAGCTTCCTGTAATTTAATCTTTGGATCTGACAGGAGTAACAGTAACTGGCAGGTGTGACAAATTGTGACAGGTTTTCTGTTTTTTTTGTTTTAAGCTGAAACTGAGGCACGGACCACAAGTGACAAGCCGGTGCATTCAACCAGAAAGTGCTCCATTACTACTGGAGGGGTTCTGTGTAAAGATATTAAGTTAGCTGCGTAATTCATCACCAGAAAGTCCCGGCAGCGGGTGTGATAGTGGCGTTTAACCCACAAATGGCCGCCATGGATCTCGGCATGAAAGAAAGTGGACCACTGTGGCCAGGGTGAAAAATCCTCATTGCTCAATAGAAGTGAACTGGACCCACAATCTTCTGAGTGCTCAGATCAGATCTCGATACGCAGCTGTGCCTGTTGTTCCCTCCAGAGGACCTCAGCTTGCCTCATCGATATTGCAGCCTGGATGAAGAAACGGCCCCTCCAGCTCAACCTGGCACAGGCGGACCATCTTGTTATCCCAACTCATCCATCTGTTCTGCTTGGCTTATTATCACTAACACCTGCCAACTCTGTGCACAAGCTCGGGATGGTGACTGATGACCAGCTATCCTTGAAGCCCCATGATGCAGTGGACTCTTAGTCATTCTGTATAACATCTCCAAGATCAGACTGCATCAGACAAATCATGTATCTCCTGGCCCTGGCTTTGGTCTTATCACATCTGGATCAGTGCAACTCGGTCACCAAGCCTCTTCAGGTGGTTCAGAACGCGGCCACACATCTGGGGTTCAATCAGCAAGGCAGACACATGTCACTCCTCTTGTTCAGGTCGCTCCACTGGCTCCATGTAGCCGCACATATTAAGTTTAAATCCGTGATGCTTGCCAACAGTGAAGTCAACGGATCAGCACCTAAATATATGGAGACATTCACGAGGTTCTATATGGAGAAATTCATGAGGTGCTATATGGAGACATTCACAAGGTGCTATATGGAGACATTCACAAGGTCCTATATGGAGACATTCATGAGGTCCTATATGGAGACATTCACGAGGTGCTATATGGAGACATTCATGAGGTGCTATATGGAGACATTCACGAGGTGCTATATGGAGACATTCATGAGGTGCTTATATGGAGACATTCATGAGGTGCTATATGGAGACATTCACGAGGTCCTACATGGAGACATTCATGAGGTGCTATGCTCCTTCTCAGCCACTCAGGTCTGCTGATGAAGTGAGTCTGATTATGTCACCTCTGCGTGGTATCAAAACTCATTCCAGACTCTCTCTTAATGTGTAGCTCCTGGCTGGTGAAACAAGCTGCCCACCTCCATTCAAACTTCTGAGTCCTTTAATGTGTTCAAGAAGACCCTCTTGTTGGGTGAATTTCTGCTTTGTTAATAGCTGCTTTGCCTTTTTAGTTGTTTGTATACGAAGTATAGGGAAAGTACTCTAATTGTCCAAAGATTCGATGTCGAGATTTTGATGAATCTTGGCATTTTTGACCTCCCTCAGTGTGAAAATAACATTTTTATGTCTGTCTGTGTGTGTGTGTGTGTGTGCGTATGTAAACACAATAACCTGAGTAAGCTTTCACTTAGGTCAACTAAATTTTGAATACAAGTATTAGGTTTGAAATTTTGATTTCCATCAACTTAGATAAAGCCTTTTACTCTGCTGGAATCCACTGGCACTTCCAAACAGGTGGCACAAGTGCCTTGAGAAGGGTGGAGACGACACTGAGAATTGACCTGATCTGTTCTGTTAAGGTTCAGTCCATTTTCTGATAATCTCATTTTCTAACTTTTGCTTGATTCCCCCTCGTCAAAGGGTTAGGGACAAGCCGGGACCCCCCCTGTTTAGAAGAACTGGAAAGTCGTCATGGGCAGGGGTGTCCTTTAGTGTCTCTCTTTAGTGTCTCCCTCTCATACTAACAGAATTTCCATCCGGCAACGTTGTTCTTTAAATTAGCCCATGGAGAGTAAGATGTAGAAACCAGATGTGATGTCAGTGGTCTTCATGGAACTCATCCTCTGGAGAAGTGAGGCTGATCGTGCTTCCCCAGTGACGGGTGTCCTAAAAGTGCCGTCGGGGGTCTGAAACGTGAAAGGACACCTCATGAGAAGGACCTAGGAGTCATCACTATCTACTTCCGGAAGGGTTTCATAAATAATCAGGAAAGCTAGCGTGTTACCTGTAAGTGCAGGGAGGATATGCTGAAGTTATTTTAACACGATAGTGAGGCCTCACCTGGAGTAAGCTGTGTAGTTTTGGTCTCCATAATATAAAATAGACATAAAAGCACTAGAGGAGGTCCAGAGGAGAGCGGCTGGGATGATTCAGTACTGAGAGGTCTGACCTATAAGGAAAGACTGAAGGAGCTAAAGAGAAATCAAGAGGGGACATGACATGAAAGGAATTAGTCGAGTGGATCCGGGCTGTTACTTTAAAATGAACACTTGAAAACCCGTTAAGGGTAAATTTCGTTCAAACGTTAGGAAGTTTTTCTTCTCATTGAAAACTACAAACACACAAAATAAGTGACCAAGAAGTGGGACAGAGAGGAGGACTCTGGAAACTTTCAAAAGACTCAACTTGAAGTTATTTAGAACAATCGAGGTGGATGGGATGGACAAGCTCCTTGGGCCAAATGGCCCATTCTCGTCACAATGTTTCCAGTGTTGTGATATCTGGATTGCTCCTGATACATGAACATACAATTTCCAATTTTTTTTCCATATGTTTCCTAACTTAAAATTGGGGTGTGCCTTGGGGGTGCGACTTAAATTCAGTGTATTTCAGTTCAAAAGTCGTGAAATTATGCAGCTTGGGAAGGGACTGCGATCTTCCACATGTGGGCTTGTTAAAGGAAAGCAATACCAAACAAGTCAAGTCAAGTCAGGTGAAGTTGGTGAGCATGCACTGGCACAGTGTGTTGCCTCACCCACCACACGACGAAACAACTCAGGATCCCAGTTGGCAAACCCCAGGCAGACACGCAGTCCAGTCCCACCCTCCGGAAATGACCCTCTATCTACCGCAGCCAGGTGTTACGTGGGCGACCCCTTGGCCTGGTCCAGCCACTCGGGTCCCCAATTATAAGGATCTTACGAGCCGGATCACCCTCTGGGAAACGCGTCACATGGCCGTAGTGCCATAACTGCCGCTCCCTCACAATGCAGGTAATGTGCCTCATTCGGGACTCCATGAGCAACACAAAGTCAAACCAACGGTACCTAAGGATTTTCCAGAGAGACACAGTACCAAAGGAGTCCAGTCTTCATCTCAGGTCACTGGATGGCGTCCATGTCTCGCAACCATATAGCAAGACAGGAAGCACCAGGACTCCAAAGACTTGAACCTTCGTCCTTTTGCATAGATATCAGTAGCGCCACACACCCCTTTATCAGCGACCTCATGAACGCCCCATGCTCTCCCAATCCGTCTACTGACGTAATAGGAGGAGTCACCAGAGACATGAATGTCACTGCCGAGGTAAACAAAGTCGACACTCTCTCCACAAACAGACACACTGTTGATGGCTGTGCCCAAGAGGTCATTAAAGGCCTGACTCTATGGTTTTTATCAGGACACTCGCAAGCCCAGACACTCAGACTCCTCACAGTCTCGAGCGCCCGATCAGAGCCTCCATTGACTCCGCGAAGATCACAGCATCGTCAGCAAAGTCAAGATCAGTGAATCTCTCTTCACCCACAGATGCCCCACAGCTGCTGGACCCCACGACCTTGCCCAACACCCAGTCCATACAAGCATTGAACAGAGTATTAGCAGAACACACTCCTGACGAACATCCGAAATCAACTGTGAAAAACGCAGAGGAACGACCTCCACAAGAAAACATATCAGCCTGTACACCAGTGGGCCATGGCACTGGGGGATTCCTTCTGTTTGAAGGGGCTGGATGGCTTTCCAGTCAAAGGTCACCGTATCCTTATTGTTCTTTAGTGGCCCAAGTCCCTGGACGGTTGCAGCAGTAGTTTTTCTTGACTATCAGTCACCCTCAGCTACGTTAATCTTTGACCGTCTCCCCCCATCTTATTCTTGTCTGTCCAGAGCCTCAACGATTTAAGTTCTGGTTCTTCTTGCATTGAGGGTCAATAATTTGGTGAATAATCATCCACACTTTTGTGATCATGTTTTTTAGGTTGGCTCTGGTCACCGTGGTAAAGTTACGACCTGATCAGTCCTGGGGGCCAAGTCCTGGTCGGTTTACTAGAGACATGGTGTGGTCTCGCTCAATGTGCTTGTCAGTAGTAGACGTGGACAGGCGTCTCGCTCCGTCGTCATGCTTATTGAACTTCTCTGTCTGTTTGTAACACACTCCACTGTGGTAACACGGTCTCCATGTCACGTAGAAAGCTTTCTGTGGACTTCAAGCCCATAGAAAGCAGATCTCTGCACGCTGCTCCTCTTTAGTGCCAACGGAGAGCGGAGCGGCCATATTAACTCCTAACCTGATGACGAAGGTGCGAGCGCAGACACACCGCGTGACCTCATGAGTATGGGGAACACTGAACAGCCAACCCAAACACAAGTGTTGAGAAGTTCTGTCGTCTCTTCGAGTATTGGTGGGCCGTACACTTACATGGGGTGATCAGAATGTTTTGTGGCTGAGTGTGGACCGGGTGTTCTGTGGGGCTGATTGACTGACGATTACCTCCTGTGTCATTAAATATGTCAGTTACATGTGTGTGTGTGTCACGGCCAAGTCAGTGTGGAAGTATCTGTCATGCCATCATTGAATTTCTCTCACCAGAGAAGAATACGTCAACTCAGCACGGAGAGGACCAGAGCTCCTCGTGTGCCACAGTCACGGGACGTGCTGCAGAATTCTTCAGGACATGACCCAAGGTCTGCCAGACTATGACACTGATGACAGAAGAAAACGAGACCACGATGAAGTAAATCAAAATGAATCATTTACATCCAGACAGTATACAGAAGCCGGTAAGAAGACTAAGGGAATGTTACATTATACAGCACTGAGACGAGCTGAAATCTAAATAATCCACCTAGAGCTCATTGTTAATGTTTGAAGAGCACAATGCAAGGTATATGTCCCTGGAATATACCATCTGGTATGGGATTTGTAAAAGCGGTGCTAATGTTTCTGATGTGCCATCTGTTGGAATGACAAATGCAATGCATTTTATTAGTATAAACGTATGTGAAGAGCCATTTGTTGGAATGACAGAGCCATAGCCAACAGATAAACACACAGACGTTTATTCCTTTATTAAGGTGGATTTCACAATGCATGTTGCAATAAAGTGCATTGCATTTGTCATTCCAACAGACGGTTCATCACAAACATTTTTAGCAATAAAATGCATTACTACAAATGCTTGTGACACCCCATATGTTTAAATGGCAAATGCAATGCATAGGTCTCTGTTTTATACCAGTTGGTATGGGATTCATAAAAGCAGTGTTAATGTTTGTGATGTGCCATCTGCTAGAACAACAAATTGAATGTATTTTATTAGTACAAATGTATGTGAAGTATCATTTGTTAGAATTGCAGAGACATAGCAACCAGATGGACACATAGACAGACACATAGACAGATACACAGACTCTTACCCTTTGGTATGGAATTTATAAAAGCAGTGTTAATGTCGTGATGTGCCAACTGTTGGACTAAGAAAAGCAATGCATATGTATTTGTTATGTATCAATTAGTATGGAATTCATAAAAGCAGTGTTAATGTTTGTGATGAGCCATCTGTTGGAATGACAAATTAAATGCATTTTATAAGTATAAATGTATATGAAGTGCCATTTGCTGGAATGGCAGAAACATGGTAAATGGATGGAAACATAGACAGACACACAGAATGTGAAGTGCCATTTGTTGGAATTGCAGAGACACAGCAACCAGATGGACACATAGATAGACACACAGACAGACACACAGACTCTTATCCTTAATTTTTAATGCGTCTCAAGCATTTGTAGAAATGAAATGCATTATTACAAATGTTTGTGATGCTCCATCTGTTGGAATGCCAAATGCAATGAATATGTCTCTGTTATATGTAATTTGGTATGGGACTTGTCAAAGCAGTGTCAATGTTTGTGAAGTGCCATCTGTTGGAATGACAAATGCAATGCATCTGTCTCTGTTATATGTGAATTGGTACGGAATTTGCAAAAGCAGTGTTAATATTTGTGGTCTGCCAACTGCTGGACAGAGAAATGCAATTCACTTTATTATTGCAAATGTTTCTGGTGTGCCATCTGTTGGAATGACAAACGAATGACGCAGTGGGCCTTCTGCTGATCTGCTTTTTGAAAATGAATCAAGGAACTATGAATTCCATAAGTGTGTTGTTCCTCTCACGATGGTTGTTGGCCGTTTCATCCTTCCGTACATTTCCAACTGACCCCTCTGCAGTCCAAAGTCTTGGCTGTCTGGTCGACTGATGACTTTAGCTGGTGGGAGAGTCATGTGACTGACTAAGCGGCCAGTCCCGGATTCATTCCACAAAAAACCCAGCAGCATTTCAGAAGCGCAGATGAACGGTTGTGTCAATCAGATTGCTCACAACAATAAAGACGGCACTTTCAGGTGTGGCACGTGGCGAGCGGCGGTCGATTCATAAGCCGAGCTCGAGAAACAGAAGAGGGGCGCACTGGAGGGACGGAGCTGTGCGATTACGAAGCTGAAAGTTTCAATCTGCTATTTGTGTTACTCGTTGTTAATGATTCTGGTTGTAATCCACACTTCTTTTTTTATGAAACAAAGAAAATAATGAACAATTAAGCTCTTCTACCAATGCAGCAAAGGTTGTTAGTTCACGATTTGATGGCTGAATTAATGAAAAATCAGTGCTCACTGCGTAGAATTAATAGGTTTCCTTTGTGACAAGGTGGCTGAAAGAGCTGGCAGGAAGAAGAAAGCATCCCTGTGGCAGAGTTTTTGATGCTCGATGCTTAATCTCCGATGAAACATGTCTATTATCTCGGCTTCCCAGGAGAAAGAGGAGCAGAACAGATTTGATTAAGAACAGATTAACCTCTGCACTGCGACTCCCCTGCATTTGGATTCTTTTTTTTTTTTTACACCTGTCATCACAGCCTGACAGTCTCTGTTTACTCGAGATGCTCGGAGACAGTAAATTAAACAACGCTCTAATTAGGGAAATGGCAGCCTGACAGAGATGGTCAGCTAAGGGCCAGGCCCACCAGCACCGCGCCTCCCCCCACACCCATCCTTCATCATTCATTAGAAAGTGGCGCTTCCCTCCGAACGCCTTGGCCTGAGCTTTGGTGTCCTCAGAGAAAGGGGCTTGACCCCTGTGGTTTAGATCGGAAATACAAACCCCCCTTCACCCCCAAAATGCGATAATGAAGAAAAGCGGCTAAAACAATGGAAGCGGACCGAGTCCCCTTAAGTGCTCACAGCCACGTGTCATCAGAAGTGACGGCACACTGCGGGGGGCACTCGCGTTTTCTTCTTTTGGATGCTCCCATTAGGGGTCACCACAGCAGGTCATCTTCTTCCATACCTTTCTGTCCTCTGCATCTTGTTCTGTTAATACACTCTCTTTCATGCTACGATATTCAAATTCTTCTGAGTGACCACCTGTGGGTAGAAGCGAGATTCTCTGCTCACCTTCTTGGAGGTCTTCACGTTTTATTGATCTTCAATGCCGAATCATTTGGCATCTTGGGCACAGAAAAAGCCCCTTTAATGTCAAAGTGAAAGCTGATGTGTCCAGCGTGGACTAAACGAGTTACAAATATACAAACACAAGAACACCGGCTGTGTAAGTAATGAACCCCCTGTAACATGACACCCCCCAAACCATCAATGGTGCAGCCACAGAAGCAGTTCAATGGAGGTCTCCTGTCTGAATGCGCCTACAAGTGGAGGGACCTGGGGAAGTCATGACAGCCTGGAGCCGGTGGGCACAGGTCTCTCTCTCTCTGTCTGTCTCCACGCTGCCATCGCCCCTCCCATTCTGCCCAAGTGCTGTCAGGTGTCACAGACGGGACAGGTGTAGGACACTCTGAACTTCTTTGTATGTGTGTGAAGAACACATCGACCTGGGACTCATCCTCTGGTCTACGGGTGGGAGAAGTGAGGCTGTTAGTGATCGTGCTTCCCCAGGGACGGGTATCACTTCTCTTGTCCTAACAGTGCTGGTGGGATTCAGAAACAATCAAGAAAGCTAGCGTGTGTTAAGCATAAGTGCACGGGGGCATATGCTGAAGTTATTTAACACGATAGTTAGGCCTCACCTGGAGTAAGCTGTGTAGGTTTGGGTCTCCATATTACAAAAAAGACATAAGAGCACTAGAGGAAGTCCAGAGAGGTCTGAGTTATGAGGAGAGACTGAAGGAGCTGAACAGAAATCCTTGTTGTTCTTTAATGGCCCAAGTCCCTGGATGGTTGCAGCAGAAGTTTTTCTATGGACATAAAGGGAGAACTAATGCTGATCGGGGTGCCAGTCTATTGCAGTGCCCCCTCATACAGGACCAGTTTAGAGACCACAGCTCAGGAGGAACATCAAATTCCTCAACACAGGTAACATCTGGGCCAGGACACTGCAGGTCTGATGTTCCATGATAAAATGCCACCCATCTGCAGTGATGGGCCATGGCGCTGGGGGATTCCTTCTGTTTGAAGGGGCTGGATGGCTTTCCAGTCAAAGGTCACCGTATCCTTGTTGTTCTTTAGTGGCCCACGTCCCTGGACGGTTGCAGCAGTAGTTTTTCTTGACTATCAGTCACCCTCAGCTACGCTAATCTTTGACCGTTTCCCCCCATCCTATTCTTGTCTGTCCAGAGCCTCAACAATTTAAGTTCCGGTTCTTCTTGCATTGAGGGTCAATAATTTGGTGAATAATCATCCGCACTTTTGTGATCATGATTTTTATGTTAAAAAAGGTAAAGTTACGACCTGATCAGTCCTGGGGGCCAAGTCCTGGCCAGGTCACTAGAGACATGGTGTGGTCTCGCTCGATGTGCTTGTCAGTAGTAGACGTGGACAGGCATCTCGTTCCGTCTTCATGCTTTTTGATCTTCTCTGTCTGTTTGTAATGCACTCCACTGTGGTAACACTGTCTCCATGTCAAAGTAGAAAGCTTTCCGTGGGCTTCAAGACCATAGAAAGCGGATCTCTGCATGCTGCTCCTCTTTAGTGCTAACGGCCATGTTAACTCCTGACCTGATGATGAAGGTGTGAGCGCAGACACACCGCGTGACCTCATGAGTGTGGGGAACACTGGGCAGCCAACGCAAACAAACTGATCACAAAAGTGTTAAGAATTAGAGTATTGGTGAACCACACACTACATGGGGTGATCTGACCCCTAAAACTGTACAAGTAAAGAATTTACTATTGGATTCGCTAGACACTTTTAATGCGACATGTTGCTTTACCTAGAAAACGTCTTTCATTTTTTTACACACAAAAAAGTTACGTTGACTCTGAAAACTACACACAGAGCTGTTGTGATGTGACATTTTGCATACAAGTTGATGAATATTTTGTATGTCTTTATTTGTAACTTAGACCAAGCAATGGAATATTAGTACAGTATTTCATTAGTGAGAAGCATTCATGTGTACGACCTACGACTAAGTCAGGACAGTGAATTGTACGACAGGGTTGGTGGACGTGCCTCAAACAAGTTTGGCAAATGTTTCTCTGCAGGGGTTTCTCAGTCAACCCCCTCAGGAACGCCAGGCTGCCTAACTGGCAAGCTTCACCTTAACCCCCTGGTTTGGAGGGCAGGCGTAAAGGTGTTCTGTCCCCCCATTGGCTGTTTGGAACTGGCTTGTATCAGAAGCCTTTAAGTAACATGATGCATTATTGGCTGTAGGGGTTGGACAGGAAATCTATAAATTTGTTTGCTTTACCTCCCCCTCCCTCTCTCTCTTACCAAATGATGAAGGAGCAACTCACACATCATGAACTGAAAAGGACAACACCATGAAGAGCACAGCTCGGCAGCCATATTGAGACAGGCATGCGGCCTGTTCTGAAGAAAGTGACTTAACTAGAGACATTTTAAGGGACTACAAGCCTGTGTGCCGCCTGAAACTACACATCGCCATTTATCAGGTTGTATGGTTTCCAATATTCAAATGTACTTTGCTTATTGTTATTATTTATGAATATCATCAATAATAAATTATTTAAAATGTAACTTATCTCCTGCTTGTCTTTTACTACCCCTAATTGCCTGAGGTTATAAATGTAGAAGGGAAGGTGGGGAGAAGTTATAAAGTACTTTAGAAACAGTTCTAAATCTAAGGGATCTGACACATTCTGACAAAGGCTACATATTAATAATACAAAAGGGGAAAGTAGAGTAAAATATTACCCTATCAAGACAAAATAAAAACCAATAACAAAAGACTCATGCATTCGGTGGTTTTGTTTCGGATGCAGAACTGAGAGACCTCGATAGTTTAGACCAGGGGTCTCCATCTCCGGTGCTGGAGCGTAGCTTCGGCTGACGGTTTTCATTCTAACCCCTTTTCTTAATTATGGACCAGTTTTTGCTGCTAATTGGCTTCTTTTTCCGTTATTTTAATTGGACTTGTTTTTTAAGATGCAGTCCTCTGAATTGCTCACAAACAAAAATGAGATGTGAAGTGGGCTAAAGAGCAAACTTCAACTCAAACTCCCACCAGTTTCACGCCAGATAGTTTTTTAATTAGAAGCTAATTCTTGTTCTTTAATTGCACGGCCTGTTGCTGCTCTCATTCTGCCACAGCAGACATTGAATTTCCTTTTCCATGTTTTGGGGACCTGAGCAGATCCACATTCCTGAGCCTTTCACCTTTCTTCATTTTCAGATATTGTATGACGGACACAGGTTAGCTGGTCAAGTATTGGCTCGTTTTGTATCTCTGCTAGTTAAGGAAAAAGCAGAAGCAATTAAGGGGTCCGAGTCAATAGCAAGGCAATTACAGTTAAGGAAAAAGATGGTAATTACAACAACAATAACAACATTTGTTTTTATCGCACATTTTCATTCAAAAGATGGAGCTCAAAATGCTTTACATAATGAAGAGAGAGAAAAAAGACAAAATAAATAAGAAAAGAAAATTAGGAAACACTAATTAACATAGAGGGGCGGCCTGGTGCCACAGTGGCACAGTGGGTAGCGCTGCTGCCTCGCAGTTAGGAGACCTCATGGGTTCACTTCCCAGGGTTCTCCCTGCGTGGAGTTTGCATGTTCTCCCCGTGTCTGCGTGGGTTTCCTCCCACAGTCCAAAGACATGCAGGTTAGGTGCATTGGCCATCCTAAATTGTCCCTGGTGTGTGGGTGTGTGTGTGTATGCGCACCCTGCGGTGGGCTGGCGCCCTGCCTGGGGTTTGTTTCTTGCCTTGTGCCTTGTGTTAGCTGGGATTGGGTCCAGCAGACCCTAAAGCAGCAGTTAGAATATAGCGGGTTGGATAATGGATGGAAGGATGGATAATTAACATAGAATAACAGTAAGGTCCAATGGCCAGGGAGGACAGAAAAAAGAAAAAAAAACGGCTGGAGAAAAAAATAAAATCTGCACGGGTTCTGAGGCCACAAGACCACCCAGCCCCCTCTAGGCATTCTACCTAACATCAATCAGTCCTCATGGTATTCAGGGTTCACATGGAAGAACTTGATGATGACGGTCATGTGGACTTCTGGCCTTTAATCCATTAATGTAGGGACATCATGGTGCTTTGATCAGATGATGGCAAAAACTGCTCACTAATTAAGAAAAGGGTTAGAATGAAAACGGTCAGCCTCAGTAACACTCCAGGACCGAAGTTTGGAGACCCCTGACGTTTAATAAATGCTGAATACGCAGGCCTCAGGACTACTGAGTGCACAGGTTTGAGAGCAGCAGTTAAAAGGAATCGAAATCGACATGACGGTCGGGAATGTAGGCGTGAAGCGGGGGAGTGGATTCTGAGAAGTGGGCGGAGTCAAAGAGATGCGCGCTACCTTAGGGTCCACAGAATGTCTCAGTTGGCTGAATCTGATCCTGCAGCTGAGTCATTTATTTGCTCGACTCGTACTTACGTGGTGGTGAAAGGAGGCCATTGGGTGTTTCCCCAAATAAGTTCACGTCAACTCATGTCAGTTGTGTTCAATGATTTGCAGATGCAGGAATGAAAGTCAAGCTGAACGGGACAATTTGAGCAGACCCTCTGAGAAACACCCGGCGAGGCAGTGTGGCATGTAAAGGTTGTGGGCCTCTAAGTCGTGGTGGGATCCTATAGTCATCCCTTCATCTGCGCCTGCTCATGGGGAGCGTTTAAATAAACTGAGAAACGCTGTAAGGTGGACTTCTCTAGTACAGACTGCTTTATAAAAACAAAGAAAAAAGAAAACGCTTGGCGCATTGGGTTGTTGAAATTTGAGGTGGCCTCTCAGGATGAGCGTGAATTTAACGAATTCTGCATTCTAAGTATCAGCCCGAGTCCTGTCAAAGATGAGAACAGACAACCTGAGCGAAGCTTTAATTTACAAAAAGCCTTTGAGGGAAATCATCAACAAAAACTCCTCCTGACATTCGAAGGCATCGACATGAGCAGAAACACGCGGCACCAGGCGCAGTTCAGAAGAGAGACGGGCACTCCCGTCCTTCAGGGGTCTCTGCTCAGACCACTAATTGATATTAATGACACTGATTAAGCCCCCAACGTGGGACCCTAAACAGGATTATGCCGGTTTGAAGATGAATGAATGGATGACATTGATTCTTATCAAGTGATAGTGAGGAGTTCAGCTGGGGACACGATTAGAAAATGAAGCTTGATGTCGGTGACTTAAAAGTTGTCCATGCCATTAAAAATTGAATTCATTACAATGTGGACTTGCAATAAGAGAACTTTGAAAGGGATTTAGGGGTCTGCATTGATGCAGTATTCACATACCCCTGGGGTTAACACAGCAAATTCAATTTTGGATTGCTAATTGTAAAAGATGTTTGAATTTGGAATCCATGATGTGCTACAGAGTCCACCTCTGGAGTTTTGGCCACTTTACAGCAGAGAACAGCAGACCACTGATGGGCTGACGGGCCAATGGGGTTAAACCTGAACAGAGAAGATGACGTGAAGATTTGAGTTGCAGTGGGATTCACAAAGAAGTGCCTTGAAACCGACCTTAAGTACCATCTGGATGAATGAAGGGGACACCTCAGCTACTAACTAACCAAACGTGAGTGACTGAGCCAACGTCTGACTAACATCTTAACATCCAACACTCTTTCGTCTGAGTAATTTTGCTCCATGTTGTTTGAATTTCCCCAACATTCTGAACTTATCAAAGGTGGTCTTAATGTGATGGGCAGTGGGAACTGTGTGTGCGTGTGTGCATACGATAAGGTGTCTTGTGGCAGCCATCTGTTTCACTCTTGGTTTTAACGTATTAGTTCTGGAGTATTAAGTCTGGGGACCTGAAGGTTACGTCTCTACCATTCAGTGATGATGCTGCTTTCTCGAGATGATCTGCTGTCAAGTACCTGCCCAGTGTGGAGAAGTTCACCTACACTGGTATCTCATTCATGATGATCGTAAATATGGCCAATGAAGGGATGCAATGGCAGATAGTGTAGTGGGCCCTGCAGGTGAAACAGAAGATAAATCTGCAGAAGAATCCTTCAATTCCCACATCAGCCCACACTATGATCTGGTCAGGAGCTTTGGGTCACAACTGAAGGAATGAGATTGGTTTGGTGGAAGTGGATGTCATGAGGCTCCTTGTGCACAACCGGGTGACAGGTTCGGGAGTAAGTGAGGAACTCAGACCAGAACTTCTCTAGATCAAGAGCAGTCAGTTGTTGTGGTTTAGAATGTCCACCGGACACCTCCATTATGTGGTATACATGTACATGACCTGCTCCAAAAGGGAAATACCCACGACATGGTAGATTGCACGCTATGGCTGACCTGGCAGCCGGAGATGGTTGGATAGAACTTGGTCTTTGCTTCACCAAGTCAAGTGGATGGATGGCGAAGTGAATGTCCAGAGCTAGAGGTGTTCTGGTCAGTGGGGTAGCTGGCCTTTGTTTGTTTGACAGGTTGGTGACAAGTAATGGTAGAGAGGAGGCACCTAACAGTAATGGGCAGGACCATCTGTGTCAGAGAGTGGCATGGTGCCAGTGGAGGTCCTGAACCCACAGCAGGGTGAGTCCAGATAAATGACGGCTTCTTACAATATTTAAATCAAAGTCAAAGTGAACTTTATTGTCATCTCAACCGTATACAAGTATACAGATAGACGAAATTGTGAAGCTAAGGGTCCACAGTGTAACAACATGAAGTGCAAATAAAAAATGTAAATTAAATTCAAATCCATCCATTATCCAACCCGCTGTATCCTAACACAGGGTCACGGGGGTCTGCTGGAGCCAACCCCAGCCAACACAGGGCAGGAAACAAATCCCGGGCAGAGCGCCAGCCCACCGCAGGACACACACACACACATCAAGCACACACTAGGGCCAATTTAGGATCGCCAATCCACCTAACCTGCATGTCTTTGGACTGTGGGAGGAAACCTACACAGACATGGGGAGAACATGCAAACTCCACGCAGGGATCACCCGGGAAGCGAACCTGGGTCTCCTAACTGCAAGGCAGCAGCGCTACCACTGTGCCACCGTGCCAGCCTAAATTAAAATTATAATTAAAATTAAATATTAAAATTTAAAATTAAAATTAAAACACAAACAAGACAAGACATTGTGTAAAGACAAGACAAAGAAGTAGCAGAAATATTGATGGGTAGTAAGCAGTTCGCATACCAGGAGAAGGTGGGAGCGGAGGATGCCATCATCTACATGCTACACCGATCCCTCTCCCACTTGGACAGAGGCAGTGGTGCAGTAAGAATTATGTTTCTGGACTTCTCTAGCACCTTCAACAACATCCAACCTCTGCTCTTTAGGGACAGGCTGACAGAGATGGGAGTAGATTCACACCTGGTGGCATGGATCGTGGACTATCTTACAGACAGACCTCAGTATGAGCGTCTCGGGAACTGCAGGTCTGACATGGTGGTCAGCAGCACAGGAGCACCGCAGGGGACTGTACTTTCTTTGGTCCTGTTCAGCCAACATACATCAGACTTCCAATACAACTCAGAGTCCTGCCACGTGCAAAAGTTCGTTGACGACACTGCTATCGTGGGCTGCATCAGGAGTGGGCAGGAGGAGGAGTAAAGGAACCTAATCAAAGACTTTGTTAAATGTTGCGAATCAAACCACTTACAACTGAACACCAGCAAAACCAAGGAGCTGGTGGTGGATTTTAGGAGGCGCAGGCCCCTTATGGACCCCGTGATCATCAGAGGTGACTGTGCAGAGGGTGCAGACCTATAAATACCTGGGAGTGAAGCTGGATGACAAATTGGACTGGACTGCCAATACTGATGCTCTGTAAGAGAGGACAGAGCCGACTATACTTCCTTAGAAGGCTGGCATATCTGCAATAAGATGCTGCAGATGTTCTATCAGACGGTTGTGGCGAGCGCCCTCTTCTACGAGGTGGTGTGCTGGGGAGACAGTATAAAGAAGAAGGACGCCTCACGCCTGGACAAACTGGTGAGGAAGGCAGGCTCTATTGTAGGCACAGAGCTGGACAGTTTGACATCCGTGGCAGAGCGACGGGCGCTGAGCAGACTCCTGTCAATCATGGAGAATCCACTTCATCCACTGAACAGGATCATCTCCAGACAGAGGAGCAGCTTCAGCGACAGACTGCTGTCACCGTCCTGCTCCACTGACAGACTGAGGAGACCCCACACTATGCGACTCTTCAATTCCACCCGGGGGGGTAAACGTTAACATTATACAAAGTTATTGTCTGTTCTACGTGCACTTTTATTACTTTTTAATTTAATATTGTTTTTTATCAGTATGCTGCTGCTGGAGTATGTGAATTACCCCTTGGGATTAATAAAGTATCTATCTATCTATCTATCTATCTATCTATCTATCTATCTATCTATCTATCTATCTATCTATCTATGTATTATATAGGTCCTTATCTATCTATCTATCTATCTATCTATCTATCTATCTATCTATCTATGTATTATATAGGTCCTTATCTATCTATCTATCTATCTATCTATCTATCTATCTATCTATCTATTATATATCTATCCTATTATCTAGGTCCTATCTATCTATCTATCTATCTATCTATCTATCTATACGAACATTAATGCAATGTATGGTATTATGCAAGCTAGATACATACTGTAAATATAGTCAATAAATATGTAATATAATAAATAGATAATAGATATAGATAATACAGACATGATCAGTGTATGATAAGAGTTGTTTAAGACGTGTAGACAATGACAGGTCAGAATGTTTCACAGCAGAAGGATATCCACGAATGTCAGTGTGCAGAGTGCAGAATCCTTAAAGGTCAGTATGAGATTTTCAGTTCTCTTCTACATTCACACTCGTCCTTACAGGATAGTGGCCTGCGCGTATAAAAGTTCTGTTTTTTGAGGTGGTTGAGGCCGTGTGGACGATCCCAGGTGGCACATTGGTGTTAAGGAAGCTGACAGCTTGGGGGTAAAAACTCTCCTGCAGCCTGGCAGACCTGGCTCTGATGCTGCAGTATCTTCTCTTGGATGGCAGAAGTGTGAGAGGTTCATGTGAGGGGTGTAAGGGGTCCTGCAGGCCTTTGCGGACACTGCGTTTGTGAAATATGTCCTGTAGCTAAAGCGAGAGGCACCTCAATAATGTTCACTGCTGTCTTCACTACCCTTTGCAGGCGCTTGCGGTCGGATATGTTGCAGTTTCCATACCAGGCAGTGATGCAGCTGGTCAGAACACTCTCAATGGTGCCTCTGTAGAACATGGTGAGGATGGACGGGGGAAGACTTTGAGCTCCTCTGCCAGTGAACTGAATCAAGCTGGAGACCCCCGAGACCAGGCTGACTAAACTGTGTGTTAGTGGGTGCACCAAGTTCTGCCTTGTGCCTCTGACCTCCTTCCACTTACATTCAGTAAAAGTATCACGGTGTCTCATCAATGACTTCAGAAAACTCTGAATTCAGGACTTGGAGCCGCACAACATGGGGCATCTTTGAAGAAATACAAAAGCCTTTTTATTCTTTTTGTGTGTTTTAAGATGCAGTAATCTTGTTGAAATGCACCTGAAGAGACTCTAAAACAATTGCCGCAGGCTTCACTGCAGCTTTTCAAAACATCAAATTCATCACAAGGCAAGGCAAAAAAAAAAAAAAAAAAAAAAGAAATAAAACAAATATACACAACAACAAGCTCTCTAGAGGAGAAAGTCCTGTTTGTTATAAATAGATTTTGTGCGGACTTAAGGTCGATAAAAATGATAATAGATTTGTAAGGCGTCACTCTTCGAAGGCACGTCGACAGCCTGCGATTACAACTGCTGGTAATCTCTCGCCATGCCAACTTTTAATGAGGAAACGAGAAGCTGAAGTTGCAAGACATTTTCAAATCTCCTTAATCCATAGACAGTCGATAGGTTTGCCTTTTTTTTCCCCCCCTCATTTTTGGGTCTGCCTGTTGTTTTCAAAGTTCTCGCCTACACACTTTTCAATAAGCTCACTGCGGGGACAAAGAAACAAAGCACACATTATGGGGGCAGCTCAGTGATGGAAAGCGTATTTTACATTGACAGTTGTCTACACCATGAGTGGGGGGATACGGTGACGCAGTGATTGGTGCTGCTGCCTCACAAGTGAAGAATCCCCCTGCACCGACGGTCCAATAAGTACAGAAACGTTGTCTCCTGTTTGAATGAACTTAACCACAGGACCCCCAAGACCCAACATACAGACCTGTAGGATAAAAGTGTGTAATTCATCCAAATGTCAAAGTTGATTTGTATTTATAGGACACCAACCACATTTGAATAATTTTGGTAGGCCAGCGCTTCATGCAATATCAGAGTCCTGGGTTCGTGTCCCGGGTCCTCCCTGCGTGGAGTTTGCATGTTCTCCCCGTGTCTGTCTCTCCTTCGGTTTCCTCCCACAGTCCAAAGACATGCAGGTTAGGTGCACTAAATTGTCCCTAGTGTGTGATTGGTGTGTGTGTGTGCCCTGCGGTGGGCTGGCGCCCTGTCCAGAGTTTGTTCCTGCCTTGCGCCCTGTGCTGGCTGGGATTGGCTCCACCAGACCCCCGTGACCCTGGGTTAGGATGTAGTGCATTGGATAATGACTGACATGACCGACAGTGTGTGTGGGGATTGGCATGCTTCATATGAAGAGCTGGCAGCTGGGGAAACACACACAATACCCTAAACATGCTTTGAAGTCCACACAAAACCAGTAAAACCCCATGATAACATGAATTAGGTAATAATGCCATCATCATCATTTAGCTGCCTTCCTTCCACAAAGTCACTAGTTCACTCAAACTGAGACGGTCCTCGCTAAAGCCGAAGGCAGCCACTTTCTAAAGTTGCCGACGTTCTCAAGCTACAATCTAAATGTCCAGCGCTGTAAGGTGCCCTGACCAATCTCGCAGATCTACAAACGAGGACACCACAGCCATCTACGTTACTTCTACATAATATTAAAATCAGTGTGGGCCACCCAGTCTAAATACACAACAAGAGAAGGGGGCTCAAGGTTCTTACCACTGCACCTGGGCGCAGCCATGTTTGACTCAGCTGGTTCAATCTTCATGTAGGACCTCCAAGACCTGCTTAACGTATCAGCAGCATCCCACACTTCTGATGCTGGATATCTTGAAGTTTTCCTTCATACATAATTGAGCATAAAACGACACCCATCGTTTGGGAGGTAGCCCACCACTGAGGTCTCACTGACTTTAAAGCTTTGTGAGGTCTTGACATCATTTGTTCAGGCTGCCATTTTGATGGATGGTTGAGATCTGTGAGTTGGGGGAGATTGGTGGGGATGTGAGTGAGCATGTGACCTGTGAATGAATGTGATTGGTGGCCATGTGGCTGATGTTATGAGACAGTTTCTCCAGGGATCAATACGAGAGAATGAACAGGATTGGGAGATAACAGGACGAAACAAGAAACGCAGTCAGGCAAGGATGGGTCAGAACGAGAAGACTGAAAAGTACTTGAGGAAAGCAAAGATCAAAACCAAAGTCAAAGACCATAATGAAATGCAGCACTTGGCCTACTCGATAAGCAAATTGACTACAGTGATCCCCGCTATATCGCGGTTCAGCTATCGCTCTCCCCGCACCCTACCTCGCCACATCACGGATTTATTAATATTATTATTATTATTATTAGGGGGCTCTGCTCATTGCTCACTTCACTCGCCCACCCCCAGGTTTGGTTTACCGGATAAACAATTTAAAGAGAATATTATTTTCATGGGAATTGTTACATATGCATTATTTTAATTTTTACTTTAAAGTTTTTGTAAAAACAATATTTGTCCTTTATTTCCTGCCCTGGCCGTGATTAAATATCTTTCTTGCGGCACTTATATCGCTGCTCACGTTGTCTGAACGCACGCTAAAGAGATGCGATTGGTTCAGCTGATGTGTTGCTGCCTGTCGCCCTTTGCGTCAGTCACTTAAAAGCCTGTACAGCAGCTGACCTTTTGCCACTTCACGTCGCTTTATGAAGGGGGAGCTGAACGCACGCTAAGCAGAAGTGGACGGGTCAGCTACTGGCTTTGTGCTGCTTCTGCCAAGATGCCTGCTCTGCTTGTCGCTCTGCGTGGTCTGAAGAAGGAGGAGAAGAAGGAGTGGGTGTGAGGACTGAACGCACTCTAAGGAGAAGTGCTCCGATCATCTGCTCACAAGCTGCGTGTTCTGCTTGTCGTTGTGTTAAGAGCTGGGAGAACCTGAAGTTTGTCTGCCAAAAGCATTCCAACAACTGCAAGGTTAGATGTCAGTGAACTTGTTTTAAATTGTTTGTAAGTAGGGCGTGACGCGCAAAGGTCACCATCTCACGGGTTTTGCTTCCTAAGGTTGTAATGCCTAGTCTTGCGTGTCGTCCAAGTGTCTGTCCGAGATGATCTGGTCTCGATGGCTTGGCTCAAATCCTGCCCCTGTCCCACTGGAGGCGCCACTTCGTGTTGTGAAGGGGGGGTCTGAACGCACGCTAAAGAGATGCGATCAGTTCAGCTGGTGTGTTGTGCTTGTCGCGCTTTGCGTCAATCGCTTAAAAGCCTGCACAGCAGCTGTCCTTTTGCCACTTCACGTCTCTGCTGCTCGCTTTGTGAAGGGGGAGCTGAACGCACGCTAAGCAGAAGTGGACGGATCAGCTACTGGCTTTGTCGTCAAAGTGTCTGTCCGTGATGATCTGGTCTCAATCACTTCACTCAAACAAACCCCCTGTCTCCCCCGGAGGCGCGCTACACTCCTGTTCGCATTGTGAAGAGGGGAGCTGAATGCACGCTAACCACAAGTGGACTTTGTGCCAAGGTGCCTGTTCTGCTTGTCGCTCTGCGCGTCGATCATTTAAAAGTCTGTACAGCAGCTGTCCTTCTGTCTCACTGCCGTGTCTCGCATGACGTTAAACTGTTTAATAATAGAGAGATGTTACTCACATCCTTAGCCTGACATCCACATATCACATGTGTTTACAAGGTCTGTTTAAATAAGTGTGTTTAAAGCATGTGTGGGATGGGTATTTTAAGGCTTAAACTATAATAACAAATGTTTATTTATATGGTCTTTCTATTGTATATCGCGGATTTTCACCTATCGCTGACGAGTCTGGAACGTAACTTCCGCGATAGGCGGGGGATCACTGTACTGCTAAGGAATCAGAGAATCATCCAAGCAAGGGGTAACGCTACGTGGAGTCATCACCATGTTTACAGCAGACTGTTTGTAAACCTCACCGGCCGTGGTCAAACGTTACGCATGCCATTTTGCATTGCTGTGAACTGTGGTCCGTGTGTCTGTGCCTCACACTGGGGTCTCGGTCATGCAGGGCCCACTTGGAGAAAACACTTCAAATTGCAAAGTAAATGTAACAGCTATGTTCTTTGAACTTCCAAACTGTCAAAACAATTTCAGATATTTTTAGAGGCCAAAAGAAGAACTATAAAAAACAATTTAGGCAAAGAATCTGGTTTTAGCATTTATTCTGCTTCGACTCTGATTACCACTTCTTTAACTTTGGTTACGTTGTAGTTGGAGGTGCTGTGCAGAACGTTGGGGTTCAGTGAGAGCTCCGCGTTTAATGGCAGTCCCTGTGCGCCCAAGAGTAAGAGCCCTGTTACTGCTAGCGGTCTATTGGTACCACCGGCAGCATCCTGGGACGGAACGTGGTGAGAATTCTGTGATCTAACACTTGGTGTAGTTGGCAGGATTTGCACTATAGATGGTGGAGTGTAGTGGTGGTGCTGCAGGAAAAAGTGGGAGCTGAGTGAGAAAGTGACCTGAGCTGAGGCTATCAGGAAGTGCTCCACTTGCAGTGTCTGGCCAAGGATAAGAGTCCTCTTATTGCTCGTGGCTTGTAATCCAAATGTCATGCACAGCACAGTAGACCCCCATGAAGTCACGGTTCAGAGTTTGCGGCCTCAGTCGTTCGCGGACTTTTCCTTACAACCTAACTAATAATTGTTAGCGGAAACCACAAATATCCTCCACAATTTTTTAAGGCTTTTTTCCTGGCAATACTATACTGCAGAGGAAAAGGTGGCTTGTGATGGTGAAGGTAGCCAATCCGTGCGCGCTATTCATTTCTCCTTGCTGCTGATTTGCTGCTGCTCTGTGACACATCTCCGTCAGATGCAGCCCAGCATTCGCCCATCATAACAGTTTATGTAGCGTTCTCGAGTGTATCGCTGAGCGTTCCCGTGTTTTTCGTTTTGTTCTTCTTAAAGCCCTAAGATGCCACCCAAACGCCCTAAACCTTCTAAGGGTCCTGGCAATGAACCGAAGCGTCAGAAAAAGTTTAAGAGACTCCAGGAGAAGGCTGAACTACTGGATTTGCTTCCGGAACTAAAAAGTTATGCCGCCGAAGCCACCCGAGGAGCTGTAAATCCTCTGCTTTGCTGTGCAGTCATTATCTTCATTAGATACCTTCATCGAACTGAACAGCTAATTCATCATCATCATCATCTTCAATCAAAATCATTCATTATTGGTGAGTACCCGTACATTTTAGTGTATTTTTATTAAATACAATTATTACCTATTCACCCTACTAATACCAAAGAAAACAACAGCACATACCAAAGAAAACGCGATTGCATGAATTACAGCACGTACAGCGGTATTTTACTTTCCAGCACTGCGGGGGACACAGCAGTACAGTGCTGTACAGTAGACGGTGTTTTATCTTGGTAGAGTAATATATATATTGCTCTACTTTCCCCTATTGTATTATTAATATGTAGCCTTAGAATGCCTAATCTCACAGACTTACCACCGTATATAACTTATCCCCACCTTCCCTTCTATATCTATAACCTCAGGCAATTAGATGTAGTAAAAAGACAAGCAGGAGTTAAGTTACACATAAAATAATGTATTACTGATAATATTCATAAATAATAAAAAAATGCAAAGTACATTTGAATATTGGCAACCGTACAACCTGATAAAATGGTGGTGTGTAATTCAGGTGGCACACAGACTTGTAGTTACTTAAAATGTCTCTAGTTAAGGCATCGTTGGTGCTCAGCTTTCAGCCACATGTCTGTTCAACATGGCTGCTGAGCTGTGCTCTTCATTGTGTTGTCTTCATCATCACAGGTTAGCAAGATAGATGCTTCTTCATCATATGTGGGTCAGAGAGAGAGAGAATGTGGTTGAGCAAGTACATTTATAGATGTTCTCTCCAATTCCTAGAACCAATAGGACATGATGGTACTTAAAGGCCTCTGAGACAAGCCAATTCCAAACAGCCATATCTCAGACCAATGACAGAAATAGTACATTTAACACCTCAACCCCCCCCAAGACCATATGTTAAGCTAACCTGGCTTTGTGTGGGAGATCAAAATGGTTTAAGACACATCCCCCCAAATCCTGTCATAAAATTACAAAGAGACAGTCGTAAAAAGGGGGATGGGGGAAGGCAAACATGAATACCTCTCACCACTTGGTTTGCCTAAATTATAAATAAAGACATACAAAATATTTATCAAGTTATATGTAAAATCTCACATCACAACAGACGGGTTTACCTTTACACTGGTGCCCTGGTTTGCGAGCGTAATTCGTTCTGGAAACGTGCTTGTAATCCAAAGCACTCGTATATCAAAGCGAATTTCCCCATAAGAAATAATGGAAACTCGGATGATTCATTTCACAACCTACAAATATTTATATAAATATGATTAATACAAAATATAAAGTAAAAATACATCAAACAAATGAACCTGCACTTTACCTTTGAAAAGAATCATGGCTGGTGTGAGGGAGATGAGAGAGAGGACAGGATGATTGGGTACTGTGTAGGACGACTTTCACTCTAACTAACGGAATCCCTGCT
The DNA here is from genome assembly GCF_016835505.1 of Polypterus senegalus. Taxonomy (NCBI): domain Eukaryota; kingdom Metazoa; phylum Chordata; class Cladistia; order Polypteriformes; family Polypteridae; genus Polypterus; species Polypterus senegalus. The sequence continues at coordinate 146,889,388 of NC_053166.1, forward strand.
GTCTGTCGGCTCACTGGAATCTTCTTTTTTTTTTTGCGACTTTAACAAGGAACCTCTCCAATGACAGTTGCTTTTGCCTGAAGAGTCACTACACTTGGACACAAAATTAAAAAAATGCTTTACACGATGCAAGGATTCTAAACTCTTTTGGGATTCCTCCCAACGGGATGACACGCGGAAGAGCGTCTCAAAGCAACCACAGGCTCCCAGCGCTGTAGCAGTTTGCCATAAAAGTGAATCCAAAAAGATCGCGGTCCATGCTATAAGCGCCTGCTGTCGATGGGTGATGCAAGGAACAAAGAACATTAGAAATGCAATGGCACAGGATTACTTGGCCACTAACCTGCCCTGACCCTGCCTGACTGCTGTGTCTGTGTGTAGGAGAGCAGCAGATCCCCGCTACAATAAATAACCGCGCTGTTCCTGTTTCACGCTGAATAAAGCTGGTGTCGCTAAAGTACTGAGACTCAGCCTCGTGTTTTGGGTTGCAAGACAGAGACTCGCACGTTACACACACACACGTGGTCACCATGTTATAGTAAACAGTATCCACTCGTACGGATGTTGACTATATAAGTGAGGCATGCCGACTGAGAACGAGCATGGGAGACGATTACCCACAATCCCCATGTGACGCTCGGAGGATAAAGTGTATATGTACTACTTGTATTGCAAGACCTCGCTCGTTTATCAAGTTAAAATTTATTAAAAATTTTAACTCGTTTTGCAAAACACTAGTTAACAAAACACAAGTTACTCGCAATCCAAGGTTTTACTGTACATTCATTTTTAGGGTAATGTATTAAGCTGAGTTTGAAATTAAATTGTTTTGGGGGCATATTTAGGGTTTAAACTATAACAATAGGCATTTCTAGGCATTTCTATGGCCACACCAAAATTCGCAGTTTTTCACAATTCTCTAGGAACGTAACCCCTGTGAATTTCGGGGGTCGTCAGTATTTGTGACTGATCACCTGCAGTTCCCACAGTGCAAATGTGTGGCCTAAAAAGGATCGTGGTGGGATTTCTTGACAAAACACTTGGCGTAGTCAGCAGGATTGGCACCGTTGATGGGTGGAGTGTAGAGGTGTTGCTGCACAGACAGTGAGATGTGGGCAATAAATAGACCTCGGATGAGGGTACCAGGAAGCGCTCCGCTCATAGTGCTCACAGCATGGAAGGAGCTGCTTCTAAGGGCCCTTGTAGTCTAGATTTCACGGCTTTGAGGCTGACCACCGGCAGTGCAAATTGGGATGGATCGTGGTGTGAGTCCACGACAAAACTTACTTGCTACCAAAACCAATCCAAGAGGACCTACCATACACTCGGCTCAAATCGGACCGCTACTTCCTAGCATTGCGTTTGGAGCACTGCTGGGTTAAGCAAATAGCCCAATGGCACACATTGAGTAAGCATTGAACTCATATGCTGTGGCTTTGCCGTCCAACACAGACAGCACTAGACCATACTGCCCGATATTATTATTGATTTTATGCCATGTTATTTGATCTGTTAGCATTACTGGAACGTTAAAATGACAGTACACGTAACCAACCCCTGACTTTGTCTCATTATTCACATGAATCCTGGTGCCGGTATGATGGCCTGCAGCTCAAGGCCACCATTGCGTCAAGTAAACCACAGTGAACTTCCATCTCAGACTAAAGTGAGCATCTGCAGGAAGTGTCAACTCCTCCGGAGTTCAGCACCTCTGGATCTCTCCTGACAAGTGCACCGAAAACCGTTTGAGCGAGTGCCTCGAGGACTCTTGGGTCAACTGTCGGAATCATTTACTGGCGGAGACTCAGTTGCCTAAGAAATCCGTGCATCAAGTCTGCTTTTTCTAACGGGGCGAAACTTTGTGTGCGATTTGATGTATCTGTGAGGCATGCCGGCGTCGGAGGTAGTGAGCCAGCCAATTAATAATGGTTCACTTTTACAAAGAACTTTAATATAACTTTGCCGTCATGAGCTAAATAAATACAAGTACAGCTGACATTTCTGTCCCATGTGCCAAATGAAGTGTAGTAATGGAGTAGCAACACTATGAGAGCCCATCAACAGAGTCAAAGCGATTGTAGGATAATCAATCACACATTTATTATCAGTTAGTCCCATGCAGCAAATCAACCCTAGCAAAGAGACCAAAACGACATGATTTAATGCTGGATTTAATATAGTGAAATGAATGAAATTACTGGTGACAGGCTCAGACATCCACAGGGAGGCCAGAACTGGATGGGCTTATTATGTACAGTCAACTCCGGCGTTATGAAGGGGCGAGACTTGAGTCCATTCACGCGGCTGGAGGGTGAGGAAGACAAGGCCCACGTGGATATGAAGATGTTAGGCCGGCCAGGCTCCACTACACAACATCGTTTGCAACACTGTTTGCATGTCCTCCTCTTCTTGTCATGAGGAAGAGGGCATTCAATTTGCTTTTGTTTTTTAGGTTGGTATTTTGTTTATTTGAATTCAATAAGAAAAAACAATAATCGTCGATCACAAAAAAAGTAGCAGTGACATCAGGCAATGACAGTCCTCCGAGCGGCACCCAGTCAACATCCTCCTAAAGTCGCCCTGTAAAAGGAGTCTGTAAAGGTCTGAAAGTCATTGCTGCCCATGTGGTCCGGTGACAGAGGCCCCTGAGGACCTGGTGATGATGCGGGTAGGCTCCATGCTCCGAGCCCGCCACTGTCAATACCGTAACCGAGATGAGCCGGGCAGGTGAGGACACACCCATAGAGCAATGGGGAGATACAAAGGTGAAACAAAACAGTGTCCTCTAAAGCGTAATGTCGTCAAATCTTCAATAAATAAATACATAATCTCTAAAAACTGTCTCTGTCTATGTGGGGTTAAAAAGTCAAAAAATAAACCTACAGGTAGTTCCCAGGTTACAGACATCCGACCTATGAACGGGGCCGCAGCTGCGACGCATGCGCCCCAGTAACTGCCACTCCGTCATCTTCGTCCTGGGCACGCTGCAAACAGTGGCTGGACAGAGGCTGGAGGGGGGCGATTTCGCTGCCCGCGCAGTGTAGTGTCCCTCGGGCGGCTCCCGATGGTAGCGGTTTCACTGCCCGCCCACCACACACAGCTGCCCCGTTCATTATCGGTGGCCGGCTGGTGATGCTGCAAGCGGTGACCTGGTTGTGGCTGAACGGAAGCCATTGAGGGTGAACGGGGTGGCGGGGCGTAGCATTGTAGTGTGCCTCGGATGGCTGCCTGTTGAATGGGGGCAATTCACTACCCACCTTTGGCCGCACTGTGTTTGTTCTCGGTGGGTGGACGCTGAAGGCAGCATACTGTAGTGGAGGTGACTGTGTGGTGGGCGGGTGGTGAACCCCACCCTCGTCGCCCCCAGTCATTCTCAATAGCAAGCCCTGCTTGTACCGTTATGCACATATTAGTATCAGTATTACAGACGTGTTGACGACGGGTGCCTTCCTGCTGTGATAGTGTGTACAATGCTTTTGATGAAGAGCTCATCTTAACCTTTTGTCTTCACCTTTCAAGAATGTCTCTGAAACACAAGTGCTGGTGACACAGTAAAGAAGAGAAAAACCATCACCATGGCAAATAAAGTAGAAATAATAAAACGGTCAGAGAGACGTGAAACTCCATCATTCATTGGCAGAGCACTTGGTTACAGTCGGTCAACAACAGCATTTATTAAAATAACGTACCTGTTCCAACTTACAAAGTACAAACCTATAGTCCCTATCTCGTACGTTACCTGAGGACTGCCTGTATTCCAATAAAAATGAGGTTAAAGCAAAACAGAGAAACAGTTCTTTAAAACTCATGAATCCCAACGCTGCCTTCTCCAAGCTGGCGTCTCCTTAGCTTAACCCCTTACGGGATGTAGAAGCCATGGAGGCGCCCAACCATCATATCCAGGCCAGGCCCTCGCCAACTGTGGGGCACCATGCCAAGCCACACATATCTCCAACATATCCACTTGTCCCTCAGCGTCTGCGGGCACTCCGACTCCCACGTGATTGCTCAATAGGAGTTCCTGTAGCCCTGAGACTCCCTCCAGACCACCTGCCTTCAAACGCTTCAGCCGGGCTCTGCTTTCTCTCCTTTCTCTCTTAAGCTCCGTTCCAACCTGTATCTTTTCTCTTCCAGTTTTCTATCGCTGGCCAGTCTGTTTTTCTACCCTTTTTTTCTCCTTCCTTATACTCAGTTACCTAAGTGGATGCAGGTGCGAGGACCCATTGAGGCGCCTGACTGATCCGCTGACCTCTGTGCATGTCTGAGGCGTAGTCAGCTAGCACATCGAAATGCACTCGAGCTCAGCCTCGTCCAATCGAAGCCCATGCCTTTCTGGGGTGAGATTATTTATTTAAAACAAAAACTGACCGGTCGCTGCTTTGCCGCTATTCCACAGACCTGTGAGAGGATTGTCGGAGGGTGGAACGAGCCCAGTGATCTAACTATTGGTTTGACTGATAAGCCCCATCATGCATCAAAGCAGAGTGACTAATGGAAGGTCTCTTATAATTCCATACAATGACAGACAGAAGAGACCTTCCTTCTGACCAACCTTGGACGAAGGGAAGAGGTAGAGGGGACACGGCACTAGCAAAGTTGAAACGCAGGATTAAAATTCACTTTGGTAACGGTCAATCCGGAATGAAAGAAAGGACTCTCTGAATAGTTTGCCAGAAAGGAGCAGCCATGAGAATAACAGAGGTGACCAGGAGACCAAATGTCAAAGGGAATAGCAAAAAAAGGTTGAAACCAAGGATTGGTTGTATTGTTCGTCAAAAGCAATTTGAAAACCAAAAATCGAAGTTGATGCCAATAACGTTATTCAACCTTGTGGACCTCCTGTGTTGACAATGATGGTGTTGGAGAAACAGTTGCCTGTCTGTGATTGGGTGCTGAATTTTCTAACAAGCAGGCCTTAGCTGGTGAGTGAAGGCAACTGTTTCTCTAAGACCATCATTGTTATAACAGGAGGTCCACAAGGCTGCGTACTGAGCCCTTTGCTGTACTCCCTTTATATACATCACTGGGTGGCCAAACACAGTGCTAATGACACAGTGGTCTTAGGCCTCATTTTCAGCAATGATGAGGAGGCCTATCTGGACGAGACAGTATGGTACCAGCTCCTAACCTCTCACTAAACATCAGCAAGATCGAGGAGCTAGTGGTGGACTGCAGGTGAAAGCAGCAGCAGATCTAAAGCATCATCAGCATAAATGGAGGACCGATTGAGAGGGTGAGCGTCTTTCAGGTGTGAGACCCTGACATGGACCCAAGAGGCACAAACTCAGGTCAAGAAAGTAAGACAGTACCTTTATCACTTGAGGGGGTCAAGGAAATTCAAGGTCTCCCGACCTATTTTGCACCATAGAGAGCCAACCTGACACAAAGCTGCACATCATGGTTTGGGAATTGTTCAGTCTGAGACCACCAAGCCCTGCATCTTGAGGTCAGCATGGCTCTCTCTTGCAGGACATCTACACTAAGTGCTGTAGGACCAGGGCAATTCAGATAATGATGGACTCTACCCACCCCAGCAATGGACCCAGCCTGCTCCGCTCAGGCAAGCAACCGCACTGCTGAATGGCAAAGATGGGGAGACTCAAGAGGAGCTTTTGTCACTCAGGATTCTGACCTCTGACACCCCAACAAACATTCCATCTTTAACTTACTGCTCAGCCACTTTAGAAGGTTCACCAATGTTCCATATTTTTGCCATTTGTGGATAATGGCTCTCACTGTGGTTCGCTGGAGTCCCAAAGCTTTAGAAATGGCTTTATAACCTTTACCAGACTAATAGATCTCAATTACTTCTGTTCTCATTTGTTCCTGAATTTCTTTGGATCTTGGCATGATGTCTAGCTTTTGAGGTGCTTTTGGTCTACTTCTCTGTGCCAGGCAGCTCCTATTTAAGTGATTTCTTGATTGAAACAGGTGTGGCAGTAATCAGGAAATTGAACTCAGGTGTGATACACCACAGTTAGGTTATTTTGTAACAAAGGGGGCAATTACTTTTTACACAGGGCCATGTAGGTTTGGATTTTTTCTCCTAAATAATAAAAACCATCATTTAAAAACTGCATTTTGTGTTTACTTGTGTTATATTTGACTAATGGTTAAATGTGTTTGATGATCAGAAACATTTTGTGTGACAAACATGCAAAAGAATAAGAAATCAGGAAGGGGGCAAATAGTTTTTCACACCACTGTATGTATATATATTTACAGGTCTGAATCACCTGACTGAATCTGATATTTGAATCGTTACCTACCAGGTGGCGCTTGTGGTTGGTTGGCCAGTCAGCAAACATCCGCCACGTCCTCTCATTTGCGAGAAGCAGATCATAAATATGTGATGTATTATTTGGCAGGTACTGCATCACACATCTATGATCTGCTCCTTGCAACTGAGAGGACGTGGCGGATGTTTGCTGACAGGCTGACATAACCACAAGTGTTACCTGGTAGGTAGGTAACCACCCAATTAATCAGATTGTGATTCAGACCAATGAATGTAACACTCCAATCTTCACTCTGTCAAGTAAGTGAAACCAGCTGCCATGGGGTAACGTCAGGGGGTTCACCTCAGGAGCTGACGTTCGAGGTTCGATCCTTATAAAGGGAAGCAAAGGTGTGTACACCTGATGAGCCCCAATTAGGGTGAAACATGTGTTGTGTACTCTTTGTATTATTTAGCAGGTACTGTATCATACTATATATATATATATATATATATATATATATACCCATCCATCCATCTATTATCCAACCCGCTATATCCTAACTACAGGGTCACGGGGGTCTGCTGGAGCTAATACCAGCCAGCACAGGGCACAACACAGGAAACAAACTCCGGGCAGGGTGCCAGCCCACCGCAGATATATATATATATATATATATATATATATATATATATATATAGTGGCAGATAGCCAGGGCCCTTGCCAAGCCAGAATGCCTTTATAATGGAATGGCCAGGGGAGAGCGCGTGCATAGGGCATTATCTCCCCTGAATCACTAGGTGGCCACGGATACCCACACTGGGAATTGGAGTTTGTTGGCTTCCTGGTGTGTTGCCAGGGGGTGTGAAAGGGACTGGGGAGCCCTATTTTGTCAGGCTCCCACGTCACCTAGAAGTGCATTCACACTTATGGGACACGAGAAGTACTCCAGGGTGCTGCCATAAACAAGTGGGCTCTGGTAGCCAGAAATGCTTGTCTGATAAGAGTTTCCCACAATAAAAACTCTTGTTCATTCTATAGTTGTGTTCAAACACCTTGTGCCAGGTTCCCTAGAGAGTTCCCTACAGTCCATATATACCTGTACACACGTGCGCATGGGAGGCAGCTAAAGGGCTTGAGTGAAGGCAGTTCGTGGCATACCGGGATGTGGCAGAGTGCACTGGCTCTTTTTCTCCCTTCCCTGTAGACCATTCCTGGGAGATTCCACCTGGCTCTCTTGACGCCACTTCCGGGACCGAACCAATGGAAACAGACCTTACCAGCTCCGGCCCCCCTGAGGTCACGTCCAGGCTTGATCCAATGAGTGACGAACACGTGCCCGATCCTTATGACCTCACTTCCTGTCTTCCCCTTTAAAAGCCTGCCCTTTTTTCCCTTTTCCCTCAGTCTTGTCTTGGACTCGTTGTATGCACTTCAGTGCTGTATCTTTATAAAAAGAAAGACTTTGCAGCCAGGAAACGAGATTATACGGGTTCTTTGAGTATGTCTCAACTTTGTGACAATATATCTATATATCAAAATCAAAGAGGGTTGACATTTGTCTTTAGTGGTACGGTGGGCTCTGTGTGCATGAGATTTGATGACCAATGACAGCTCATCTGGAAGGACAACGCAGAGAATGCAGCGATGAGGAATAAGAAACGCGGGTGCTTTGGACATCACAAACAGAAGTGAAACTCACCTGTCTGATGTTGTACATTTTATGTACCATGACAGAATGGAACAAAACAATAAGATGGCAGCGACTATGGCGGGACTCGTCGTACCTTTTAACCCTTTGTACAGCACCGGCTCTGTCAGGCAGCGCGTCATTAGCTGCCATAAAAAAGGGGTGAGCACGACTGGGCTTGAAGTTCGGCGCACAGTGGCTAAATATGACATGTTCAGTCCGGTGATGAGATCAGCAAGTCTAAGGTACCCAACGAGTACATTGTGACATTGACTTTGGGCTAACTAGAAAACAGGAATTTGCCTGGTGTTGTGTTTGTGTGACAGACTGGCATGCAGTTTAGGATTGGGTCACTCCTGAGTTATGTTAATGGGAAGCACTTTGGTATTCCTTGCTGCAGTACAACTCCAGGGACTGGGGTTCAAATCTCAAACTTCCCACTCACTCCCTGTGTGCAGTTTCACTTTGTCAAAACAGATTCTCCAGGCACACCAGTTGAGTCTGCATGACGTGAATGTAAATGTGACACCAAATCGGCCAGACAGAAGTCAGGTTGACTTTTGCTGGTCCCTGTCACTGCTATCAGGCGCCTCTGTTATACAACACAACACATCGCATCTACCGATGTCAAGTGCTAATGAGGCCACCGCTGTTACTCGTCATTTCCACAACACAGAAATCCCCCCTAGAAGGAAGGCCTACTGCCACACCAGCTGAATGGGCACCTCATCATTAAAACAGGTCACCTTCCCGTCTGAGTGGCCAGCCTCACAGCGTAGGCAGCTCATGGCGCCAGACTCCTCGCTGCCCCCCGGACATCACTGACAGTCGCCTCCATCTAATCTGGCAGCGGTTGGTGCACTGCGACCGTCAAAATGGTGGCATTTCAAATAGTGATCACATTATTCTGCGGCTGCTGCTGTAAGTTATTTTCCAATTCCTGTGCAAAACAAATTTGTCATTTTGATTACAGTAATTGCTGTTTTGTAAGCGGCAGGACAGAAATAATGCAGTTCATTTAGTCCTATATGAAGATACATTAAAAGGATTAATGCGTTTTGCCAGCAGGTCACTTGAACATTTCTCAAACAAACCATTACACTCCTCAAGTTAAATTGAAATTTTTTAATTGTTTTTGTTCTGGAGTAATTAAATATAACTGGGAAGAGCTTTACAGTATTATACAGTTATTTAATTAGTCTCGAGACGAGGACTAATGTTTTAAGCTGAAAGCCTCCCTCCTGAAGCCGGAGAAACTAAACAAAGCACAGAAGGCAAATGAGTGTGGTCCCCCCTAAAACGTTCAGCCGCTGACCCTCGAAGCCAGAGGACGTGTGGTCTGCTCAGCTAGTAGACCAACAAGAGAAAGCAGAGCCATTCCCAGATGGTCACCTCTGACAGGAATATGCGCACGGCCTGCTCTGCTTCTCCTTCTAAGGTGGCTTTCCAAACAGGAAAATTTATTTTGGATACAAAACCACATCATCTTGAAATCAAATAACAAAAAGGCAGTTTTCCATCGATGCACTGCTATCAGGTTGAAAAATCCTCCAAACGACTGAATCTGTCACGTGGGCGACCAAATCCACGATTTAACTAGCTAGCCCACCAGAGTCGAGCGTGCAGCAAATCGTAGAATGGGAGCCGTCCAGCAGTGTTTATACTCGGGCCGGCGTGAAGGACTCTGGTCACGACGCCATTTTCATGCAAGAGCATTCCAAAGCAATGATACAAAAAATAAGAATTAAGTTTGAACCATTGGAGTTACATACTGTACATATCAAGTGTCTAATTTATACATTGCCTTCAAAAACTGTAAGACATATTCTCGTTTTAAAAGTTTGAAATGTTTCAGAACTACAATTCACAACCGTTTCACCACAATCAATCAATCAACTGATTGGCTTTTTGTAAAATTTTGCTAATTCCAGTCTTGGAGGGCCACCGTGACTGCAGGTTTTCATTCTAACCCGTTTCTTAACTGGTGACCAGTTTTTGCTGCTAATTAACTCCTTTTCCATTCCTTTGACTTGACTTGTTTTTTTAAGATTTGTCCCCCTGAATTTCTTCATCGTTACTCTAAATCGCTTCATTTCTTTCTTTGAACGGCACCCAAACAGAAATGAAACGTGAAGTGAGTGAGCCAACAGAAGACCAACTCAGTCAGGGCCTCAAAGTCCAACCAGTTACTTCATCAAGCGCCGAGTCTTGTCGTTCATTGAACTCGTTCTTTATTTCTATGGCTTGTCGCTGCTCTCCTTGTACGATAGCAGACACGTCCAAGATTGTGGATTTTCTCTTTTCTAAGAGCTCTGGTTAAATGTTTTGTGGACCTGAGTAGATTAACATTCCTGAGTCCTTCACCTTTCTTTATTTTCAGATATTGTGTGACGGTCACAGTTTGCTGGTCGTGTTTTTGTTCATTTTCTATCTCCTTAGTGTTTGGCTGCTAATTAAGGAAAAAGAAACAATTAAGGGGTCTGAGAGCAAGTTAAATAAAATGATATTAGAAGAAGGTCACCGATTAAGAAAAGGGTTAGAATGAAAACCTGCAGCCACTCTGGCCCTCCAGCACTGGAGTTGGGCACCCCTGGTTTAAGGTGTCGGTCTCAATGACCGCTAAGGATGTCTCATGTTCACGCACCGCGTGTTCACTTATCAAGGTTCGGCGTCTTTTAGCTTGCAGGACTGTTTGAAGCAGTCAGGGCAATTAAGAGAAGCGCGAGGAGTAAGCAATACAGCCAAGTGTCATATCGACTTGAATGTCACAATCACTAAACACGGATTTCTGTCAAACAGAACCGATGAAGAAATTTAAACGTTGTTCGAAATTTTTTCTGCATTTTTTAAATTTTTAAGCTAATTCTTTACATTTTTCTCACACTTTATCCAAAAAACAAAAGATTGTTCTGCCTGTTGCTCTGAGGGTGCACGATATTCTGGGAGTGTTGTGTTCTAAAGCCCGTATCATAATACTTATTGCTTCTCGATTAAGTGTATCGACTCACGCCCTGTAAAGATTACATATTTGGGGGACCGGTGACATAAATGTGCCTTGCCTCAGATGGCATTATTTAACATCAGTCAGTCAGTCATTGTCCAACCCGCTATATTCTAACTACAGGGTCACGGGGGTCTGCTGGAGCCAATCCCAGCCAGCAAAGGGTGCAAGGCAGGAACAAACCCCAGGCAGGGCACACACACACATGCACCAGGGACAATTTAGGATCGCCAATGCAGCTAACCTGCATATCTTTGGACTGTGGGAGGAAACCCACGCAGACACGCAGGGAGGTCCTGGGAGGTGAACCCACTGCGAGGCAGCAGCGCTACCACTGCCCATTATTTAACGTGCCAGCCCTATTTATAATGGTTAGAGCTAAGGTGTTGATTAATTGAATAAAAGCAATACAGATTTTAATGTTAAATTATTGAACACTCACTTGACAACTGGATACATTTAAAGAGCACAAGTGAAGATTCAAAAAACCCTGCTGACTAAAACATCTCTTAATGTCTTCCAATGCGCGTTCTTAGGGGACACCTAAGAGGTAAGCACTCCCACCCTAGGACGAGAGAGGGTCGTCGACAATAACTTCTCTTTCTCCTCGCCCTGCAGCTCCGAAGGAAGACACCTAGCCACGCCCCCTGAGTGTTTCCACAGGCCCCACCCCTTCTGAGAAGGGTCCACCCACTGGAAGTGACTGCAAGCACGAGAGACAGAGCTCCGGTGGCCATATCTTTTTATCTGTTATTTTTTCAGTTTTGCACCTGGCATTACAGAGGATTTACTGAAGAGGGGTCCCAACCCTTGAACTTACACGTTTGAGAAAAACGTGTAAAAGAGGCACCGTTGTTCACTCAGTGGGATTTTTACATCCTGAACTCTGCACACTAGACTAATCTTGTGAGGTCTAATTAATAATAAATTGGTTCTGTTGGATGGCACCATGGCTGGCAGTGTTGTAGGCCTGGTAGCTTTTTACAGAGCAGTCTGTATGACCCCCATTATCTGCCATGGGTTTTCACACAGATGTCCTGAGCCAGACTGTGGTCTGTGTGTGTCAGTATGTGCCAATAACTGCCCCGTCCAAAGCTGCTTCTTGCTTTGTCGGGATGAGATCTGGGGTTTGATAATGGATGGTTAGGCAGCGTCTTGTCTTGTCAATGTCATCAACAAATGCTTTTTGAGGCTACTATTTTGGGGGTGTTCATCCCATTTTGTATTATTTTATTGGTAACACTTTAGTTTAGGGGCAGCACGGAGGCACAGTGGTCTCAGTAAGGAGACCTGGGTTCGCTTTCCGGGTCCTCCCTGCGTGGAGTTTGCATGTTCTCCCCGTGTCTCCTCTGGTTTCCTCCCACAGTCCAAAGACATGCAGGTTAGGTGCACTGGCGATCCTAAATTATGTGCTTGGTGTGTGTGTGTGCCCTGTGGTAGGCTGGCGCCCTGCCCAGAGTTTGTTCCTGCCTTGTGCCCTGTGCTGACTGGGATTGGATCCAGCAGACCCCCGTGGCCCTGTGTTAGGATATAGTGGGTTGGACAATGACTGACTTTAGTTTAGGTGCTGCAAATGAATGAATCAATTACTCGTTTACTGTTAGGGAACAACTTTAACAAAGGCTTCTGCTGGTTTTAATGACATTTACAAAGCATCAGTAAAGTGTTTATGTACTGTATCTTTGTAATATGGCCTACTAAAATAATTTCATTTCAGAATGGATAGGGTGGTCCAGATCTAATTATGCAATTTTCATTATGCTATAACTTATTAAGTTTATTACATAGAAAATCACCCGAAAAATCCCAGACTATCGAGAAGTGTGCAAACTGACGACATGAAGAATCGTCTTTGCGCCAAACTGGAATCGTCCCGCCATAAATCAAAGTCATCCAGACGATCTGGATCTGCATAATTAGGTCCGAACCACCCTGTATTGTGTTAAGTGAGATATATTTATTCTTTATAATTCAGTATTGCCTAATCTTATTTTTTTTTTTTTTTTTGTAAAGTTTTCTATCTTCTTCTTTGTAAAGCACACCATTTATATGAAATTGTGCTGCATTTCAATTTCACCCACCAACTCGCTCTTTTTCCTCTTTTCAGCTTCCTACTTTCTCAGAAATCTCAGATCTTGTCTGTAAGTCTAAGCCATCCACCTGTCAACTGGGCACTTCTGGTCAAAGCCTGCCGCCCCTCTCTGGTCCCCCTTATCTCTGCTATAATGCCCTCTTCTCTCACTACTGGTGCTGTTCCTTCATCTTTTAAAACTGCTGCAGTAACCCCAATACTGAAAAAAACAATTTCAGTAATTTTCATCCTATTTCTAATCTACCCTTCATTTCCAAAATCCCTGAAGAAATAGTGGCTATGTAACTTCATTCTCATTTATCTCAAAATAATCTGTATGAACAGTTCCAGTCTGGTTTTCGTCACCTCCACAGTACAGAAAAGGCACTAAAATGACTAACGTCCTCCTTATGGCAGCTGATTCTGGTTTAATCACTATTCTCATCCTTCTTGATCGGAGTGCAGCCTTTGACACTATTTAATATTGTTTTTTGTATCAGTGTACTGCTGCTGGATTATGTGAATTTCCCCTTGGGATTAATAAAGTATCTATCTATCTATCTATCTATCTATCTATCTATCTATCTGCATTATATAGTGTCTTTCACATCTATCTATCTATCTATCTATCTATCTATTATATAGTGCCTTTCAAATCTATCTATCTATCTATCTATCTATTATATAGTGCCTTTCATATCTATCTATCTATCTATCTATCTATCTATCATATAGTGCCTTTCATATCTATCTATCTATCTATTATATAGTGCCTTTCACATCAATCTATCTATCTATCTATCTATCTGCATTATATAGTGTCTTTCACATCTATCTATCTATCTATCTATCTATCTATCTGTCTATCTATCTATCTATCATATAGTGCCTTTCATATCTATCTATCTATCTATCTATCTATCTATCATATAGTGCCTTTCATATCTATCTATCTATTATATAGTGCCTTTCACATCAATCTATCTATCTATCTATCTATCATATAGTGCCTTTCATATCTATCTATCTATCTATCTATTATATAGTGCCTTTCACATCAATCTATCTATCTATCTATCTATCTATCTATCTGTTATATAGCGCCTTTCACTATCTATCTATCTATCTATCTATCTATCTATCTATCTATCTATCTATCTATCTATCTATTTGTCACACTACTCCTCTCAATAGATTATCTTCGGTTGGCATTACTCACACTCCACTAGACTGGTTCAGATCCTGCCTCTCAGGCCGCACTCAGTTTGTTCATCTTAAAACCTTCACATCCCAACCCACCACTGTTACTTCAGGTGGGCTCTGTCCTGGGGCCCCTCCTTTTCATTATGTACCTTCTTCTCCTTGGTAATATCTTTCATAAATATAACATTAGCTTCCACTGTTATGCTGATGACACTCAGCTCTACCTCACTAGCAAACCTACTGCTTTTGTTCCACTCTCCACACTTATTGATTGCATTGCAGAAATCAAATCCTGGTTTTCTTCAAACTTTCTTAAATTAAATAGTGACAAAACTGAGGTTCTCCTCATTGGTCCAAAATCCACATTATCCAAAACTGATCATTTTTCATTTGTTATTGATAATTCCTCTGTCTCCCCTTCCCCACAGGTGTCGTCCTTGACAGTATTTTATCCTTTCAGTCCCACATCAATAAGATCTCGGTCTGCATATTTCCACTTGTGTAACATTAATCGTATTCGCCTGTCCCTCACTCCCCACACCACTGCTCTCCTTGTTCATAGCTTTGTCACTTCTCGTCTGGATTATTGCAGTTCCCTTTTCTTTGGTGTTTCTCACAAATCTCTTTATAAGCTTCAACTGGTCCAGAATTCAGCTGCCCACATCATTACTTGAACCCCCTCTATTCACCATATCACTCCTGTTTTGCAGCAGCTTCATTGGCTTCCAGTTGAGTTCCACATTCAATTCAAAATTCTCCTGTTAACTTTAAGACTCTCCACAACCTTGCCCCTCCATATCTGTCTGACCTCCTCCATGTTGCCATTCCCTCCCGTACCCTCAGAATCTCTTCCTCCATCCACTTGACTGTCCCCTTCGTCCGTCTTACCACAATGGGGAGCAGAGCAACTGAATGGAACCCACAACCATCTGACCTTAGAAACATTGATTCATTCTCACTTTCAAATCTAAACTTAAAACTCATTTGTTTAAGACTGCTTTTTCTCTTTGATTACAATCTGATTTTAATTTTTGTATTTTACTTTTGTTTATAATCTGTGTTTTTTCTATTGTTTGGTGTCCTTGAGTGTTTAGAAAGGCGCCTACAAATGAATATAATGTATTATTATTATTATTATTATTTTGCCAGCATATCAGAAGAGATAAACAGACACTTCACTGACATTTCTGAAGGGTTTTAATGGCTCCTCTATGTGACGCAAATGACAAAAGAACCAGACGTTCTCTATCCAACTCACTTCCATTTCCCTGTCAGCTACCAGGTGTAATAAAATATTTGGAGAAAAAAGTGAAGGACTGAGAATTCCTCATCCACGTCGGGTGACAAATCACTTGGGTGATATGGTGAGATGTACTATATATATATATATAAATTGTATATAATTAGATGATAAGCACTACAGTTCCCATGATGCTTCGGACAGGACACACGGGGACTGTGGGAGTGATGGATTTTGGGCAGTAGTGGGTTTTGAATAATAAAAAAACGTGCTTTGCATTCAGTAACCCGTTTGAGTCTTGACTTGGGCCCGCCCGGGGTTTGTTTCCTGCCTTGCAACCCGCGTTGGGTGGGATGGGCGCCAACAGACCCCTGTGACCCTGTAGTTAGGATATAGTGGGTTGGATAATGACTGACATGACTGACTGACAACGTTAAATCTCAATGGATTTATTTTGGCTTTTTTGAACACTGATTAACAGCAAAAAGCCGATTTAATGTCAAAGGAGAAACACACGACCGCAAAGTGGTTTAAATTAATTAGAAATATAAAACATAAAAAAATTGATTGTATAAGATATCCATCCATCCATTATCCAACCCGCTATCTCCTAACTACAGGGTCACGGGGGTCTGCCGGAGCCAATCCCAGCCAACACAGGGCGCAAGGCAGGAAACAAACCCCGGGCAGGGTGCCAACCCACCGCAGTGCATAAGATACGACACACTTCAATCATCACTGAATTCCCAATGGAGATCACCTGTCTGGGACTTCAATAAATTACAGAATAAATACGTCTTATCTGGGAAGTCCAAAATGTGGCCGGACCCTTCATAAGGAAGACAAAAGGACACTCTAAGCAAATCCATGAAAAGTCACTGAAGATTCACAATCACAAAGAAATGGGAAGAGTGTGGCACAGCTGGAATCTGCTAGAGCAGGCCGTCCACAAATGACATGCGAGAAGAAGACAAGGCAGGTCACCAAGAGACCTCGGAAGGATTTACAACCACAGTGGACGGGTTAGGAAAGACTGTGCAGACATCTGTTAATTGGTTGCTTTGCCCGTCACAGCTTTAATGGAGACTCTGATGTCAGACAAAAAAAGGTTTTATGGTCTGATGGAACCAAAAATTGAGCTTTTTGAGTCATCACACTAAACACCAAGTTTAAACTCTGCCTCTAATCTAAAACACACCGTCCCTACTCTACAGTATGCCTTTGGCATCAGTCGTGATGTGGGGATCCATCTACGCAGCAGGCCCTGGAAGACTGGCGAGGGTAAAATGAATGAGCAAATTATGGGCTAATCCAGGAGGAATACCAGAAAAAGTCTGCAAGAAACCTGCACCTGGGGAGAAGATTCGTATTCCAGCAAGACGACGACCCCCAGCATCAAGTCAAAGTTACACTGGAATGGTTGTAGTCCTAAGGTGTTGTACCGTGTTAGCCATTATGGATGTAGTGGGAAGTCAAGTGAAGTGACACCTGTTATTGGTCAACTAGAAAGATTACAATATGCAAAGCTTTCGAGGCAACGCGGGCCCCTTCTTCAGGTGAGATGTAACACAGGAACTGGAGTTCCCTGTGTTTATATGCAGACACCAGGAAAAGAAACAACATTGGAAAACCTTTAAGTGAGACATCTTAAAATGTAAAAAAAAATAACAGACCTCTTCAGGCTAAGATTCATTGAGCAAGAGACGAGAACAATGTGTGGTCAGGATCTTTGGATATACAATTTAAAGAGATTATTAGTTTCATGGGAATTGTTACATATGCATTATTTTCACTTTTAATTTAAAGCATATGTAAAAACAATACTTTATTTCCGGCCGCGGGCGTGGTTACAAGACGTATAACGCTGCTCGCTTTGTGAAGGGGGGTTGGGGTGGCTGAACACACGCTAAGGAGATGCCGTCAGATCATCGGCTGTCTTTCTGCTGCTGGCGAGCTGCCTGTTCTGCTTGTCTCACTGCCCGATCATTTCAAAGCCTGTACAGCAGCTGTCCATTTGGCCCTTCGCATCTCTGTCGCTCGCGTTGTAAAGGGGCTTTGGGGGTTTCAGGGCGAGGGTTAGGATGGCTGAACGCACGCTAAGGAGAAGCAGTCTGATCATCTGCAGGCATTTTGCTGCTGGTGAGCTGTGTGTTTTGCTTGTCTCTTTGCTTGTCGGTGTTTTAAGAGCTGGGAGCACATGAAGCGTGTCTGCCAACAGCAATCCAACAACTGCTAGGCTAGATGTCCGTGGACTTGTTTTAAATGATGTCTCACTGCCTTGTCTCGCGTCACATTGTAAAAACAATACTTGTCCGGGTGTGGTTACATCTCTTTCTCGCAGGACGTATAACGCTGCTCGCGTTGTGTGTGGGGTTGGGGTGGCTGAACACACGCTAAGGAGATGCCGTCGGATCATCTGCTGTCGTGCTGCTATCAGTCTTCCGTGTTGTACTCCGCCCTCCCTCAATCGAACCTAACAGTCACTTTAAACATAAAAAGGCTTCAACCTGGCTGGGAGGCTACAATACTTTAAAATTTTTCTGCCTTCATATTCTTTACCTTTCTCTGCATGTGTATTGTGTCATCGTTTGTTTGAGACTTTCGAATTTCACTGCTTTCATAATCTCTTATCTGCCTTTTTTTTTCTCTCCAACGCTTTTGGGTCTCTTTTCTCCGCGCTGCTCTTCCTTCTTTGCTTAGTCGTTGACGTTTCATCTAGAACACATTGCCCTTATATGCTTAATATGTGCTGAGAACACAGGATCTGTGTGTGCTACGCGCCTTTACACGACTGGGTGTTATTTGATATTGTTTGCGTTTTGCAGGTCTTTTAAGTGTCTTCCGAGAACTGTCCAACAAAGTCTTTTGAAGTTTCTGATGAATTGTTCCATACAATGTGGGTCTGTAAACATTTTGTCCGAGAGATGCAAACAATCCTCATATCTGGCCATAAGACTCATGTCTCTATTTACACCATGTTGTAATTGTCCTGGCGTCTGTATAAACACAGGGAACTCCAGTTTCTGTATTATATGTTGCCTGAAGAAGGGGCCTGATTTACCTTGAAAGCTTTGCATATTGTAATCTTTCTAGTTAGCCAATAAAAGGTATCATTTTGCTTGACTTCTCACTACTGGAAAGGATTAAAACAGCAATATTAATGTTCTGGAGTCCATATCTGAAACCAATTGAGAATTTGTGGCCACACTTGACAAAGGCTGTCTACTCACACTCTCTATGGCACCTGACAGTTTTGCAAAGAAAAGAATGGAGAAAATGGCACATGTGCAGAGCTGACCAAGAGAGAGAGACCTGAACACACAGGCTGTCATGGATGCCATTTTCTAAATACATGAAGGGCATGAATACTTGTACAATCAAATATTCAGTATTTTCTATTTGTAACTAATTTAGATCACTTTGTACACTAGAGTTCTGTCTGTTTCTGTTGATCAAGGTGGGATTCAACATCGCAGGAGGCCACAGTCAACCCAGTTCATGCACACACCAGGAATAAACAACCCAGGATGGGATGCCAGCCATTACCGGACAGAACTTAACAAGTTGCCAGTCAACCTCACCTGCTCACCTTTGGGATGCGAGAAGAAACTTGAAGAAAAACTCAACAAAGACCAGGGCCACCACTGACCACATTGCCTTTCCATGTCTGAACCCAGGACCCCATAGCTGTGAGGTAGCGGTGGAATCCCCGTGCAATCCCCTTCCAAATACCCGCAGGGCAAGCAGTGGATTATGAAATGAATGCCAGTGACGAAGAAACAAGAAGCTGCATTTGTGCCGCCTGGTAGTTTTTATGCACGGTGAAATGTGAACGTGAACTGTGGTGGGTGTCCTGGCTCTTTCAGTTTTCAAAGGCTGCTACAGGACTTCTTTGTGTTTCTTGAACCAACGGCTCTTTATGATGGCCACAGTTTTGACCAAACCTCCAACTCATGCCTTGCTTCTGCCCTTGGTTTCAGATGTTGGCCATTGTCCACACAGTTGCCCCATCATTTTGAATGTACAATCCATTTCAACTTTCCTGACTTTTTCCGCTTTTTTAAAAGTTAATTTTCAAACTCTAATAACTGTGTGTTAGCATTAGGATGAGAGCAGCTTAAAAGGTAACAAGGCATTAAAATGTGGAGCACAAATCTAGTGACAGTATTTATGACTTGACCTACCATGAGCAGGGGAGTGCGATTTTAATAAATACCAGTGCTGAAATCTCTGTGAAAAGAGGCATCAACCGATGGATACCCTTTGAGCAGGGCTAGGAAACTCAGAATGAGGATGTGAAGACCTGGGCACCCCTCACCAGCCTGTTCACTTTCTCTGTGCAGACTCCATGTGTCTCATGCTGTACACTCAGGCTAACTGTTCGCTTCAGGAGTCTGTGGATATGTGGGTGTGTGTGCGTATCTGCATGACTGAGGGTGCCCTATGATGAACGACTATTCTACACAAAGATGGTTTAGGCGCCACGTTTGCTTCTCATGAACCAATAACTGATAAAATGAATCAATGACTGAGCAGTTGCTTAATTTTTAAGTTTTGTCTATATCATGCTGCACAATCACAATTGTGATCCAGTTGTTTTATTGAAAGTGGAGGTCTGACGAGTGTCAGTTACTTCACGTCAGCCAGTATTTTGAGAATACTTTTGAGGTTTCCCCTGTTCCAGGTGATTTTATACTATCCTGAGGCTCCATAATGCACCACTTACCACAACCTCTGTCTCTCAGAGCGAACTTTATTGTCATCTCAATCATATACAAGTATACAGACAGACAGAGCTCAGGGTCCACAGCGTAACAACATGAAGTCAGTCAGTCAGGACCCGGAAGTGAACCCAGGTCTCCTTACTGTGAGGCAGCAGCGCTATCACCGTGCCATCCACAACATGAAGTGCAAATAAAAAATGAAAACACAAACTCGACAAGACATTGTACAAAGACAAGATTGATGCAATGTATGGTATTATGCAATACCTTGTATGTGCCGCATGTCCAATAAATGCAGTATGCAGAAAGTCGGAGACTACCTGAGGAATACTTGGGTGCAAGGCAGGAGCTGACCCTTTTGTCACAAGCCACGCTTACATACCTTACTCGCCAGTCCTACAACTGAACAAAAAGTCCAAGTGCATTTATTATTTCTTGACGTTAATTTGTCTCTTTTATTATTCGAATCAGATTTATGACCTGATTTTTTGTTTTTCTAGGCTCTTATTTAAAATGTTATCTATAAGCAGCATGTGTAATCTGAAGTCATCCATTGCAGAGATATATTTAGCTTTCAAGCCTTCAAAATCTGGCCACTCAAGCTTTTTGTTCTCTTAAGTTTTCCAAATTAACCTCTCTATGCAAAGAATGGTTTGTAAAATCACAGTATATGTATATACATACAGAATAAGGAAGATCCAAATGTGACTAAGGTGGCATGGTGGCGCAGTGGTAGAACTGCTGCCTCGCAGTAAGGAGACCTGGGTTCGCTTCCCGGGTCCTCCCAGCTTGAAGTTTGCATGCTCTCTCCGTGTCTGCGTGGGTTTCCTCCCACAGTCCAAAGACATGCAGGTTAGGTGCATTGGCGATCCTCAACTGTCCCTAGTATGTGTGCCCTGCCCAGGGCTTTGTTCCTGCCGTGCAGGCTGGGATTGGCTCCAGCAGATATAGCGGGTTGGAGAATGGCTGACTGACTGACAAATGTGACTACGGGTCACCTGCCAGCTAGGAATGCATCATGCTCTGCTGTTGAAGGGACTTCACTAATGCATTTACGCTATTGGCCCTCAGTGACCCTTGTGATAATCGGCCCCATTTCCTTAGTGCATTAGTGTTAAGGTTTGGTTTCAATGTTTAATTTGGGAAAAAAAAAAAAGAGGTCAACCTGAGACACTACAAGATGAGAATGAGGAATGGCTTTAAGTGAAGACATAAAAGGAGTGCTAAATATGTCAGAGTGCAGTACACGTTCCACTCATTCCTGGTGCTCCCTGACTGCCAAGATGCAGGTTAGAGTTGTTTGTTTTACCCCCAAGAGGGGACTGGGTGGTCTCATGGTCTGGAATCCCGACAGCCGTCTGGAGTTTTTTTTTGTTTTTTCTGTCCACCCTGGCCATTGGACCTTACTCTTATTCTATGTTAATTAATGTTGACTTATTTTATTTTCTTACCCTGTCTTTATTTTCTATTCTTCATTATGTAAAGCACTTTGAGCTACTTTTTGTATGAAAATGTGCTATAAAAATAAATTTAGTTGTTGTGGTTGTTCTTTTTCCCCCAAAGTGTACTATCATGCTCACTGGTCACTTTGACTAGCTGCCCATTTGACTTAATGTGTGCACTGATAAATGACATATTTTATAATTTCCTACTTGTAAAATAAAGCCCTTCTGACCGCTTTATGTGTTTGCCTTAACTAAATGGTGCTAAACTAAGGTGTGCATCTCTCAATAAAAAGAAAATGTCCAGGTAAAGTTTGAAAGGCTAACAGTTAGATTTGAACTCAGTTTTTGCTCACGCATGCTGTTAGGAGTCAGTAAGTAGCTGTGAGGCCAGGCCTTGTATCCTCAGAATATTTTGCTGCCTATAGAAGATCTGTTATAGCAAATGGGTGTTTGTGAGGTGTGGGCCACAGCAGAAACCAAACTACTAATAACAGGCAGGATATCAATCAGCTGGAAACACAATTGATGAAAGAAAAAAAAAAATATATATATATATATATACTCAGCAAAAAAAGAAACGTCCTTTTTCAGGACTGTGTATTTCAACAATAATGTTTTAAAAATCCAAATAACTTTACAGATCTTCATTGTAAAGGGTTTAAACAATGTTTTCCATGCATGTTCAATTAACCATAATCAATTAATTAACATGCACCTGTGGAATAGTCGTTAAGACCTTAACAGCTTACAGAAAGTAGGCATTTAAGGTCACAGTTCTAAAACGCAGGACACTAAAGAGACTTGTCTACCGACTGTGAAAGATGCCCAGGGTCCCTGCTCATCTGCGTGAACGTGCATTAGGCATGCTGCAGGGAGGCATGAGGACTGCTGATGTGGCTAGGGCAATAAATTGCCATGTCCGCACTGTGAGACGCCTAAGACAGCGCTACAGGGAGACAGGAAGGACAGCTGATCATCCTCGCAGTGGAAGACCACGTGTAACAACACCTGCACAGGATCGGTACATCCGAATATCACACCTGCGTGACAGGTACAGGATGGCCACAACAACTGCCCGAGTCACACCAGGAACACACAATCCCTCCATCAGTGCTCAGACTGTCCGCAATAGGCTGAGAGAGGCTGGACTGAGGGCTTGTAGGCCTGTTGTAAGGCAGGTCCTTACCAGACATCACCAGCAACAACGCCGCCTATGGGCATAAACCCACCTTCGTTGGACCAGACAGGAGTGGCAAAAAGTGCTCTTCACTGATGAGTCACGGTTTTGTCTCACCAGGGTGATGGACGGATTGTGTTTATCGTCGAAGGAATTGCATTACACGAGGCCTGTACCCTGTTGGATCGATTTGGGGTGATGGCTAGGGCCATTCCCCAGAAATGTCCAGGAACTTGCAGGTGCCT
This sequence comes from Polypterus senegalus, assembly GCF_016835505.1. Lineage (NCBI taxonomy): Eukaryota > Metazoa > Chordata > Cladistia > Polypteriformes > Polypteridae > Polypterus > Polypterus senegalus. The sequence goes on from NC_053166.1 coordinate 146,912,402, forward strand.
TGGTGGAAGAGTGGGGTAACATCTCACAGCAAGAACTGACAAATCTGGTCCAGTCCATGAGGAGGAGATGCACTGCAGTACTTCAAGCAGCTGGTGGCCACACCACATACTGACTGGTACTTTTGATTTTGAGCCTCCCTTCATTCAGGGCCACATTGTGAAACATTTTTAGTTTATGTCTTATGGTGTTGACTCTTTTAGTGTTCATACAAATATTTACACATTAAGTTTACTGAAAGTAAAAACAGTTGAAAGTCAGAGGACGTTTCTTTTTTTGCTGAGTGTATATATATATATATATAGTGACAGATTGCCCCACCGGGATGCTGGGAGAAGGGAAAGACCGGGAGAGGGGCAGTATTTTCCCTAGATCATGAGAGGCCAGCCTTCCTGGATTACATGGGGGCCACAAAGCCAGGACGCTCAACTCTGCGGGGGGACGTGGCCACCGCCAGGACAGCTCTGGAATGGTGGTCAAAAGCACTTCCGCCACCCCCGGAAGTGCTGCCGGATGTTAATCAAGAAGCACCTGGATCACATCCGGATGCAGTATAAAGGAGGCTGCTGCACTCCACTCACGGCCAGAGTCAGAAGGGAGAAGACAGGAGCCTGAGTCAAGAAGAGGAGGAGAAGGAGGAGGAGAAGATGGCCGAAAAGGAAAAAGAAAGGAAAAGAGAGAGAGAGAGAGAGAAAAGGGACTGAGAGGATTATTGTTGCTAATTGTGCACTGTGGGTTTGTGCTACACAAATAAAGGGTGTGTATATTTGGGACATTCGGTGTCTGTCTGTTTGTGGCCGGGCTGGTACTGTATATCACAATATCAATATATAAATATTTATATATATGTATGTGTGTGTGTGTGCGTGTAAAGAATCCTTAAACAGGCGCAGTGTGTTTAAGCTGTTTTGCTGTCATTACCTGCTTGATAAATACATCACTACAGATCGGAAAAAAATGTGGATTTTTCCTCTTTCACACAAAGAAACTTGGAAATACTTGCATTAAGCATACTGGTAATTTTTTGGGATTCACTTCTTCACACTTACCAAGATGGCCCCTGTAAATTGAAGTCACACTTCTAAGAGGCAGGTGGATACTGGGAACTGTTTTGGTCTAAGAGCAATGTGGCAGATGAGCATTTCTTGTCACTGTTATTTCACACAAATTCCTTTTTGTAAAATGAATATGAATCAAAAAGACACATTTGAGACGTAAACAAGGTAATAAATGACAAAGTGAAAAATACTGAGAGAAGACAGCCTGTTTGTTCTTGTACTTTTTTTTAAACGTAATAGTCAGTAAGTTCATAGTCATTAATATCAAATATAGAAAATATCATTTTTAATTTTATAATAATAATAAATTACAGATAGTTCTTTTCTATCCTACTTAAAGCGTTTACATAGACATTGGGGAGCCACTTCAACTACCACCAATGTCTAGCATTCACCTGGATGATGTGATGGCAATAAGCTCACCACACATTGCCATGGTGGGCACTTTAGCCAAGATATCAGGACACATCCAGGATCTTTTACAGACAAAACAAATCAGGACTTTTTTTTTGGTTTTGTCTCATCTGAAGGACGGCACCCATTTTTACAGCACAGTGTCCCCATCACTGCCCTGGGATCCACACACAGACCGCAAGGTAAGTTCCCCCTGCTGGCCTCACCAACATCTCTTCAAGCATCAATCCCAAGCTCTTCCTAGACATCTCCTACCTGAGTACTGGCCAAGCCCAAGCATGCTTAGCTTCAGGTGGATTACCTGTTCTTTACAGTCCATTACCTCACAGTGTGTAACATCCATCCATCCATTTTCCAACCCGCTGAATCCGAACACAGGGTCACGGGGGGTCTGCTGGAGCCAATCCCAGGGCACAAGGCAGGAACCAATCCCGGGCAGGTTGCCAACCCACCGCAGGGCACACACACACACCAATCCACCTAACCTGCATGTCTTTGGACTGTGGGAGGAAACCCACGCAGCTACGGGGAGAAACATGCAAACTCCACGCAGGGAGGACCTGGGAAGCGAACCTGGGTCTCCTAACTGCAAGGCAGCAGCGCTACCTACTGTGCCACCGTGCTGCCCAGTGTGTAACATTTGTAAAGTAAACCGATATTCCTCTAATTTTCTAGTCTGTCCCACTGGTTGCATTCACTTTTATATCTTATCTCTTTATTAGGCCCATAAATATTAAATCTACTATTTAAGAATGTTTCAGTGGCATGTAATATTATTAATAAAGCTGTTTTCAGAGTGTAAAGTATCTGGCTTACATACACTGTAACATGTATCTCATCTCTTAATTCATCTTTAAACTTTTTTTTCTTTTCTGGTGTATATGATAGGATTAATTTACAGTACTAGAGAATGGGTGGACACAGGAGGCTCTAATGTTGTGTACCAGATCAATATCCAGTATAATACCCATAATGACACATTGATTGTCTGTGATGCAGAGTTAGACACTGGACTTTAGGTGGGTATGTACAGTTAACGTGGACCTTACTGTATTAAAATTGTCAAACTGTACTATCTGCGACAAGAGCAAAATAAAAGTTCTAATAATACTTGTCTCATTCACATTAGTTGTGGTCACTTCAAAATGTTGCTAAACTGAAGAACACTCCTACTGTGTTCAATATCATATTTTGTTTTAAAGGACATTCATTTTCTCCAGATGATTAATATAATACTACCACTCATAAACTTTTAATTTAATGAAACTCATATTCAGCACCTACAGCTTGGCTAATAACTCAAGTGAAGACATGCATTAAAATGTATCTCATCTCTTTTCATTTACCTGTGTGATATTTTAAAATAAATCCTCTTTGATTTGTTGTGTTGATCAATGGAGCTAAGCCTAGTCTTCCGTACGGCTCTGATCCGTCTGGACAGTTCGGAGAGACCCTTTGTTTAAGATCTTTTTTTTTTCTGTAATTCAGACAGTACTTTGCACTCAGCTGGAAAAAAGCAGACAACCACAGTTTTTCCCCTTATCTTGTGAAACTTTATTGATGGTTATTGTTCAGCTGATCATACTGCATGCACATACGATGACAAGGAGAACGCCTGGTCACAACACTCTTTTTAAGCAGATTTTTTTTTTTCTTTAATAGTAGAATCACAGCGGTGGGTAAGATATTTTACTGATGTGTGCTATGAGATGCACACAGTACACATGAGGATATAACTAAGATCTGTAGCAAGACAGCTTTCAGCCGCTTGCTCTCTTCTCTTTTCTTTTAATAAATACAAAAAAAGGAGACCTGTGACAAACACCTCAACTTAGGTTTACTTGTAAACAGGACAACATGAACAGAGTCTTAGCTTTTGCAAAGACAAGCTGCAATTTTTCAAGGCTGCGGTCTGGACATTTTGTGATGCAGATAGACAGAATTATA